>NW_024080912.1:1808284-2135079 GCF_003009895.1 Hyaena hyaena
ATTTATTTCTAGGAGAGAGAGAGAGAGAGAGACAGCGTGAGCAGGGGAGGGTCAGAGAGAGAGGGAGTGACAGACTCCGAAACAGGCTCCAGGCTCTGAGCTGGCAGTCAGCACAGAGCCCGACGCGGGGCTCGAACCCATGAACCGCGAGATCATGACCTAAGCGAAAGTCAGACGCTTAACCGACTAAGCCACCCAGGCGCCCCCCCCCCCTTCGCTGCTTTCTAGCAATGTCACTGCAGCCTGGCTGCCTGGAGGAGCTTCTAAGGCGGAGTTCTTTAAGGGCCATCCCCCCCCCAGCCTTGGGACTTGTGGCTTCTTGGCCTGGAGGACCGCCTCATGCATGTGATTCCCCCTCCCCCAGCGCTGGAAGGGCCAGGGTTCAGAATGTGCTGGAGTCATGTGGCTCAGTCCCCACGGCACTCTGGGCCCCTCTTCTCAGTACTCCCTGACCTCCTGGGACAGGAGCAAATACTTCCTTCTTCTTGTAGCAACAGGCTGACGTGCCCGGCCCGGCCCTGGGCCCGGTGTCCCCTGTCCCTGCTGCCACCCTGTGCTTATCCTGCCCACCCAGCCGTCTTCTCGGGATCCCGCTTGCTGTACCTTCCAAAGTAACCGTTCCGCTAATCTGGGCCAGTGAGCGGAGTAGAAGGTGTGAGCCCTCCCGAGCCCTCCCCTGCCTTTCCAAGAACAGCCCGTTTTAATAGAAATCGCGCTCTGCCCCTTTTTCATTGTCTAAGACATGGAGATCTCATGATTGTCATCTCTCCTGGGCTTGGCTTCATGCATCTACCCATGGCGTCTGCAGCGTGCCTGCTGGGTGCACGGCCTCGCCCTGGGTGCTGGCCTGCTGGGCAGAAGGGAAGATGTGTCTGGGCAAGTCAGGGCCACTGCACACTGATCAGCTCACACCCGGACTCGGGGCTCCTGTGCTGGCTCCGGCTCCATCCCCGGCCCATCCTGGGTGGCCCCACTGAGGCCTAGAGCAAGGAGGTGTCTTTTACATCCACAAAAGGGGAGATCAAGAGAGAGTCCTCGAGTCAGTCTGCCGAGCGAAGGTTCACCGAGCTCGGTCAAAGTGGCAGTGTAGCCTTGGGATGGAGCGAGCCCTCGAAAGCCAGTCCTGGGCTGGCCTTCCAAGGACAACTGGAGGGAAAGGACTCTTCCCCACACCCTGGGGGTTACTGATACACCAGCGATAAACCAGGCTGTAACGGTGCAGGACGGGACGGGGGGGAGGGGAGGGTCCCCGGAGCCTGGGGCACAGCAAGGGATTCATGCACCAGGACAGGCATCAGCCTGAGCAGGGCTGTCCTGTGCCCCTGAGCCAGGCAACAGGGCGTCCCAGGGCTCTGAGCAGCCCCTGAAGGTGACAAGCCTCAAGGGCACGGCCCTGGTTCTTAATTGGGATGGTGAGCCTTGTCGCATTGTTGGTCTGGTTTGGGTCAGGGTGACACACTGCAGGAGAAGTAGAAGGTGCCCTTTCCGGTTTGAAAAGCCAGCCCTTATTAAGAAGATGCAGGCAAACGAGCTTCCCGTGGGCGGCTAATAGAAGAAAGGATGCCTAGGGGCTCCTGGGTGGCTTAGTCGGTTAAGCGTCCGACTTTCGCTTAGGTCATTATCTCACGGTTCGTGGGTTCGAGCCCCACGTCGGGCTCTGTGCTGACTGCCAGCTCAGAGCCTAGAGCCTGTTTCAGTCTGTGTCTCCCTCTCTCTCTGACCCTCCCCTGCTCACGCTGTCTCTCTCTCTCTCCTACAAATAAATAAAAATATTTAAAAAAAGAACAAAGGATGCCTATTAGGCCTGCAAAGCAGGAAAACATAATAACTTGCATGAAAGCGGGCAAAGAATGCGACAAGGAATGAATGAACGAACGCAGTGGCACGCCTGAGCATTTCTGGGGGGAAAAACGCCTCCGTCCTACCCCAGTCTTTAACGCGTGTCTGATCTGGGCAAGTCAGTTACCCTCTCTGAACCCAGTGTCTTTAGCGAGGCAGTAGGGATATTGAGGCTGGCCCTGCAGGGTCTGGAAGTTTCTCAACCATGCACAGAACGCACCCAGCAGATGGCCTGGCGCAGAGGTGAGCCCCCGCCCTCCCACTCGTTCTTTTGGGGGAATTGTTTTCTTCGACTCAACTCCTGCGGGTTGGCTCCGTTTCCTGACTCTTGTCCTTAGGAGAGGTGACCCCCCCCACCCCGCCCCGTCCCTTCCCTTGGAAGGCCAGGTCTTGTCCCAGCCTAGGAATCACGTGCACCACTGACATGTGCTCATCCCGTCTGTCCCGCACAGTGGGAGAGTCCCAATGTCTTGTGTCTCGTCTATGACGTGACCAACGAGCAGTCCTTCGCCAACTGCAGCAAGTGGCTGGAGAAGGCCCGGTCCCAGGCCCCAGGCACCTCCCTCCCAGGTAGGTTTTCCAGGAGCACCTCTGTCCCCCAGGTTCCCGAGCACAAGGTCATTGCAGAGGTGGCTACGGGTGTAAAACGGGGTGCCCCTGGCTTCGAGTATGGCGGTCTGGATCGTACAGTGGCTCTGCCTCTTGGCAGAGTCACCCCACACCTCCGCGAGTCTGTAAAATGGGCAGATCGTGCCCCCCACCCACCCACCCTTGCGAGGTGAAGGAGAGGAGACTCGACATGGGGAAGGCGCGGTGACGTGATTGAGTTCTTATTTCTGAGAGCTGGCCCTGGGGATGAATCCCTCATTTTCTCCTGCATGTGGGGTGCAAGTAAACATTCAAGTCCTATTGTCACTTCTGAATGCTTTAAATCAGTTTATTTTTCATCCCTATGTGAGATCAACAAATTCCCCTCATTAGAGACCAGCGAAAGCGATCTCCAGAGACGGGCTCAGAAATTAGTTGCAGCTGATGCAGCTGGGAACGGGACTAAATTACCTCTGAGTCCCTGACTCGGAGCCCAGTCCTTAGATTAGTATTAATGACCATTTTTAACGTTTGCTCCATGTGCTAGGAATGATCAGGAACGCTCACATAAATTTGGCCCGGGCTTTGCAGCCGTAAGGAGACAAGGCAGACAGGTCCGCAGGGAGTCTAGGAAAAGGGCTGAGCAAAAGCTGTGTGTGATGAGTGAAGCCCCATCCCCCACCCCGCTCCCCTGCGGCCCTCCGAAGCTTCTCTCTCTCCCTGTGCTCGCCACCTCCAATCAGGCAGCCTCTCCCAATGTTTTACACCCCTCAAATTCGTGTGCTTTGCTCTTTTATGTCTCCAGCTGTCTCCCCACCCCCACCCCCGCCCCCGCCCCGGGCTGCCACAGTTCAAGGTGATGCTTTGGTTGTTTCTTTCGAGCAGGTGTGCTGGTGGGCAACAAGACAGACCTGGCCAGCAGACGGGTGGTGGATTCGGCGCAGGCCCGGGCGTGGGCCCTGGGCCAAGGCCTGGAATGTTTTGAAACCTCCGTGGTAAGTACCCCGGCTTGCTCCGCGGCCAAGTCTGCAGTGGGCCTCTGCCGTGGGTGGCGTCTCACATGACCTCACGGGCATCGAGTCGATCCTCCGCCCTGTGCAGGTTCTGATTTGGAACTGATGTTCCCGTTCCTGGTACGGGATCTTTTCTCAACAGAGCCAGAGCTGTGCGCGCTACAGTAAAGCAGACGGGCTGGCCGGCCTGGGAAAAGTTGTATCTCAGTTAATAAGAAATCCAAGTGCATTGCGTTCGATTGCAGCGACCCTTGGCAATTGCGTGAGGTGGTATGGATTACGGGGCTGCCGGGACAGTATTTCACGGTCCTCGCGGGACCATGGGCCTAACCCCCGCTTCCGTGCTGAGGAGGTGAAGGGACTTGCTCAAGGTCACATGACAGGGAAAGCGGTGAGCCACAGCTATGAGCCATGGCTCCCCGTCCCACCTTGCTGCAGCCGCAGGGGGACTCCAGGCCACAAAGTATCCTCCTCCTAGAGTGAGCAGGAGTCCTTGTGAAAGGGGACAAGAGCCCGAGGGACCTGCTGCCGGCACCCTCAGTGCACCGTAGCACGATGCTGGCCGCCCAGCACTGGGGAGCCCTTTCCTCTGTTCGAGACTCGAAGCCCCAGCCTCCCAGCAGCCGGGCTCAGGCGTGCGACCCAGGCTGCACCAATGAGACCTTATGGAGAGGGGTAAAGTGACAGCTTGCTCTTGAAGGAGTGGCCCAAAAACATCCATTTCAGAGGCAGCAGGGGCCCCCGGGTTGGCTGTGACGCCCCTCTCCAGGGCTGTCACGGAGACTCGCCGGGCCCCGCACAGCCAGAAACGCCAGTGGTTGTCCCTTGAACCTCACTCCCGGCCTTGTGGGCCCCGGGCCTGATAATTGGACCCCCAGAAGCATCAGCGGGCAAGTTCATTCATAGCCTGGAGGCTACAGGCACTTCTGCCATCGCGATTACAAACCTTGGCAAATGTTGCTCTTCATTTGCCGTGCGGATGTGAACCTTTTACATCCCCCCATCCCCCCTCCCCGGCAGCCTGCTTCCTTGGGAAAGTGTAGCGGGTGAAGGCAAATGGTGTGCCTGCCGATGTTGAAGTAGCTCAACTAACTGTGGGGCCCTTGGCTCGTTCGTTAATTTGTTGGTGCCCCAGGCTCCTCGCCTGTAAAATGGGGATCATAAAATATATTCCTCGTTAAGTGACAAACAGGAGAATTAAGTCAGATGGGGAATATGAAAACATTGGCCCAATTATATAGCATACACCCAGTAAATACTTGCTTTCTTACACGGAACTCTTCCCCCCAGTAATGTTCTGTAGACTATGGTTCCCTCAAATTATTGTGTTCCTAGATTCTACAAAGGTAAATGTCCCTCTTGCCTTCTGGCCCAATGATCACAAATGCTATACTAATGAAATTCAGATGCGTGGGCTTTTTAGTATAGGGGGTTTCTCATCTTTCGTGCCCTGTGCCCTCGGTCCGCTGTGCCACCCACATCAAGCCATACGGTGAAACCTTGGATTGCGAGTAACTTGATCTGCGAATGTTCCGCAAGACGAGCAAACTTTTTTTTCCCATTTTTTAAAGTGTATTTATTTCTTTTGAAAGAAACAGACCGCGCAAGCAGGGGTGGGGCCGAGAGAGAGGTGGGGAGAGAGAGAATCCCAAGCAGGTGCCACACCATCAGTGCAGAGCCCAATGCGGGGCCTGAACCCATGAAACCGTGAGGTCATGACCTGAGCTGAAGCTGAGACTCAGATGCCTAACCGACCAAGCCCCCCAGGCGCCCTGAGCAAACATTTCTGATAAATTTTAACTTGGCAAATGAGCAATGTCTTGTAATACGGGTAGGATGGGACGCCAAACGTCACATGATCACACCTGAGTCAGTGGTTCTTGAAATTCGCTTTGATATAGGAGTGTTTTGGATGATGAGGATGTTTCCAGAACAAATTATGCTTGCAAACCAAGGTCTTGCTGTATCTTAGTATTCCCTCTGCCTCCATTCACATTTGTGAAATGGCCTCCCCACCCCAGTATCCCGTGGTCCCCAGAACTCTTGGTGGGACCCAAAACTTAACACTTCCCCCCCCAACACGGTAGCCGTCACAGACCGCTGGGCTGCGGGTTAAAACTCTGTGTAGGTGTGTGTTGCTTCGCTCTCAAATCGTGTGGGTATAAATTATGCTTGAGGAGGCTGCAGTTAAGCACTTGGTATTAACTGTAAGTTAACTAGTCCCCCGAGCTGACGCTAGTTACGAAAGCTGTAATTAAAGAGGAAATATAAGCCAGGCTGCTTGAGACGCGGCTGAGTCCTGACACCTAGAGCCTGTCTCCACTCTCCTTACCACGCGCAGCGGTGAGGTCCTGCAGGCCCGAAGGAGGGATGCCCAAGATGGTTTGACTCTCTTTCTTCCTTTCTCATTCCATCTGCAGAACTTACTCATCTCTCTTTTTTTTTTAAGTTTATTTTATTTTGAGAGAGAGAAAGCGTAAGTGTGGGAGGGGCAGAGAGAAAGAGGAAGAGAGAGAGAATCCCAAGCAGGCTCCATGCCGCCAGCGCAGAGCCTGATGTGGGGCTCGAACCCACGAACTGTGAGATCACAACCTGAGCGGAAACTGAGAGTTGGACGCTTAGCCAACCGAGCGCCCCTGGTGTCCCCAGAACTTACTCATCTTAAAACTGGGACTTGGCGCCTTCACCCATTTCCCCCACCGCCCCTGGCAACGCCCCCCATCTCCTTTGTGCTTCTGTGACTTTGGTTTCTTTAGATTCCACGTGCAAGCGAGAAGGTGCAGTATCTGTCTTTCTCTGTCTGACTCCTTTCACTTAGCGTCATGCCCTTGAGGTTCAGCCACGTTGTGCCAGAGAGCAGGGTTTCCTTCCCTTTCGTGGCTGAATGGTGTTCCATTATGCACATACACAGACCACAGTGCCCTTAATTCATCTGTTGGCGAACACTGAAGTCGTTTCCGTATCTGGGCTGTTATGAATGGTGCTGCAGCGAACATGAGGGTGCAGACGTCTCTTCGAGGCAGTGATTTCATTTCCTTTGAGTATTTACGCAGAGGCGGGATTGTTGAGTCACCGTTCTCTTTTCAACAGTTCACTTAAACTTCGCACCATTTTCCAGAGTGGCTGCACCAGTTTGCATTCCTACCAGCAGTGCAAGGGCTCCCTTTCCCTCCACATCCTGGTCCTCCCACAGCACCTGCTAGTGGTACCTCTTCTTTCAGGTAATAGGCATCCCAAGAAGTGCGAGATGATATCTGATCCTGGTTTCGATTTGCATTTCCCCGCGGGTGAGTGGTGTCTAGCACCTTCTCATGTACCGTTTGGGCACTTGAATATCCTTTTTGGAAAAATGTCTGTTAGCTCCCCTGCCCATTTTAAAGTCAGATTATTTATGTTTTCCCTATTGAGTTATCCAAGTTCCTTATATATTTTGGGTATTAACGCTTTATCAGATGTGCAGTTTGCAAATGTTTTCTCCCATTCCATAGGCTGCCCTTTCGTTTTTTTGTTTTGTTTTAATGTTTATTTATTTTTGAGACACACAGAGAGAGCACAAGCAGGGGAGGGGCAGGGAGAGAGGGAGACACAGGATCCAAAGCGGGCTCCAGGCTCCGAGCTGTCAGCCCAGAGCCCGATGCGGGGCTCGAACCCACGAGCCATGAAATCATGACCTGAGCCAAAGTCGGACGCTTACCTGACCGAGGCCCCCAGGCGCCCCTACCCTTTTGTTTTGTTGTTTCTTTTGCTGTGCGGGAAGCTTTTTAGTTTGATGTAGTCCCATTTGTTGATTTTTGCTTCTGTGGCTTGTGCTTTGCTACTATATCCATAAAATCATTGCCAAGTTCCATGTCCAAGAGCTTTTTCCCAATGTTTTCTTCTAGGACTTGTATGGCTTTAGGTCTTCAGTTCAAACCTTGAGTCCATTCTGAGTTTATTTTTGTGAATGGTGTGAAAGTCTCGTTCGCTTGCATGGGTCTTCCCAACATCATCGTCACAGAGACTGTCTCTTCTCCATCGTATATTCTTGGCTCCCTTGTCAAATATGTTGCCCGTGTATGCTGGGGGTTATTTCTGGGATCTCGATCCTGTTCCGTTGGCCTTCATGTCTGTTTTTATGCCAGGACCATAGTGTTTTGATTACTATGGCTTTACAGTATAGTTCGAAGTCAGGACATGTTGACACCTCCAACTTTGTTGTTCATTCCCACAGTCGCTTTGGCCATTTGGGGTCTTTCGCGGTTCCTCTTAGACTTTCTGACACTCCTCGAGACTAGACATTTTCAGACCAGAAACTTAAGAAGCATCATTTTAAGCAAGTCAAAATATAAAAGTAAAAAGTATCCATCAGCATAGGACACATGAAACACAAAGCGAGTTCAAGAAGGTTCCCCTCCTTCTTGAGGAGGGCTCCTCTTGCGGGTGGGGAGGGTGGGGAGCTGACGTTTGTTGAGTGCCTGCTACGGGCTAGGTGTTTGCACACATTATCCACTGACTCAGAAAGGTCATGTGGCGGGGCGCCTGGGTGGCTTAGTTGGTTAAGCGTCCGACTTTCGCTTAGGTCATGATCTCACGGTTCGTGGGTTCGAGCCCCGCATTGGGCTCTGTGCTGACTGCCAGCTCAGAGCCTGGAGCCTATTTCAGAGTCTGTATCTCCCTCTCTCTCTGACCCTCCCCTGCTCACGCTGTCTCTCTCTCTCTCTCTCCTAGAAATAAATAAAAATATTAAAAAAAAAAAAAAAAAAAAGAAAGGTCATGTGGCTCTCCCTGGCTGCCCAGCTTATGAGCAGTCAAACCAGGACTAGAATGCAGGCCAGGCTAGCTTGAGAACCTTCTAGAAGGAGCTCTGGCCTCCCACAGAACCAACTTTGGGACTCTCAGGGCCAGAGTGAACATTGGTCTGAGAGCCTGCTCTAAGGATCTTTCGCACAAGGCAGACGTCCTCTGCGGTATGTCAGTGACGTTATGATTAGTTAACAGAAGGACCCCAGGATTCCTGTCATTGGCAAACCCTCTTAACGCACTCAGAAAGTGGTTCCGTTATATCTGCAACTTTGGGAGTGCCCCCTGGTGTGGACAGAGGCTCGTCTCCACTGGAGTCCATAAGTTGTTATGTCTGCATCCCCCAGATCTTGCTTCCGGGAGCTTTCAAATTTGTTTAGAAATCCCTGTGTGTGTCCTGCGTCAGCCTCATTCTCTTTGTGCCCATTACCTAACTATGCTTTCAGCCAGTGTAACGTTTTACTGTTTAACATTGATGGTGTCCAGGACGTTATGCTCTGTGCAGCTGAAGGTGCCTTGCAGGTGTGACTGACTATCTCTCCTGCCCGACTGGAGGGCTGCTGGCCCCTGATGGTGGGGGCCTTAGTGCAGGCTCTCATCTCGGCTACGGACTCCCCCCTTCTTCCTCAGCACGGGCCCCCCCACGTCTGCTCTCCGCCAACCTGTCTCCTTCACGTTGGCATGTCCCTTGTGAGAACGCCCAGGTAGCATGATCCGTGAGAACTGGTTTCCGTGAGATCCGCCGCCCCAGCTGGTGACGCGGAAAGTTGGGGAGTTCAAATCCTTGGCCCTGCTCTGCACGCACCAGCTCCTCTACCGCACTGCCGTCCCCCTGCCCCGGGCTGCAGACTGTGCCCCTGCAAAATGAGAGTAGTGGGCCCGATGACTCCCGAACATTCTTCAGTTTGGAAATCCTTCCCTTTCGTTGAGGGTATATGGTTGCCTCTTGTCTAGCCTGCACCTGGGCCATTGGCCCAAGATTGTGTGAAAACCCATTCCCTTACGTCCACAGCTGAGCTTCTGCCCTGGAAGGAGCAAAGGAGTGGGCTCTTTCTTCTGACCACTTATTTTGTTAAAAAAAAAAAAAAAAAAAAGTGAATAAGTAAAAGACGCCCACGGGCACATGGAGAATGAGAGCAATAGCTAGGTGGAGAGGCGACCCTTCTCTTTCCCCCTAGAGCTCATCCATGCTCCCCTGGAGGGCTGGCTCTTCCCCCTCCCCCGTCCCCCATCCCCAGAGAGAAAGCCGAGGGCCACTTCCGGAACCTTTCTCATCTCTCCGAGAACAAAAAGTCCTTTGGGCACCCTTAGTCACAAAACACTCGTTTCAGTGACGAACACACATGGTGCTGGGTGACTGAAGGCCCCTAATGACTTAGCATCTGCGCCTCTGGCCACACCCGCCGTGGGAAGTCAGACCAGTGGGCAGAGGTCCTGCTTCGGCCCCTCTGGGTTTGTCGGGTGTCAGTCTGGCCCCCCCAGGCCGGGACACCCCTTCCTGGGCCCAATGGCTGAGCCTCCCATCCCCTGCAGATGACAGGCGACCCCTCCTCGCCCGCCTGCTCCCTGGCTCCCTGGGCCTCTGTTCTTGTTGGGGCGGTTGCCCTCCTGGAGCGTGTCCCTGCGGGGTCCCTTCAAGGCCATGCCAGGCCAGCTCCCCACTCGGCCGCCGCTGGTCCAGGGCAGGGCTGCTGCGGCCGTCTCCTGGCTGGGCCCTCAAAGCAGCCGGCCCCAGGCGGACCTCGATGCTTCCCAGGCCTGCCTCCAGCTCTGGCCTGAGCCCCTGGGCCTCAGCTTCCTCTGGGAGACTCCTGCTGGGCTTGGGGTGAGGGAGAGGCACCCCAGGGGTCAGTGCCACAGCCTTGCCTGACTTGAGGTGACTGTGGGCATCCTTGCCGTTATTTCGCTTTGGCCTTTGGGGCCCCAGTCAAACCCAAGGGCGGAAGAGTCTCATTCTAATCTCCCATCACACGTGGTGAGTGTGCCCAAAAGTACAGGCTCTAGAAACATCTAGGTGCAGACCAAACTTCACCACTGACGGGTGTGTGGCTTTTGGCCCGTTACCTTAACCAACCTGCATCTCCGTGTCCTTCTTGCAAAAACGGTGCAGGAGTCGCAGGCCCTGCCGGGGAGGGGACAGGCAGCGACGTGAGGTGGGAGTGAGGGAGTGCCGGCTCCCGGTCTCGATGATCCCATAACAGCCACGGCTTCTTAAACTTGTGTCTACAGAAGGAGATGGAGAACTACGAAGCTCCCTTCCACTGCCTGGCCAAGCAGTTCCACCACTTGTACCACGAGAAGGTGGAGGTGTTCCGGGCGCTGCTGTGAGAGCCGGGGTGGGCTGTGCCTCACCAGGCGCCGTGCTGCCCGGGGAGCCTCCTCGGGGATGAGATCCAAAATCTCATGACGGCTTCAAATAAAATAAGATGTAGAAGCAACAGCTCCTTCCGTTCTTGGCCAGGGCAGCCCCCGTTCCGTCCTGCTCCTTGGCCGCCAGATCCCAGAGCAGCCTGGGGAGAACCTTGGTGGCCCTGCACTCGTTAGAGTCGGTGGTCCTGCCCGCCCTGGAGGGTCTGCACCGAGCGCGGCCCACACCGGGATGTCAGCTGGGAAGCGGCCGCGCGGGGGAGGGGCCGTCACTGTCTTGAAATCACGGATTCACTTCGCTGCCTGCTGTGCCATCCACGTACCAGAGCCCTTGCAGGCGCTGCTGTCACTGACCCGACAGTGCTCTCTGCCGGCCTCTCCCCAGCTGCCGGGAACCCCAAGTGCCCAGGGAGCCGAGAACCAGGCCACCTTCCCTTACTGACCCGCCTCTCAGAGCCGGGCAGCCGTCATGATTCTTTGTGCTAAGCTTGACTCTCTTCCATCCTGTGCCTGCTGCCAGATTAATCTTCCTAAAACCCCACATGCACCCTCCTGCTCCCCTGATTAAAGACTCCCAGAGGCTCGTCATTGCCTCTTACATCAGGGCTGGGGGCCACGGGCTGGCCGGGAAGGCCACCTGTCACCGCCCCCGGGGGGCCTTTGGCTTCTTTCGGCCCCCGAGGGCTTCATCGCCCTCCCTCAGCCTGCCCCCCTCCCGCTCTGTGCAGAGAGCCCACTCCGGGGTGGACAGACCTGGGTTTGTCCTGATGCCAGTGGTGGTCACGAAAATCACTGTGGGTCCCGTTTATGGCCGGCTGCGTCTCTGCCTGCGCTAAGCACATGACGTATATTGGCTAATTTAATCCTTGCAGCGCAGGCTTCTCGCCCCACTTCTACAGATGAGAAGCTGGAGGCAGAATTAAATAACTTAGCCAAGGGGTGTTAGACCACGATGCTGGACTCCAGAGCCCTGCTCGCAGCCGCTGCCCCTTCCCCGCCACCCCCCACCCCCCACCTGGCTTGGCGTGGCCTGGGGTGGGTGGGAGTCTTCCCATCTGCAAACGTGGTCGGTGAGGCTGCCCCTCAAGGGCACCACGAGAAGTAACGGGTGAAAGACATCGGGCGCGCGGAGTCGGCACGCCAGCCCTTCCCCGCCCCTTCCTCTAGAAGTGGCCTCACACGAACGCCAAGTGGCCACAGCAGGCTTCCGACTGAGCCCTCCCTACAACATGCGGGGCGTTTTTCTAGGCGCCTGCACCGCCCAGCTGCAGATCTCGTGTCACGTGGCCCAGAACCTTCCAGAAACAACCGAGGAGGCACGGAGGGGACATTTCCAGTTGCTCCAGCATGGGTTACTGGGACCCACAGCTGTGGCAAAGAGAGGACAAAAGGCTGGGGGCCAGACACCTCCCCCAGGGCGTGATGGAGGCGCCAGGAAACCCCCACCCCACCCCCAGCCGTGCGCTTTACCCTTCCCTGTTTGTAGAAGAGCGAGGAGCGGTCAAGAGGAGGGAGGGAGGGTAGATGTGGTGTTGGCGAGAGGGGACCACCCCCAGAGGACCCTCCTGAGTGCCAGCCACAAGAGCCTGGCATGCAAATGGAAACAGACCGAAAGCAGGCCAGGGAGACAGAAGCTGCCCTCCCCGGACCCCTCTGCTCCGAGTCACCCCAGAGAGAGGACAAGACCGCGCTCTTGCTCCCCACTTCCCGCCCCTCCTGTAGAGGAGCTCTGAGCCAAGACCGAGTTTTGAGCTGGTCTGGTCTGAGTTCTCATAACCGAGAGCCCCTGCGTTGTGTGGGATCGCCCCGCATGAAGCCCCAGTGGGAAGCGGGGGGCTCAACAGAGTGTGACAGAATAAAGCAATTAGGAGAAGTAAGATGGTCGAGATCCTCCAATAAACCAGTACGTTGTGTAAATAAATGATCGAGATAGTTTCAGACCTTGCTAAGTGCTAGGCAGACAATAAGATGCAGCTGTGATCTGTGGTGGGGTAACTAAGGAAAAGGGACATTGGAGCCGAGGCCCCACAGCCATGGGACCGCCTGAGGGACAAGCCATCAGGTAGCAAGGACAGCAAGTGCAAAAGCCCTGAGGTGTGAACGAGCTTGGAGCGTCCAGGAACTTAAGGCTAGTGAGGTGTAGTCTGGCATGTGCCGGGAAGTGCAGAAGGAAGTGCCTGGGGGGAATTTGGATTTGATTGCAAAGGCAACAGAAAGCCAGTGGAAATCAGCATAGCTTTTTTGGACTCTCGGTGCCCCCCCCCCCATGCTATTTGGGGAATCTAGTCAGTGGTCATCAATTTCTTCACTTGCCCAGAGAGCCCCTTCCCAGCAAACATTTAGGAGATGCACACCAGGTCTGCAGATTTAGTCAACATTCGCTGAACACCTACTATGTGCCAGTCCCTGCTCTAGGAACTGGGGATTAGTCACCGAGTAAAACAAAAACCCCTTCCCTCACTCTAGCAGAGTGAGAGAGAGAGAGAGAGAGAGAGAGGGCCAGCTAAGCAGGGAAATTACCATCTGACAGATGGTGAAGGAGCAGAAGAGAGCAGAGGGGGAGCCGGGGAGGGTGAGTGCCACTATGAAACAGGGGGTCAGGAAAGACCTTCCCGAGATGACGTTGAAGCGAGCTTTGAGAGAGAGCAGAGCGACTGGTACTTTCTAGGCATAGCTCGTTCACTGGTCCCTCAGAGGGGACCCACCTTCCACTTTCTGTCCCCGGCACTCGGCACCGGGGTCTCCGGTGAGCACAGGCTAGGTGTATGGGACCCTGTCTTAGACTCCCCTACGACTTAGAGAGGAAAAGGCTGAGCGACGCTTGACTTCTAACCCCAGTGAAACCCAGAAAGCACCCAGCCGGGGTCTCCCACCTGCTCTGGGAGCACACAGGAAATGGGTTCTCCCCCATCTCTTAGGGCAGGGGTGAGTGGGGGAGGTTCTCCCCGCCCTCCATGCTTTCCTTCCTTCTGTGAGGAGCAGCCTGGGGCTGGGGCCAGGGCCTGGCCTCGTTTGCTCCCTGGCCTGGACTGTCGTGTTGCTCGCTGACATGGCTGGGGTCCACCCACCGAGAGGGCAGGGGGAGACCAGGCCAGTGGGCAGCTGGGGACTCATGGGCCGGTGGAGTCTTGGAGCCAGTGTTCGGAAACAAACACGATGCCTCAGGCACGTCCCCTGCTCCGTCCTTGGCTGGGGTCCCACCCCAAAAGGTTCCCCGTCCTGGCGTGGATGGCGTGCGAGGCAGCCCGCAGGTGGGTGGTCCCCAGTCGGACTCGGTGGTTCACCGTTGACACTTCTGCCGTGAGAACCAGCCTGGTGGTTTTCCAGGCTGAGATTTGCTTAGATCACCTTCTGTAAGGGCTCAGGGGCAGAAGGCAAACTGCTGCAGCGTGCACATAAAAACACATTCGTTTTGGTGCTAAAATGTTGGGTTTGGAAAAAGAGAATATTGCAAAGCGTCTCGTCCCAAACGGAGGGGGCAGTAAGCACAGAAACAATTCTACCCCAGATCTGTTGGACAGGTTTTGCCCATCCTGGAGATAACGGAGAGAAGCCTTTGGTTTTGCCCTTGGCTGGCCCTTTCCTATGTCCATCTCTGGGCAGGGCCCGGCGGCAGATTGGAGATAACTGAGGTTGTGCCCTTGTGAAGCTCAGATCTGGTGAGCGGGGAAGAGTTTCCGGGGACCTTGCGGGGGAATACCTGACACTCGCTGGGGAAGGGCACTCCAGACAAAGGGGACTGCCTGTGCAAAGGCCCTGAGGCATGATGCCAGGGCCTCTCTTGGAAACTCTGCATGCAGGGTAGGGTAAGGACTGAGGGGTGCCCTGCAGGTGAGAGCTGGGGAGAAGGATGAACAAAAGCAATGGAGCTGGGAGACCAGGTAAGAGATGTCGCCGTGCTCCAGCTGAGATCCTATGGGGTGGGGTGCAGACTGGCCTTTGTCCATATCCCCCATTAGCAAAACCTTGAGAAACATTGTATTTTCAGCCCAACTTGGAGTTGTCTATGCCCCCTCCTTTCCTCAGAACACCCATTGATTTCTTCTAATGGATTATCCTTTATTTACTTTTAGAGACAGAGAAAACAGAGAGAGAGAGAGACTTCTTTGGGTTGCAAATTGTGAGTGATGGAGCCTGGATTAAGAACTCAGGCTCGCCAGCCCTCTGTGGGTTTTATGATATTTATGTATACAATGTCCGTTCCCTCTTCCGCTCTGCCAGTAAACCGAGCTGATAAATATGAAGAAGATAGCAGCAGAGTGCTTGTTTCCATCCTAAAAAGGCAAGAAGCTCGGGAAGGCTCATTAGGAGAAAATATCAAAGGGACAGCGTTCAGGTTTCACCTGTGACATGGGGGGTGGAGGGGGGGAGATGCATTCTTGGCAAAGCCTCTATGTCAATGGTGTTCAGGGCAGAGGCGGGTGACTCCAGAGCCCAACATGGAGGCAGAAGACCAGGGGCCTGGAGGGCAGGGTCCACACCTAATACTCCTTGGATTCCTCCAGAAGAAGCTGGGCTTTAGTAGCAAGAGCGCCGGCTTCCCATCAGAAGAGTGGAATTAGAAATACAGCTGTGGGGGGCACCCCGGCGGCTCAGGCGGTTGAGCGTCTGACTTCGGCTCAGGTCGCGATCTCACTGTTTGTGAGTTCGAGCCCCGCGGCAGGCTCTGTGCTGACAGCTCAGAGCCTGGAGCCTGTTTCGGATTCTGTGTCTCCTTCTCTCTCTGCCCCTCCCCCACTCACATTCTGTCTCTCTCAAAAATAAACGTTAAAAAAATTATTTTAAAGAAGCGTAGATGTGGGTCCATAGGCAAAGTGCTCGCCCTTCACAATGGTCAGCTTCCGCATTTATCGAATGGGCACATATCGAATGGCACATCAATCTTGCCAGTTACAACATGTGAATTACGGTATGTCAAACCTCCTTTTGTAAGGCATGGTGTATAGTAACGGTCAATGCATAGCAGGTGATTTCCAGATTTTCTCTTGTAACCATGGCTTTTTAAATTAGCATAATAATGTATGCTTACTGCAAAGAAAAAGTCAAAAACCCTCAAGAGTATAAAGAAGAAAATGGAAATCATTCATAGTCTCCCCCCGGAAATGGACACCATTAACATTCCAGTGGGCGTACTACATCCTTTTTCTTTTGCATATAACATTCCGTGTCTATTTTTGAAACAAAAAAAATCTGATAATGTCATATATGCTCTTTGGGAATTTTTCTCTTCCCATTTAGCAATGTCTTGTGGACATCATTTCAGGTAAAAAAAAAAAAAAAGAAAGAAAGAAAGAAAAAAGAAATACAGAGGTTTACATGACCATTTTCTTTCTTTTTAAAATCATGAACGTTTTAAACCAGGCACAAAATTAGAACTGCATGGTGGGTACTCACTAACCCGTCAGCCAGATCCAGAACTTGCCAGGTTTCGCCAGAATCGCTTCTTCCTATCCCTCTCCTTCCCCATTCCTATTGTTATAACAGCTTCAACCAAATATCAGTCCTCCTGACGTGTCAATCGCAAGGCCATTGTCACACCTAATAAAATTAACAGTCATTCCTGAGGAGCAGCTAATACCCAGTCAAGATTCAGATCTCTCCGATCAGCTCCAAAAGGTTCTTTTATGGTCGGTTTATCACACGGTCATTTTTAATGGCCCCCTGGAGATGGGCTCCAGGTTTCCAAGTTGTCACTTATGAAAAGCACTGAGGGCAACATCCTTTTGCACGGATTTGTGGACCCCTGTCCAATTATTATATTCTAGGACAAATTCCTCGAAGGGGACTTTCCAGGTCAGAGCCTATGCATTTTTTTAAGGCTTTTAATAGCATTTGACAAATTGCCCTCCGCAGTAATTGTACCAATTTACACTCCCACCAGCGGGGACTTGGCACCCTGGACAGCCTTGGGTTGTTAATGAAAGGAAATGCAAGGGAGAGAAAGCAGGTGGGGAGAAAAATAGAAAGGAAGAGGAGCCTGGAGGGAGAGGTGCAGGGGGGTGATGCAGAGCTCTCGCCCCCCCCCCCGGGTGCCAGCTTGCCTGAGCCCCCAAGAGGGAGCTCGGAGAGCCAAGGGTCCCAGCCCACCGCGACTGCACCAGATTAAGTCCTAAAGCAACGATTCAATCGAAACCGAGAACAAAGCTGGAGCAAAGACTCTTCGATCCATTCTAATTAGGACCTGCCTTTCCAGAGAAATCAGGAGCAAGCCGCCACGGCTGAAGGGGGAAAAAAAAAAAAGCTACAGCCCAGCTGTGCTCAAAGCTTATCCATTTTCCTAAAACCCCAAGAGCTTCGTCCACTGTGCGTACAGTCCAGGGGATGCTATTCTGAAGGTTATAGGTTGGGCTTGGGCAAGACTTTCCACCACCAAAGGCCAGGGGATGCTCGGGGTGGGGGGGTGGGGAGGAGGTAGGTACCTCCCTCGCTCCTGCTGCTTTTTCATTGTGGCTTAAAAACCAAAACGTATTTCCAGTTGGGGAGAGTAAATAAAATTAAGATACATTTGAGGCCTGGCTTTAATCATGAAGTTGGAGGGCAGGCTGGCTCCGGCTCCTGCAGGCTGGGTAAAGTCGGGGCTTCAGTCTGTAGGTGGCCATCACAGTGCTCTGCTTGCCTTTGGCTCACCCCTCCACCCCAGTGTCCATACGTGGAGCCTTCGGACAAGAGCTGTCCAAGGACCAAAGTCATCCAATCCTCTGTTGATAGAGCATTCCACCTGTAAGCCCTGACTATGGTACCCCAGGACTGGGGTGAGTTGCTGGGTTTAGAACGAGTCCAGGATTTCCCTTAGGTGCTGTGTCATTTGCAAGATGGTATTTGAATTAGGGGCACGCAGGACCCGGATCACGGTGGATTCTTGCCGGCACAAAACAAAGTGGTCCAGCAAAGATCAAGAAATGAGGTTGTGAGCAATGCGTCGGCCATGCTCACACCAGGTCTCGCTTGTACTTGGTACGGCAGTTCTTTGAACCGGACATCCGGCGCCCAACTTCATAGGCTGTCTTCTTGGCATCTGTGAGCCTTTTGTGTCCCTGGCCCTTTGCCTCCTCGTGGATCTGACAGTGGCTCCCTTCCCCGGGGCGGGGGCGGGGGGGGGGTGTTGGGGCTCTGGAGCCAAAGCAGAGGGCCCGGCACGAGAACTCAGTCCCTGAGAGCCGCGCTGTGTGCCAGGCTGGGCCCCTTGTAGCAGCCACCCGGCAGCACCTGCCTGTTCTCCAGGCAGAAGGTGACAACAGTTGCAAGAGTGCCCGTGCACAGCCTTCTCAGCCCCGGACTCAGACAGCTCTGGGTTCAGATCTCTGCTCAGCCCCATCCTCTCTGAATGGCCTCGGGCAAATCACTTCACTGCTCTGAGTCTTAATATCACCTCCGCTGACGGTTGCTAAGGACTCAGGACCTTGCAATACTTCCAGAACACTCAGCCAGGCTGAGACAGCCCCTGTCACTGTCACTGCTGTGATTGTGCTTCCTCCTGTCCCACCTTGTGCAACCCCTAGGGGCGGAGTCTGCTGCCTCCCACCTTTCATCTGTAGGAGCTCTGGGGCTGGGAGCCCCCATGAGTGAGCCCTGGAGCGTAGCCCACCGCAGCCCAGAGAAGACTGGAGAGACCCAACTGGGGTCCAGGAGATCTGGGTTCAAGTTCAAGTTCACCTGAGAGGGCTGAGCCTCGGGGGCTTCTGTAATGACAAGGTTGGGCTAACAATCCTTGTTTCTGTGAGTGCAGCCGGCAGGCAGGAGGGCTTAGCAGACCGCACCGGGCTCGGATACCATGTGTCTCCACCGACTTTGGCCTTTTGAGCACCAGCTACGTGCCAGGCCCTGTTTGATGGGCAGGATCTTCTGGGCTGAACAGGATTGGAGAGGCCCATCTCCTTGCCTCATGGAGTATATAGTCTCATGAGGGAGAGACAATAAGCAAGTTCACAAACACATATATAACCAAGTTGTAAAAGCTGCTTGAAGGTGAAGACCAGAGCCCTCTGAATAAGATTTCCAAGGAGGCCTATTTTACCCTGGGGAGGAGGCTGCCTAGCAAGAGTCTCTCTGTTGAGATGTAAACAAGTAGGAGTCCCGCGGTGACACCGGGGAATTGTTTATCAGCCAGTGGACACAGCATGTTCAAAGGTCCTGAGGCAGAGAGGAGCAGCAGCCCCAATCCCACAGAGCCTCCTCCTCGGCCCTCCTTCTCCCGGGGTTTCTGCGTGCCCTTCTCTGCCTACCACTGGGAAATCACCCCTGAAAGGGTAGCAGAAGCAAGACATGGGTGAACAGATGCTCAGATATGAGCTAAAGTGGAACTCCAGCTCCCCCCATCACAGCACAGGCAGCCCCGAGGGCCCCACGCAGGACTGACCGAGCACCAGACCCATCGGTGGGCAACAAAATCAGACCAAAGGCCTGAGGGAGGCTTCCACCGACCCTTGGAAATGAGAGGCAGAGGGTGTGAACACCACAGGGGCAGGAGAGGCTGTTAAGACCCCAGACCACAGCTGGGGTGGGTGGGGTGGGGAGGCCCCATCATCTACACAAACCTCTCATCGCACGGATGTGAAGATACAGGCCCAAGATGTCCCAATGCATCGACCCTGCAGCTAACACACCGCGATGCCTTCCCTTCTCTCCCTCCCTTCCCCGGGTCGGGGACGGGGGCGGGGCGGGGCAGGGTGTGCCCATTTTAGAGCCACGGAAGGGAAAGTGAGGCCCAAGGAGGTGGAGTGACTCACCCCAGCCACGTAGCCAGCAATGAAGAAAGGCAGGTGGCCCCTGGCTGCAACCCTTCTGTGCTCCACCTCTCACAGCCTGCATCTCAAGCCTCATAGCCTTCCCGGGTGGGCATGATTTTCCCCCATTTTACAGATGAGGAAACTGAGGCCTGGCCAAAGCCCACCACTCAAGTTCAGGTGTGGAGTAGAACCCACCTGGAACCGGTGCTCTTTTGGTCTCTAAGAGGCAGCTGTAGGGAAAACCACATCATAAACACCAGACTTCGGGAGCTAGAACCCACAGGAGGGGGCTGGGGAAGGTCCCCCAGGAAGGATGGACGCAGGGGTTATGACGCGGTGGGGAGGGCCAGGCCGTAGCCCAAGTGACACTGAACTGAGGACCAGGCTCTCAGCAAAGGTGAGTCCCCATGATCCCTCCCCCTCCGGTGGGGACCTCCACTGGGCTCCACAGGCCACCCAGTGAGGGGCTCACTCCCTGAGGCCTCTGCGGGGTGGCCCTCACCCCTTGCGACCCTCCTGCCCCCCTCCCCCCTCCAGTCCCGCAACGGCTACACCAAAGCCCCCAGGATGCACGGCCCCCCGTCCCCAGCACTGCTGGACGCCTGGGCCGTGCCACGTCATGCCTCACCGCGCTGTGCCGAGCCCCGGGCCGGCTGAGCTCGCTGGCCTCTCCAGGACGCTGGCAAGGGCAGAGGCGCCCGCAGAGACAGAGCAGAAGACGGGCCGGCAGACCCTCCTGACCCCGTTCAGTCCGCGCTCACTTCCAAGACCATCTGCTCGGGCGGTGGCGGGCCGCACGGGGCGCTGGGGCAGAAACAGCCGGCACCCGGCCGGCCACGTGCTGGCCTCTGGGGCCTGCCCGGGTCAGGGCGCCAGGCTGGCCTTCCCCCCGGGGCCGCCAGCCCCCAGCTGGGCTGCGGGGGGTGCCGGGGCTCTGGACACAGACCCTCCTTAATGGAGGTCTCAGGGCAGGGGGCAGGCGTGGGGGACCCCGGGGCCTAAGAGAGCAGGAAAGGGGTGGGGGGGAGCAGCCTAGACACCAAGTCTGTGTCCCCCCTTCTGAGATGACCTGTGGGCCGACTGCAGGGAAGCCGGCCCCTCTGACGCCCAGACCCTCTCTGGCTTTCAGGGTCCCCCACAGAGCTCCAGGGACCAGTGGATGAGCTCAGTGGCGGGTCCCCAGGGCACCCCCAGTGACGGGTCCCTAGGGCACCCCCAGTGACTGCCAGCCGTCTCCTTGCAAGTGCCCAAACTCCTCTAAACTGGGTTTGCCTCTGTCACCGCGGTGACGCTGTCCCAGCATCCATCAGAACAGGTCACCCATCTGCATAAAGTCCTTCGATGGCCTCCTTAGTGCCTCTAAGCCAATGACCCAGAAACCTTGTCCTGGCCGCGCACACACCTCCCCGTCCTCTGCTGCTGCATCATGCCCACACACGCACATGCACGCGCACACACACACCTACACACAGTTGGTGCTTTGTGTCTTCAAAGGCCCTCCATCAGTTCTGTGATTACTTAGCTCCTTTGCACCTCAGTGTCCTCATCTGTTAAATGGGATACTTAATAGTGTCTTAGTTTGGGGGCACCAGGGTGGCTCAGTCGGTTGAGCCTCCAGCTTTGGCTCAGGGTATGACCTTACGGTTCGTGGGTTCGAGCCCCGCGTTGGGCTCTGTGCTGACAGCTCAGAGCCCAGAGCCTGCTTCGGATTCTGTGGCTCCCTCTCTCCCCGCCCCTCCCCTGCTCGCACTCTGTCTCTCTCTATCTCAAAAATAAATAAACGTTAAAAATTTTTATAAAAATTTAAAAAGTGTCTTTGCTTTGCTTACTCCAAGAACAGCCCCGGAGATAAGTGGTTCTTTTGGAGGTGACCCCAGGAGCACAGACGGGAGGGACAAAAGCCAACGAAGTGTGGCTTGGGGGTGGGAGGGCTACTCCTGTGGGCAGCAGGGTCTCCCTATGAGCAGGGCACCTGCAAGAGGTGACGTCAGGGCTGCCCCGGAATTCCCCACCCAGGGGCGAGGCAGCTGGGACATTTGTGCCCCGACTCTCATGTGTCATTGCCAAGGGCACTCGAGGGAAATAGTGTGGACCCCCTGGCCCTTCCAGCCCGCCCCTCCCAGGTGGCACCTCTGGGGCGGACAGGAGTGTGGGCTGGACATTAACAGCCTGCGCTCTGGTGAGTACCTTTCTCATAGCATCATGCAGATTAACAGACATAATACACGTAAAGAGCTTAATCCGGGGTCTGTCACATCCAAGCGTTCTGTGAGCTGAGCCATAGTAACATTAACGATGTCGCTGTGGTCCTGGGGGAGGTCAAGCTCTCCCTGACCTGGCCTTTCCCCAGGCTGCTCCCCCTGCCGTCTTCCCTCCACCTGCTTCACGTCGTCGGCGTGTGCTTCGGGTAGCAGCCCAGACATCACCTCCTCGGGGAAGCCCTCCCTGAATCACGGATTAGATCACCTCTCCCTGGCTGTGCTCGCAGCAGCTACTCCGGCCCTTTCTTTCAGAGCACGTGATCACCAATGTCATTTTAGATTTACTGGCACGATCGTGTGGTTCTCTGCCGCTGCCCGTCTCTCCCTCTGGACTGTGAGTGCCCTGAGGACACGGCTTTGTTCACAAAGCCGTGCCCAGGGCCTGGAGTGCTGTCACCACACAGGCGATGCCTGCAAAGAAACCAGCCAAACAGAGACTGGAATCTGGCACCGGCGGGGGTGGTGGGGTGGGGGAACCGGGGGCCGAATGAGCGTGTCCAGGGACGTCGGGGCCAGAGCCAGGGTACTTACAGGCCCGGAGCACACATACAGGCCAATTCCTTCCTTTCTGCAATACTGTTTCTAGAACACCTCTTCTGCGCTGAGCCTGGGCCACACAGTGATAAACAAGACAGGCTCAGTCTCAGCCTTCACAGATACAGGGCTACCCATCCCAGGCCAGGGGGGGGGAAGGGGCATGTGTGCAGGGAGGCGGGGGGAGGGGAGAGAGGCTCAAAGCCAAGGAGCAGAGGTGCAGAAGGACGAGGCTCTGTGCTCACCAGACCCTGCTTCACCTCCCTCCCAGGCACCAGGAAGAATACATTTCCTAGCTCCCTGCAGCGCGGTGGGGTCACGTGGCCAGCTGTCCCCAGAGGAAAGCGGGAACAGACGACGCACAGCCTGGCCCGTAGAAACCTCCCCACTGTCTGTCCCTAGGCCTCCAGAGCCTTACAGCAAGGACAGCAGATGTTTTCCCGAGAGGCCAGAGGGCAATATTCTCATTTTATGGCCACAGTTCTCTGTCTCAGCTTCTCAATGCGGCTGCCACGGCAGCATTAGAACGGCCTTAGGGGATATGTCACTACCTGGGCATGGCTGCTTCCCAACAAAACTTTATTTACAAACACAGATCATAGTTTGCCAAGCTCTGTCCTAGAGGACGGTGGAGCCGCTGCACAGGGGAAACAGAGCCCCCCAAAACTGTGAGCAGAGCCCACCCACCTCAACCCAGCCCGCTTTCACTCGACTGCATGCTCAGTGAGAAAAAAGCTTCCTTGGTTAAGCCGCTGTGGCGCTGGGGTGTTTTCCTAACAGTTAGCATATCCTATATGGAAGTCTTCCTGGAGGAGGTGGCATTCATCCTGGGCGAGTAAGTAAGGCACTGTCCAGGTGGGCGAGATGAGGAAGGGCATTCTTAGGGAGGGCGGGAGCTCCGTGAGCCGGCCGACGGAAGAGTGGAAGGTAGCGTGGAAGATCTAGAAGCCGGTGCTACACGAGGGACAGAAAAGGCGGTGGTGGGTGGAGCGGATAAGGCACGAGATGAAGCACGAAAGAGGGATCGAAGTGCCGTGCCCTCCCCACCTGCGCTTCCCTCCATGTTCCATTTCCGTGGTGTGGTCCATACAGCAGGCCTGCCTGGACGCCCTCCCTCCCCACTCCTGCTTCAGCAGCCCCCACCCCTCCTTCAGGCCTTACTGAAATCCCCACTCGCTCCACTGCAGAGGCAACAGGGGCCCTCAGTAAGAGGGGAGGCTTTGAGAACACAGAGTCCCGGGTGCAAATCCTGCCTCTGTCCTTAAGAGAAGTCAAAGAACAGGGGCGCCTGGGTGGCTTAGTCGGTTAAGCGTCCGACTTTCGCTTAGGTCATGATCTCGCGGTTCGTGGGTTCGAGCCCCGCGTTGGACTCTGTGCTAACTGCCAGCTCAGAGCCTGGAGCCTGTTTCAGTCTGTGACTCCCTCTCTCTCTGGCCCTCCCCTGCTCACGCGGTCTCTCTCTCTCTCCTAGAAATAAATAAATTTAAAAAAAAAAAGAGAGAGAAGTCAAAGAACAGACCATCAAACGTAACCGAGCCAGGACTTGCAGGGCTTGACGTGCTTTCCCGAAAACCATCCACAAGAGGAAATGACATCCAGGCAAAGATGTAAGCGGGGACACTTTCAGGGCAGTGACCTACGACTTTAAGGTGAATTCAAGGTGTGAGCATAAAACGTTTCATTGAGACCTCAGGGGGACTGAAGGTGCCTCATCAGTGACCCGGAGCAGCCCAGGCCTTTGGGGGGCAACGGGGCCCCCTCTACTGCCGTCTGGGGGCGGGGCAGGCAGATGGCACCCCGGGAGACCCCGCGTGAGCTGCCTCCGGGGCTGCACCTGCCGGCTCTGGGGCTCGGGTCCATGCCCCCCGCAGAGGCTGCCCCCCTCGGAGCCCCCCCCCCCCGCCCGCCAGCCTGAACTTGCTTCCTGTCTGGCCACCCAGCCCTCCCCTCCCAACGCCCCCCTGCATTGGCTCCTCCTTCTACTCGGCTGCAAACTGGGTTGTGAATGCCTCCCCCTACCCCCCTCCGCAGAGCGGGACACGCTGTAAAGCCAAGGTTCCCAGAGGGCCAGGTTGTGATCATTTTATTTTTACCACGTCCTTGGCTGGATGGAGGCATTTGTGCAGGGTGGGGTTGCGTGCTGGGTGCGAGGGGACGGAGCCGGCAAATGGCACCGGAGAGGAATGTAGGTCAGCGAGCAGTGTCCCAGTGATCCCGGGGAGGGGACACCCTCCCCTGGGGCTGGCTCTGCAAAGGTGGCCAAGTCCCATCTTGGGATGCTGTGCGGAGGGGACTTGGGAGGTGGCGGGAGAGAGAGGTGTCCGGCTGCTCTTCTGAGACCAGAGGCCCCGGGTAAGTGAGGCGCCTCCTGCTTCTCCTTGGGGCCTGTCTGGCACCTGGCCACGCAGGGAGGATCTTGGAATTGGGGGCTGGCAGGTGGACGAGGCAGGCCGATCTCACACAACACGCAGGAGACCCATCTCGTGCCCAGCTCTGCCGCTGTGCTCTTGGGCTCACTGCTAAACCTCTCTGGTCCTCAGCGTCTTCATCTGCAAAATGGGAGAAATACCGGTACCAGAGGGACTGAGGCCGTTTGTAAAATGGGGACGGAGCAGCGTCTTTAAAATACCTTCGCTGTGCCGGATGCTTCCATCTATTGTCACATCGAACTCTCCAACCCAGCTCTTCATTTGACAGACGAGGAAATCGAAGCTTACATGTCAGGAGGGTTAAATGAGATCCGAAGCGGGAAAAGGGCTCTGGACTTCATCTGGGCCAGACTCTTGCTCACACTCAGACTTCCTAGCACGGGACGGGGCACAGCCGCTGCGGGCGGCCCCGGGGAAACAGCCCGGAAGCTTTTCTCTCCGTTCAGTGCAAAGTGTCATGTGGGCTTCTGTGCCAGGCACCGCGGTGGCGGGCAGAGGGGATGAGGCGCCTGTCCCCACGGAGTTCACATTCTGAGAGGGAGACAGACATCAAAACAAAACAAAACAAAGCCGACACGCACAAGTAAAATGCCAGTGACGGACTGTGCGAGGCGAAGGAAGCATTCAGAGCATTACAAGAAGAGAAAACCAGGGAGCCTAATTTAGGTAAAGACAGCAGAGAGAAACCTCCCTGAGAGCAGAGGCTTTCCACAGGAATCTGAAAGAGGCGCGGTGTTGCCCAGGCCAAGAGCGTGAGAAAAGCACATTCCAGGGAGAGACATGGCGTGTGCAAAGGCCCTGGGGCAGGAGAGAGCATAGTTTGGTGAAGCAACAGAAAGGAGGCCAATGGGGCTGAAGGGACAGCTAAAGGCAAGCGGCAAGTAGTGGGAGCCAGGGAGATAGGCAGAGCCAGATTATTCAGGGTTCCTGGAATACATGTGCCACTGGAAGATTTTCAGCAAGGATGTGACATGAATTGATTCTGTTTCCCCCAGAAAAGTCCCTCTGGCTGCCATGCAGAGAAGAGACTGCAGAGGAAGGAGTAAGAGTAAACAGGGGAAACCCCTAAGAAACATCTAAGCAGGAGATGAAAACTTGAAGAACAGACCTTGACAGTTTGCTAAGCTCTTGCTCAAAACTAAGCCACTGCACCTTGGAAACATTCGCTCTCTGGGAAGCCTCCTCATCACCATGTTTTTCCTGCGGTTCCCAAGTTCTGGTGTCTGAGCCTGTGAATGGGGGTAACGACCCGCCCCTCCTTCCGGGGCTCCTGGGAGAATTCAGTGAATGCAGATGTAAGACACTTAGGAGAATGTCTGGCACCCAGTAGGTGCTCCATCAATGTCAGCGCCCCCTTCCTTAAAGAGGACAGAGGGTCCAGCCTGTCTGGCTTCAAGAGCCAGTGACATATGCCCGCTGGCATGCCACTGACCCAGGGTGATGGATTTGACAACCAGCCATGCCGCACCTCAGCACAGGCTCTGAGTGCCGGCCGGAAGCTGACTCAGGCCTCTGGGTGGGTCCCCACACTCTGCCACGAATTTATAAAGGACGAGCCAGGCACACAGCTGCCCTCTGGCCGGGACGTCCCCGCACTGTCCCCAGGCAGCAAACCACCCACGGCTGGATCTTGATTCCTTCTTCCTACAGGCCCGACTCCTGGGCTCGGCCAGCTGGCAGGTCTCTCCGAGGGCCAAGAGATGTATGTGTCGGGGTGGGCAGGGGGCCCGTCACCCCACAGAGGGCTTCCTTATCAGAAGAGTCCATGCCTTCAGGGGACCTCCTAACAGTCTAAAGGTGACGGGCACATTCCTCTGGGCAAAGAAAACCAGTGCTCGGAGTGACAGAGTGACTGCCCAGTGGTGGGAACACCAAGTAGACAGGCTGGGTCAGGGACTCAGGGTCGCCTGACTTGCCCTGTGCTCTACCCCTCTACCCCGCGTTCTTGTCCACGACACTGCCTCATCCCCCCGTCCTGTCCAGAAGCACATTCCTCCCGCAGCACAGAGCCAGGGTCAATGGCAGGCAAGTGAAAGGGGCCTGCATTCCTGGGTGACCAGAGAGAGCAGAGCCCCCTCCCCTCTCTTGCTGCTGAATGGACTTTATGCAGGTGAAAAAGAAACACTGTGCTCAGCCACTGAGGTGGGGGGGGAGGGGAGGCATCTGTTTCTAGAATGATCCTAACAAATCCCAGTGGTCACCACGGTCATTGGAACATTGGAAGTATGTAGGAGTATGCAGTGTGGAGGAGAGGGGCTCGGGCGGGGGTCCTGGGGGGATAGCTGTTTATGGGATAGACAGAGGAAAGCCATCTATCTATGAGGGGGGCTGGGGAGGAGACGCCAACCCATAGAAGGAAATATCAAGAGTGTGGCTGCGGGGGCGCCTGGGTGGCTTAGTCGGTTGAGCGTCCGACTTTCGCTTAGGTCATGATCTCGCGGTTCGTGGGTTCGAGCCCCGTGTCGGGCTCTGTGCTGACTGCCAGCTTGGAGCCTGGAGCCTATTTCAGAGTCTGTGTCTCCCTCTCTCTCTAACCCTCCCCTGCTCACGCTGTCTCTCTCTCTCTCTCTCCTAGAAATAAATAAAACATTAAAAAAAAAAAAAAGAGTGTGGCTGCGATAGATCTGGTCCCACCGGGGCTCACATGACCCAGGTCTGTGTGTCCGAAACCGTCCTGACTAGGAGCTGGTCACCTGAGTATGAGGGGGACAGGCATCGAAGGCCCAGCTTGAGACATTGGCCACACCAGGGACAAAGAGCTGTGGACGGTTGGGGTGCTGTTGTTAAGAGAACAGAGACTCGGGGATGTTATAGGCCAGGGAGGAAGAGCTGGTGGTGGAAAGAGAGGGAAGACGTTCAAGACACAGGGCTTTGTTTTCGTCGCATCTGTGCCTTTCATCCCAGGCTGCCTCAAATCCTCGTTGAAAATAGAGTATAAATAAATGATCAAATAATAAGACACTGTTTGTTCCCTGGCAGCCAGTGACCTTGAAAGGGTGTTCGGGGCAATCTGTTGTGTCCTGACTTGTGTTGCATTTGCTCTGTCGTCTGCAGCAAACACACATCAGCGAGGCAACTGCTGGGTCCCAGGCCCCAGGCCAGCTGGGGACACTGAGCCCATCCTCTACCTTCAAGGAGCTCACAGTCTGATGACGGAAGGGACATGCAGATGAGCCCCAGTGCGACAGGGGATCCACACACTGAGAAACACACATGAGGTTACAGGAGTCACTCAGAGGAAGGAAGGGAGGGGTCTCTCAGGACTTTGGAGGGTGGGAGTATCATGGAGGACCTCAGGGAAGAGGTAACTCCTAACCAGGGCTTTGAATGACACCCAGGAGTCCACAGGGTGAAAAGAGACAACAGCACATGCAAAGGCCCTGAGGCATGACAGCACAGGGCCCTGAGAGGACTTTAACAATGATACGGCCTAAAGGTGTGAACAAGATCAGAATGAGCCTAGAAGTGGGGGGCAGACACCAGGCCAGCCACGTACCCCAGAGGATCTTTTCATTTCCTGGGGTTTTTAGCAATACCTAGCACAGTGGGGTGAACTGGTGCTCTCTGGGCCCCTATTTCCTGGAGAAAGTCGAGGATCAGAGGAAAGTGATAAGGACACCATTCATAGAGTGTACACTATGTGCCAGGCAGGGTACCAGAAGCCTGTGACATGTGGGTGAGCAAAACAGGGAAAGAGCTACACCCCCAAACAGCCAGCATACTGGTATCAGGAGTCAGACAACAGACAGCAAAGCTAATTCTCCTCAAGTAAATTGTAGAAGATGCCAGAAGATGATACATTTCTATGAACCAAAAAAAAAAAAAAGGTAGGACAGGGTGAGGTGCTCGGGAGTTTTGGGTGTGGGTGATGCAACCTTAGGGTGGCTGGGGAGGAAGGAGCCTGACTGTTGAGCAGAGGCTCAAAGGAAGTGAGGGAGTGAGCCGTGTGTATACCCAGGGCAAGAAGGAGTGGCCAGTGCAAAGGCCCTGAGGCAGGAGTATGCCTGGTGTGCTGGGGGACGGCAAGGCAACCAGTGCAGGCAGAGAAGAGCTGTGAGATATGAGGTCAGGTCAGGAAGGGCCCTAGGGGCTACCTTATACCTTTGGGTGAGCTGGAGTGAAATGGGGAGTCACCACCCAGGCTCAGGCAGAGAGGTGAGAAAGTCTGACTTATGTCTTAAAAGGATCATTTCAGTCCTCGTAGTGGGAGCGGATGGAGGTGGAGCAAGGTTAGTGGCAGGAAGTCCAATTGGGAAGCCAGTTTGATAAGCCGAGTCCCATGGGATTGTGGTTCAAACCAGGACAAAAACAGAGAGATATGATTGCTGGTGAATATAGGATTTCCTAGTGGGCTAGACAAGGGCTGAAGGAGGGAGAGGGGCCAGCGGTGATTCCAGGGCTCTGGGACTGAGCACGAGAGGCATGGTGGCCCCAGTAGTCAAAGTGGAAGGCGCTACGGACGGAGCTGCACCGGGGGATGGAGAAGACAGGGGGCCGAGGGCCGTGGAGTTTGAGCTGTCCACCCACATCCAGCTGCAGGGGCGAAGCTTGCTGGAGGTGTGAGCCTGGAGTTCGGGACAGGGGTCTGACAGGAGGCAGGAAACTGGATTAGCATTGGTGAGGGTCGTGCCACTTGTCCCCAGGATGCGGGCTCGCCCCAGGGAGGAGGTGAAGTTCCCTCTAGGGTCGCAGAGCCAGGATGGTTTTCACAGAGCAGGATCCAAACCACCTCCCCAGGAGGAACGTGTGTGCTTCTCCTGTGGGTCAGACTGCCGCCTATGCAAGAATCAAATACTTCTGTATCTGCCTTTAAGTATAAATCAAGAGAAGGAAGCCACGGTCACTCTGAAGGAATCACACCCAGTGGAACCCGAGGACTTCCCACGTGTCCCCAGTGACATTCCCCTGCCTCAACTTACATATCCATAAAATGGGCATACGCCTCTCTCAAAGAGTTCCAGGAAGAGTAACCATGGCAATGCATGTTGCTATTGCTTTTGTGAGTAAGGTGGTCCTAAATCACAAAGGGCCTGGCCCACCATGTGTGCTCAGAACAATAATGATGTTCTTAACAACGCTGAGGATGACAGTGGTGACGAGGAGGGCAGTGAGTCTGGCCTTTCCCTGCTGAGGCCCCCGCAGGACAAGATGGCCCGCCCCAGGCCGGGCCCCCCCGGAACACAGGGCAGACAACAACAGGGCCTGCTTCCCGCAAACACCCCCTCCCCCATGCCTCTACCCTGCCGACTGTGCTCGCCGCCGAGCCACAACGCGGCCAGCCAGTGCCGGCTGTGGCAAGCGGCCGGCTGACACAACACACACATGTGCCCCATCGGAACCGAACCAGGGCTTGTCAGCGGAGGCCGCGTGAGGGTCTCCAATAGCCTGAGGCCCAGGAGGGCCGGGCGTGGCCACATGCCCCACCTGGACCCTGAGGTGACCCGCAGCCCAAGAAGAGAACAGATGGCGACGGTTACTTGCCGGGTGCCAGCCAGTGGCAGGTCCCGTCCTGAGTGCTCCTCGTGTCCTAAGTCCCTGTGACACAGAGACTAGAGGGACTCCCATCAGGCAAAGAGCAGGCCCCCCGGACGCCATGCTTAGGGCACCGGACAGGACTGTTTGAGCGCAGCAGTGGAAACCACCTGTGGCTGACGGGAGCAAATCAGGGCAGAGGGGGCTGGTGGGAGGACGCTGGCTAGCTCACTGAAGCGACGGGCGAGCCAGAGCACGGGGCACGACTCCAGAAGGTCCAGGGTCCGGAAGCCCGAGCGGCTCTCGCACCCGTGCAGGAGTGAACATGCTGTGACTGTTCCTTATGGCTTGTGGCTTTGCTGGGGAGGAAGGGAGGGTGTTTGTCACTGCATCTCTCTGTTCCAGACCAAGGGTCCAACGAGTCGAGTTTGGGTCAGGTGTCTAAGACGGGGTGGGCCGCCTGAGCTGATGGTGCCCCCAAGACTGTACCCAATGGGGAAGAGGTAATTGCTCCCCAAAGAAATCAGGGTGCTGTGACCCCAGAATGAGGACTCGATTCTGGGCGACTGGAGAGAACCCACACCCATCACTTGGGCTTAGAAGACGGGCCGACCCAGATTCGCGTCCGGGTCTGCCACGTGCTGTCTGGCCACATCCGGCAAAGCCAGCCTATGTCTGAGCCTTGCTCTCCTCCCCTATAAAACGGGGATAATGAAACCTGCCGCCAGGGTCGTGAGAAGCATCACTAGACAATGGCTTGAAGACCTCAGCAGTGCCTGGTGCCGTCCACGACCTCAGTTCCCACGTTCACTGTAGAGAACAAAGTCACTGAATTCTCCGGGACCATCTCAAAGGTCTGATTCTTGGAGTCCTAGGACTTCCCACAGCGCCAGGGGCAGGAGACCCCAGCCTGGTGGACCGCACTTACCAGTGACATGTGCAAGTCTCAGGGGGAATGTGGTTCCAGCCGCCCTTCCACAAGCTCTGGAATGCCCCGTACCACCCCTCCCCTGCCCTCTCCCTGAGTCAGGGAGATTTCCAGGGTCCGTGCAGAAAGGGACAGGGGAGATGGAGGGCAGAGAGGAGGATGCCCACTGATTGATGTAGCAAGGACTCGTGACTTTCCCGAAATTCAGGGCTTGGGGTACCTGGGGGGCTCAGTCGGCTAAGCATCTGACTCTTGATTTCAGCTCAGGTCATGATCTCATGGTTTGTAGGACCGAGACCCCATGTTGGAGCCTGCTTGGGATTGTCCCTCTCCTCTCTCTCTCTCTGCCCCTTTCCCTGCTTGTGCACTCACACTCTCTCTCCCTCCAAATAAATGAACATTTAAAAAAAAGTCTTTAAGAAACTCAGGGCTTAAGTCAACATCCTGGCCCACTGCCAAGATCAGGATCCTTAGGAGTCGGAGCTGTGAGCAGACCCCCACTCGCTCGTGAGCTGAGAAGGAGGTGGAGTTTGAGCCTGAGTCACATGGACCAGCACCTTCAGGAGCCTGCCTTCAGGCACTGGCCCCACAGAGGGTGCCCGCAGCTGCCATGCGCTGGACAGAAATACAGACAAAACCAAGGGGCAGAGGCGTAGCAAACCCGCCATCTCCGACACGGGACCGGCTGCAGGGGGCACAGCGGGTCTGAATCACCCAGACGGGCACAGCCCACTCACAGGACGCAGTCGCGTGAGGAGGCGACTTTCTCCCAGCCCTGATGCACGCACACCACACACAAGCACATATGCACACGCACACGCATGGGAATACACGCACGGGCATGCACGCACGCTCACACACACACAACCCCAGAGGGGAGCCAGAGTTCCGCGTGAGGTTGACATTTTAAAACGAACTGGGTGGAGTCTTCATAACCAAAATGAAATTATTCTGTTTAATACCTGAAAGCGATGGGAAAGTTATGGAAGGGGCCTGCGGGGTCGTCCTGAAGGAAGCCAGCAAGCGAGGCGAAGCCTGACAGAGCATGGCGAGAGCAGGTATTTGAAAACATAAAATACACGATCACCTTTGCCTGTTTACCTTGAAAGCTGAGGCCCTTTGCACAAACCGGCTTCGTTCATTGCTATTGTTGCCCCGTTTCAGGCCCGGGGGGTTTTCATGTCCACAGAGGAAGTCCCCGTTAATTTGGGAAACTGATGGGCACACCAAATATCGGGAGAGGTGGAGGGCTTTCTCGCAGCAGCCGACCCGCTCTCATATCAAAGAGTCTTTTTGCAGGGGCCCCCGAGTGGCTTGGTCGGTGGAGCATCTGACTCTGGGTTTCAGCTCAGGTCCTGAACTTGCAGTTGGTGGGATCAAGCCTCATGTCAGGCTCTGCTCTGAAAGTGCATAGCCTGCTTGGGATTCTCTCTCTTCTAGTCTCTCTCTGCCCCCCTCCCCCTGACTCATGCTCACTCTCTCTCTTGCTCAAAAATAAATAAACTAAAAAAAAATTTTTTTTTTAAAAAGAGTATGTTTGCAGAGAAGTTCACCAGTGGGAAGGGTCTAAAGAAACTTCTATAAGCAGTCAAGGTATAATAATACTCTCCTTACAGCAGAATGTTGTTTCCCCCATCATGCATTTCCATCCCCTCCCAAATTAAGGTGAAGGAGCTGGGCGTTGGAGGCCCAGTTCTGTCACTTACCAGCAGTGTGACCCAGGACAAATCACTGTCCCTCTCTGATCCCTGAGTCCTCACCTGTACTGTGATTATAACGCTCAGCTCAACAAGGCTGTAGAAAGAGCAGAAGGAAGAGACTGGACAGGAAAGCCCCCTTGTGACTCCAGATACTTACCCCCCCAACACACACACACCAGAAACCAGATCCGAGAGTGTAAAAATTAACTCGTTCACGCATTCAAGACCAGCGGAGGCAACGGGAGAGATTTTATCCCGGCTTCTAAAGAGACAGGACACTCCAATCTGCCCTAATAAAAGAAGTTTCCAGGGGCGCCTGGGTGGCTCAGTTGGTTAAGCGTCCGACTTCTGCTCAGCTCATGATCTTGTCGCGCTTTGTGAGTTTGAGCCCTGCATGGGGCTCTCGGCTGTCGGCACAGGGCCCGCTTCAGATCCTCTGTCCACCCCCCTCCTTGCCCCTTCCCTGCTCACTCTCTCTCTCTCTCAAAAGTAAATTTAAAAAACAAAATTTTTTTAAAGAAGTTTTCAGGTGTTTTGGTTTTGTGAGCCTCGATTTTGTGCCTGGCTCCTACCCGCTGACTTTATACACCGTACGCTGGGGAGCCCTGTGATCACCAGTACCTCCCCGCTTCTCCCTCCCCCTCCACCCCTCCCCTGCCGGTACCAGGCTTCCTCTGACTGCAGTGCTCCCTGGCCTCCCCTCTCAGGCTCCACGGCCCCACCCACCGGGGCCTAACCTGACCTTCCTCTCCCTGGGAGCGAGAGTCTGCTAGAAGGATGTGCCACTCAAGCACTTCCTCTATTACCGCAGGCATCTTCCCCATTCACTGATCCTCCTGCCCGTGAATCAAAGCTTCTCTCTCTCTCTCTCTTTTTTTTTTTTTTGCCTCTGCTACCAGCCCTTGAGTTTCCGATTTCGCCATTAGCTCATTGAACGGTGGCAACATTCCCGAGCTTCATTCAGGAAGGCTCCATCTTCTACAGGGCACAGAGGGAGGGCTGGGAGGCAGAGCCCAGGGCACTGGGGCAGAGTCGGAATCGGACCTCTCCCCTACCCGCCCCGGGGACCTCTCCTCCTAGGGCCACCCCAGAGCCAGGGCCTGGGGCCCCAAGTGTGAGTCCCTCGGCCCACATGTTCTCATCTGTAAGTCCAGGGTCAGCATCCCTGCTTTGCCAGCATCACCTGTAAAGCACCAGAGGTATGAGGGGGTAGTGATGTGTTGTGCGGGATAAAGGGCTTCCGAGGCTGAAAGGCTACCCCTGGGTCGGGTGTGAGTGCTTTTGCAAACCCCGGGGAGGTGCCGTGTCATGCCTTTCACGAGAGAATGTCCCCGAGTGTGGACAGGCCGCCAGGCCTGGGGGTGTGAGATATTCCCTCTGGGAGGCCAAAGACACCCGGGTGTGTTTTGAGGCTCCCTGGATCCCCAATTCTCAGGGTTAGTATTAAACGAGATGATAATGATGACCGTGGTTGCCACTTGCCCTGCGAGGTGTGTCATGTGCTTCAGCTCATCCTGTCCGTGCGGAGTCACTGCTCTGATGGAGATACTATCTCCCCTCCATTGATGGGCGTGCAAATGAGACCCAGTGGGTGAGGGGACTTTGTCAAAGGTCGCATAGCGAGAGCATGGCGATCCCAGGACTCACACTGGCCCTCTGACCTGCAGGCTGCTGTGGCGAGCCTGGAGCACGGCACCCAGCCCAGAGCTGGGGGGGAGGGGGGGGAGGCGCAGGGAACGTGGCTTCTCTACACTTCCCACTGCCAAAAGGCTTAGCCACGTGCAGAGGCACTGAGTCATACTAGACCCAGCCAGGGTGCAAGGCAGACACCTGTGTCTGAGGCCAGGTGACCCTCATGCCACGCTCAGGGTGAACTAGAAGCAAACATAAGGTTTGCTCATCTGTAAATGAGGCTATAGACTGCCCTGTCCTCCAGAGCGCTTTCCCAGTGGGTCATACGCCCCAGGGCTGTGGGACCGAGCAAATGCAGGCCCCCGGCATTTAAAAAAATATATTTATTGAGCACCTGCTCTGTGTCCTCCTGTCCATGGTTAACGTCACTTCAAACCCGGTGAAAGAGAAATAGGATCATCCACTATGGCAGAGAGGGACATTTAGGGTTTCAGGTGCATCGTCACGTGCTCTCTGTCTCACAACTGAGGGTCAAACCCAGGCTCCAGGTGTGAGCTCCTTCTGTGACAGCCCACAGCCTCCCCGCCAGGAGAGGGCACAGTGAGCATTGATAGCAAAAGCTGCTTCGATCCCGTGAGCTGCTGCAGTCGTGATTCCTGTTTTGTAGAGCAAGATACCGAGGCCCAGACAGGTGTCCGCAGTCACAAATGCCTCTGGCCACAAGCCACGGGGCTACCCATCAGTCCCCACCCTGGTGCCCTCAGAAGGGTCTGGAAGGGAGACATTCGGGAGCAGGTGTGTGCCAGGCAGTGCCATCAAGTATGAGGGAGCTTCCCTGCCAGGAGGGTTCAGAAAGGGGCTCCCATCCCAGACCAGGACAGCAGGGTGAACAGAACCGGCAAAGAAGGAGAGCAGAGCTCCCTGCACCTTGCGTGAGGGGGGACAGTACATGGCTCTAAGGACATGAGTTTTGGGAAGCTGACTGCTTCCCCTGGGGCTCGGATGGAGACCAGGAATGGGTCCACGGTGGCCAGCAAGGTGGGGTCACACCCGTAGCAGACAGTGGAGAGGAAGACGCACACTCGGGACATGTTGAGGAAGCCCCACATGCTTCCACAAGAAGAGTCACAGGGGACCCAACGCCCACAATCATCCCTCAGGGCGCACGAGCCCCCATGGCCACAGAACCCTGAGCGCTCTCTGATCCAAACTCAATTTGCCACGGGACCGTTGCATTGTCATTTTTGTTTAGACAGCCTAGTTAGTATCCAGTGGGACTGATGTCCAAAGACTTTGCTATGACGAAGTAGATTGTGGGAAGGGACTGATCGAGCAGAGGGACTCTTGACACACAGTAGGTACGTAACAGATGTTTGTTGGATGGACCAGTGGGTGCCGCTGGTGAGGGTCAGGGCTCCGTGGGAGACTTTCTATCACCTCCCTGCTCCTCCACTTCAGACCTTTTCCAACATGGCCATTCACTGACCTTACCATGTGCCAGGCACCTGTCATGTGCTTTGCTTATACTATCTTCTCATAGTCACACGACAACCTTATGAGTCACTGTGAAGGTAAGAAACCAGCCCACGGCCACTCAACAAAAAAGTGGCCAAGCAGGAATTATGAGCCACCTTTGACTAATTCCAGAACCCTTTTTCTTAGCTGTTAGATCTTACAGATCCTCAAAAGTCCATGTCTAGGCATTCACCCCTTAGGCTTCAACATCAGCTGTTCGAGATAAACATGTGAGGTCTGGGTCACACTATCTCATCAGACATTTACACTGTAGTATGAATGTGTCTTTGGAAGAGTATCTGGTATGTGCACGTACTAACATACACACTGATGTTAATATCACCCCTAGTATTGAAATTCACTACGGTATATTTGTCATTGAACACATTTACATGCCAAGTGTTGTCATAAGCACTTAAAAGTTATTATTCCATTTGGCGGGCGCCTGGGTGGCTCAGTCGGTTAAGCGTCCAACTGGATCTCGGCTCAGGTCGTTATCTCACAGTTCTTTGTGAGTTCGAGCCCCACATTGGGCTCTGTGCTGACAGTGTGGAGCCTGCCTGGGATTCTCTCTCTCCTCTCTCTCTTTGTCCCTCCCCCGCTCGCTCACATTCTCTTTCTCTCAAAATAAATAAATAAGGATTAAAAAAATTAATAAAAAACGTTAATATCCCACTTAACCTTCAAGACAAACCATGACATTATTCAGTGAAGATTGACTCCCCTTCTCCTATGCATCCCTGCCCCCACTGACCTGCTTTGGCCAATTGGATATTAGCAGATGTGACTCAGTAGGGACTTCATAGGTGCTGATGTGGTTGCACTTGCCCTCATACGCAGCTGTCTTCTGCCACGAGAAGATGACCCCAGGGAGCCACGGGTACAAAGAAGACAAAAGACAAATGGAGACCTGTGGCTAATCCAGAGCTCAGAGCTCAGCCCAGCAAGCCCCCCATACAAGCCAAACCGAAGCCCACCACCCCTCAGATGCAGGATTGAAATAGCAATGCCTGCTGCTGACATCGCCACATATGGCAGTGCCTGGATACACAATGACAGAGACGAAAAAGTACTACCGGAAGTCCCCACTTTACACATGAAACATCTGGGGCGCAGGGAGATGTAGCCACACCCGTGTGTTCACATAGCTATTCAATGGGACGGCGAAAAATTTAAACCCAGGTAGTCTGGTTTCAGAGCCCCGTGCACACAGAGGAGGGGGTGGGAATCTTGAAGAACAAGCTCCCAAAGCTCGTTAACCAAACAGACCCAGAGAGGTGAATGACCACCAGGTTTGAGTGCAGAGTCGACAGAAGAGAGCACCTCCAGGCAAGAGTCTGAACGTGGCAGGGGCACCCCAAGACTAAAGAGACATGAAAGAAGGGAGTTTTGCCCTTAGAGCTTCAGGGACTCCTCCCAGGGAAGGGGGGCGTGGGGGCCATGGACAGGAGCTCAGGGCATTTGGGTGCATCGGTGGTGATTAACAGTTGCTGAACATCGATGACGTTAGAGGCCACCCACATGAAGACGTCACTCACAGGATGCATCCTCCTCCAGCCCACCCCCACAGGGGGAGGGGGGGAAGCCAATGAGCCAGAGGGGACAGCAGAGCAAGAAAACGAGGAGTCTGCATAAAAGAAATGGTGTGGAAGGAAACTCTGTGCTCCGGACTATAGAATTCTTTTATTAAGAAAGCTTTGCGAGGGGCGCCTGGGTGGCTTAGTCGGTTGAGCGTCCGACTTTTGCTTAGGTCATGATCTCGCGGTTCGTGGGTTCGGGTCCCGCCTCGGGCTCTGTGCTGGCTGCCAGCTCAGAGCCTGGAGCCTGTTTCAGTCTGTGACTCCCTCTCTCTCTGACCCTCCCCTGCTCACGCTGTCTCTCTCTCTCTCTCCTAGAAATAAATTTAAAAAAAAAAAGAAAAGAAAGCTTCGCGAACATCACTTTGTGGCCCCCTAAGTCTCTTAATGAAAAGCTTCGCAGTAATGTCCTCAATTCTGAGGCTCACTGACAAAGCATGTTTTTTTTTTTTTTAATGTTTTATTTATTTCTAGGAGAGAGAGAGAGACAGCGTGAGCAGGGGAGGGTCAGAGAGAGAGGGAGTCACAGACTCTGAAACAGGCTCCAGGCTCTGAGCTAGCTGTCAGCACAGAGCCCGATGCGGGGCTCGAACCCACGAACTACGAGATCATGACCTGAGCGAAAGTCAGACGCTTAACCGACTAAGCCACCCGGGCGCCCCTGGCCCCCTAAGTCTCTTTGAGTACCTTTGCTGAGCCAACAGAGTAATTGAGGCATACAGGAAGGATGTGACTTGCTTGAGATGAAAGAGCAAGTAGTTTTCTCAGTCAGTGGGAATCTAGATCTCTCTCACAAGTCCTGGACAAAGCACAGTTTGAAGATGCCACTAGATGTCTGAATGTGAGAGCTAGAAAGGTCCTTTTCCTTCCTGGGATCCATGTTATGAGATGGGGAAAAGGGAACCCGGAAGGGCCAGTGATTTGGACAAAGTCCCAGGGTGAGACCCACTGGATTACTCTCCCACTGAAACTCACTATAATCTCTACTTGTAGAAATCTACCATATAGCCAACTCCAGAAACCATTGTATGCATTAAGATATTCATCTCAGGCTGCCTGGGGGGCTCAGTCGGTTAAGCGTCTGAGTTGGCTCAGCTCATGATCTCACAGTCTGTGGGTTCGAGCCCCGCATCGGGCTCTGTGCTGACAGCTCGGAGCCTGGAGCCTGCTTCCGATTCTGTGTCTCCCTCTCTCCCTGCTCCCACCCCCACTCGTGCTCTGTCACTCTCTCTCAAAAATAAATAAACATTAACAAAATGTTCATCTCAGCATTATTTATAATCATGAGAAATAGAAACATCTTTAATGCCAACAACAGGGAAATCAATCACATATTTTCCCAACCACACATACTCTAGCTCTGAGGTCCATTAAACTGCTCTCTGCTTTTGGAAGGCTTGCCTTTGTAAACCTTTGTGTCTTTGCACATGCTATTCCCCTCCGCCTAAAATTCCCTTCCCCTCCATTGTCTGTCTATAAGCTTCTGCCCACGCTTCAGGACCAGGACACAGCACAAAATTACCCAGAAAGATGAACAACATATCTTTATATGCTCAGCACCTAGCTAGGGCCTGGTATATAGAACTGTTTACTCAAGGGGCGCCTGGGTGGCTTAGTCGGTTAAGCGTCCGACTTTCGCTTGGGTCATGATCTCGTAGTTCGTGGGTTCGAGCCCCACGTCGGGCTCTGTGCTGACTGCCAGCTCAGAGCCTGGAGTCTGTTTCAGAGTCTGTGACTCCCTCTCTCTCTGACCGTCCTCGGCTCATCCTGTCTCTCTCTCTCTCTCCCCTAGAAATAAATAAAAATAAAAATAAAAAAATCTTAAAAAAAAAAAAAGAACTGTTTACTCAATAATCTACTGAATTACTAGAAGGAAGGGCCCATCTAGTGAAGAAAGGACAAATATGTAGGTCTTTGACCCCGTATCTAGAGCTATTTATTTCTTTTTTCTCTTTTTCTTTTTCTTTTTTCTTTTCTTTCTTTTTTTTTTTCTTTCTTTTCTTTTTTTTTTTTAACCTACCACCTAAAACCAAAAGACACATGTCTAATGTCGAAGCTGTATAGTTTGGTGTGAACTTTCACCAAATCCGTAGCCAACCTACCATCTTACCTGAGCAGCTTCACCTTACATCATGGCCTTTGTTCCTATGAGCCTCGCAGCAGCCACAAGGAGATGAAGCAGTCGAAGAATCGATCCAACAACCGAAACACTCAGGATAATTCAAGCTCCCCAGTTATGTTTCTCAGACACCACAAAAAGACACAACGCAGCAAAATTTCTTAAAACCCACTTTTTCATTCATTCCCATTTCTCTCTCATCTCCCCTACAGCTCCTCCTCCAGGCTTTCCTCCAACACCTTGAAAACTTCCTCCTGAGCCTTCAGTGGAAGGCTTCTTGTCCATTTCCTCCTGCCCCTGTCTCTTTTTTTTGAAAAAATTTTTATGTTTATTTATTTTTGAGAGAGACAGAGACAGAACACAAGTGGGGAAGGGGCAGAGAGAGAGGGAGACACAGAATCCGAAGCAGGCTCCAGGTTCCAAGCCATCAGCACAGCCTGAAGTGGGGCTCAAACCCACAAACCATGAGATTGTGACATGAGCCAAAGTTGGGCACTTCACCGACCAAGCCACCCAGGTGCCCCTGCTCTTGACTTCTTGATTCTGTATCTCCCTAACTGCCCCCTCCAAATAAACTAGTCAAGAATTGACAATTAAAGGGAGGGCACCTAGGTAGCTCAGTTAGTTAGTTAAGCATCAGACTCTTGATTTCGACTCAGGTCATGATCTTACGGTTCGTGAGTTTGAGCTCCGTGTTGGACTCTGGGCTGTCAGTGCGGAGCCTGCTTGGGATTCTCTCTCCCTCTCTCTCTCAAAATAAATAAACAAACTTAATAAAAATTATCAGCAAAACCTCACTAGCCGACAGCCTGAAAAGAGAGAGCCAAGAACGAACATTCCTTCAGGAATACATCGTCCTTTGCGATGGCATCCTCTTACCCAAACAATAAATTTTATTTTACAACCTCTCCTTTTTGTCCATTTAATGTTCTGTCCTCGGCCTCTTTTCTTCCAACTCGCAACATCAGGGGTAATCCTACCATAAAAAAAAGAACCCAGCAAATATATCCACGCCTGGAATCACACTCATCCATGGTTGACGCTCTCCAGGCTGGAGTCAAAATGGCGGAAGGGCCCACCGGCCTCCACATACACATTCCCACTTCACCTGGGGAAGTGTGGTTTGTGTGAAGGCTATACGACAAACATCTGTGTGTCGCCAGCCAGTTTTTTCAAGGGAAACATTGTGCTTGGACACATGTTATCTACAGACACCATTGAACTTGACATTGGTGGATACTTACTTAGAACAAACACAAACTAGGAGGGGCCTGTAAAATATTAAGCACACACAAGGTGAGTCCGAAGCACGAACTATACCACCTACACCTTTGACAACCTGCCCCGTGGATGCTTCTCTGACATTTGGACTGTTCGACCACAGGTAAAATCAACTCATCGGAGGTCGGCAATGCCTGCCCCCAGCCTCTCGCGCACAACTTTCTGTCTACACTGGCTTTCAGGATTCACTAACCACTTGCTTCCTATGTTTCCAGTTGATCTGGTGTTTTATAAGCAGCATAGATCAATTGGAAAGTGAATTATCCCTGCTAGGGACTGATAATAAGATAATAATGTTATAACCACCTCAAAAAGTGTGTAGGAGATGGAGGAAATGTGGCAAGAGCGGAAAAATTGAATCAAGTTATGCAAAGAGAAAAAAATTAAAGCGGGTGACTTTGCAGGAAGGCAAAGAGCAGTTAATTTGGCTTCAGAATTAAATCATTCCTCTGTTACAGATGAGTTTAGCACAGCAAAATGTAGGAAAATGTATTTAAATGATCATTGAGCTAATAAATCCAATAAATCATTTTGATCCTACTGAGATCTCTTAGTTCCTTTGTTTGAACCTATAAACACCTTACCACGATCTTCAGTAAGAGCTGATCCCGCCGAACGGCCACCATCCCTCTCGGCCGTGCTCCAGCGCCACAGAACCTGCTTCTGTCTCAGGCTCTTTGCACCTGTCAGTCCTCTGCTCGAAGTCTTTCCCAGATCTCCACACAGCCTCCCCATCTTTGCTCAGGTCTTAGTTCCTCAGAGGGATGGTCACACTTGCTGAAAGAGGACCCTGCCCCCTCCCACCCCGGCAGCTTCAGTCCCTCCTCCCACGACCAGTCTTCTTCCTCTCTCTTTCACAGTCCTATTCTTTAACTCTTTCATAGCCTTTCCTGCTATCCTGCAATATGAAATTATTGTTATATACAAATTATAACACATTATAGTGCATATTATATGTATAACTCTTCACATGTAGGTTCGTTGGAACGAATAGGCATCAAAGTAGAAGCAGACGGCTAGGCTCCTGCCAGCTGCCATCCCGGGCAAGTTCCTCAATCTTGTGGGAACTTGGTTTTCTCAACTGGGATGATAATATCCACTTAGCAGGCCTTGCAGGCCTTCCTATGGACCGAACCGTGTCGCCAAGCATCACCACCACCACCAACTGCGTGTGTTGAAGCCCTAACCCCCGCATGGGACAGTATTTGGAGGCGGGGCCTTTGGAAGAAGCCCTCGTGATGAAATCGCTGCCCTTATACAAAGACATCAGAGAGCTTGCTGCTTGCTCGCTCACGCGCTCTCTGCATTGTGAGGACACAGCAAGAAGGTGGCCGTGTGCAAGCCGGGAAGGAAGCTCCCACTGGGAACCGAGTTAGCTGGCACCTTCATCTTGGACTTCCCAGCCTCCAGCACTCTGAGAAATAAATGTGTGCTGCGTGAGCCCCCCGTCTGCTGTATTCTGTTACAGAAGCCCCAGCTGCCTAAGACGGGGCTTCTTTGAGGACTCGATGAATTCATGGGCGTTAAGGCCGTTAGAATAATGCCTGAAACATAATAAGCTCCGTATGCATTTTTAAAACTTTTTTATTATGGAATATTTCAAACATAGACAAAAGTAGAGAGAATCATATAATAAATATTACACTATGAAATGAATGAGCCCTATGAAACTACCACCAAGCATCCATAATTATCAGTTCAATCTTGTTTTGTCTGTACTTCCATTCAGTTTCCTCACTCTCCCCGCTCAGCTTATTTTAAAACATATTCCAGACTTCACATAATTGTATCTGTAAATTTTTCAGTATTTAAACTTTTTTTTTTAATTTTTTAATGTTTTATTTATTTCTAGGAGAGAGAGAGAGAGACAGCGTGAGCAGGGGAGGGCCAGAGAGAGAGGGAGTCACAGACTGAAACAGGCTCCAGGCTCTGAGCTGGCAGTCAGCACAGAGCCCGACGCGGGGCCCGAACCCACGAACCACGAGATCATGACCTAAGCGAAAGTCAGACGCTTAACTGACTAAGCCACCCAGGCGCCCCAATTTTAAACATTTTTAACATTTATTCATTTTTGACAGACAGAGAAAGACAGAGAGTGAGTGGAGGAGGGGCAGAGAGAGAGGGGGACCCAGAATCTGAAGCAGAGATTCAGCACAGAGCCTGACACGGGGCTCGAACCGCAAACCATGAGATCATGACCTGAGCTGAAGTAGGACGCTTAACTGACTGAGCCATGCCGGCATCCTGAATATTGCTCTTTAATACCTTTTATAGTCCTGGAGGTAGAGGATGGGGAAGGAAGAAAGCAACAACATTCAACAAATATCTTCTGCTCCCAGTTGAATGCTTGACCCCATGCAAGTCATTGAGATCGAGTGGCAACCAACAAGCCATTGAATAGAATAATCTCAAAGTTCTCATAGAAGAAGGGAGACCTGGTCATGACCAGATCCTACGAAAGAGAAAATATTGGGTGGAAATGTGGCTTTACTAGAGGTGAGGACATACTGAGGCCTCTGTTACCAAATTCAGATGATGCTGGTAGGGAAGCAAGGCACAGATCAGCAGAACAGCATGAGAGAGCAGGACTAGATCAACATATTCACAGGAATTCAATATGGCACAGAGATGGTATTTCAATTCTGTTGGAAAAGGAAAAATTGTTTAATTAATGAAGCTTGCACAACCAGCTCTCTTTTGCAAGAAAGTTGAAACCTCATTTGACACCATATACATAAATAGCCATTGGACGGATTGAAGAGTTAACATGCAAAAATAAAAATAAACTAAAACAATAAATATCTTGGGAGAAAATGTGGAAGATGACAGGGTCAGTCTCAGCGCATAAGAAAACAAGAGAGTTGTCCGTAAAAGGACACTTTACCCCCCAAAGTTACTTTGTAGCAACAGATTCCATTCACAAAGTCACTATGAAAATAAGGAATTCAAGTATAAAACCATTTGCCATTTTGCGATGTATACAAATACCAAATCATTATATTACGCACCTGAAACTATAAGGTTATATGCCAGTTATACTTCAATTAAAAGAAACTATTCACGGGGCGCCTGGGTGGCTTAGTCAGTTAAGCGTCCGACTTTCACTTAGGTCATGATCTCGCGGTTCGTGGGTTCAGGCCTCGTGTCGGGCTCTGTGCTGACTGCCAGCTCAGAGCCTGGAGCCTGTTTCGGATTCTGTGTCTCCCTCTCTCTCTGACCCTCCCCTGCTCATGCTGTCACTCTCTCTCTCCTAGAAATGAATAAAAATTTAAAAAAATAATAAATAAATAAAAGAAACTATTCACAACACAGATGTCAAATTAAAAGTTAACATTTGGGGGCACCTGGGTGGCAGTCGGTTAAGCATCCCACTCTTGATTTCAGCTCAGGTCATGATCTCATGGTTATGAGACCAAGCTGTTGTGTGGCGCTTGGCAATGAGCGTGGAGCCTGCTTGGGATTCTCTCTCTTTCTCTCTCTCTCTCTCTCTCTCTCTCTCTCCCTCCCCCTCCAGCTCTCCTACACACCTACACCTTCTCTCTCTTTCTCTGTCTCTAAAAAAAAAAAAAGTTAACATTTATAATATGCAAAGAGCTCTTACAAAGTGATAAGAAATTCACAAGGAGGCGTGGAGTAAAAGGGTAAGACGAGGCAAGACGTAGTGCAAATCCAGAGGGCCAGCAAACATATGGAAAGAAGCACTAACTCGTTAACTAGTTAGTTGTATGGGAACTTGAAATTAAAGTAACTGTAAGATTTCATTTTGTCCCCACCAGCCTGGCCAAAACTAAGAATCATACTAATACCTATTGCTGCAGTAGATGCGGGGAAAGAGACCCATGAAATTGTTGGAGGAAAGGCGATGAGTTACAGCGTTGTTAGAAAGCGATCTGGCAACGTCACCTGAAATTAAAAATACAGATGCCTCTCAACTGAGCAATCCCACCCCTGGGGAATCTAGTCCACCAAAATAACAGCACGGGATGAAAGGATGTATGTACGAGGGTGTGTAGCACCACTCACAGGCTCAGGGTGCTGGGGGAGCACAGGAAATGAAGAGAACGCCTGCCAGTAAAAGACTGGATGAAGAAATGATAGCAATGCCTCACTATGAAATACAATGTGGCCATTAAAGGAACGAATTAGGGCCCTTGCAGCTGATTCAGACAGAGCCTCACAGTGTTGCTGTTTGGATGATAAAAAAGGCTGCAGAAGGGGTGCCTCATATGACCCCACTTTGTGAAATAGTGCCCAAGCCCCACAAGTATGAACGCACAGGTATACACGAAGGTGTGCGTTTATGTGTGAACATCAGCCGCGAGTATGTTTTGTTCACGACTGTGTAAACACGTAGAAATACCCAGGTTGTTAAGGTGCCTGAGGTGAGCATCCGACTCCTGATTTTGGCTCAGGGCATGATCTCATGGTTCATGAGATCGAGCCCTGCATCAGGCTCTGCACCGACAGCACGGAGCCTGCTTGGCCTTCTGTCTCCCCCTCGCTGCCTGCCCCTCCCCCACTAGCGCACACATGCACGCTCTAAATGAATGAATGAATAAACCTTAAAAAAGAGGAGAAAGGAAACACACAGGCTGTTGACATGGGGAAGAACGGGATGGGAGAGAGGGTCGTGTAGGCAGGAGGGAGACAACCAAAAGCAAAAAGGAAAGATGGAGAAGGAGCTGGCAGGTGTGAGATAGTCCCGGTTCTGCCTTTCTGCAGATTCTCACCACCTGGATGCAGGTGGAAGCACGAAATCAGATGTGGGAGATCGAGTAGCACCAAAGAGCCTGGCTTGTCCAGAGAAAGAAGGGGAGCGGGGCGGGGGCCCAGTGTACACAGGGGCAGCAGAGGCGATGGAGGGAACCAGACAGGCAAGATTAGAGGAGAGCTGTGTAGCTTCGCTGAAGAGTCTAAGCAGGGCGATGCGACCATCTTCACACCCTTCCCGAGCACCCTCCATGTGCATACGGTCCTAGGTGTGCGATCTCATATTCTACTGGAGGAAGCGTGTTCTTTTTCCCATTTCCAAGCTGAAAACACTTAGGCTCTGAGTGGGGAAGCACCTTCCCCAGGGTCCCTGGGATTCTAAGCCAGTCTTCTCGCTCCAGACTCCGAGTTCTTTCCACTACCCCATTCAGTGTGGCCTCCACCAGCTAAGTATAACCCCCTCACACCCAGGGCAGGCCTAGGCAAGAGGCCAGAACGAAGGCAAGAGTTCAGTAAGACGCTAACCTGTCGCTGACACGGGGAAGGGGAGGGACAGCCAACCCGCAGGACCTCTCTCGACTCTGGGGCCCTGAATGCCACGGCCAGAAACTTTGCAGACAGGCAAAGCTGCGTGCAAAGCATCATGAATCTGCCATTTGCTGGCTGTTTGGCCTGGCACGTTCACTTCCCCGAGCCTCAGTTTCCCCAAGGTTTCTGCAATATTAAAGGACCAAGAGAGGAGCAGACAGCAGGCCATTGGCAAATGGGAGACTACCTCACAAGAGCCAGAGGGCTGGAATCTTGATTCTATCACTTCGTGGCTGTGTCACCTTGGGCAAGTTGCTTGACCTCTCTGTGCCTGGGATTCCCCATCTGTACAATGAGAGCCATGACCGAACTTCCCTGGGGGCTTGCTGGGAGGATCACGCAGGCCCACCTGGGCACACAGGCGGTGCTCAACAAATGTGGGAGCTGGGTGGTCAACGGGATGCCCTGTCATTGAAGACATACTCCTGCCCCTCGCCTCTCTCCTCTTACCCACCCCCAGCCCACTTATCAACAAGCGCGTGCGGAGAGCCCATTTTGTGCCAAACTCTGTGTGAGATGTAAAGGACACAGTCCTGAGCCCAAGGGACAAGGATCCAGCCCCTCGGGACTCAGGACTTGTCAAGAAAGACGAGAAACAGCATTTGTAGCAGGAAGACATGAGGCCCCAGGGCGGGAGACTCGGAGGAGCCTGGCCAGGGCATCGCGTCTAGCCTGGTCCGGAAGCAGCCTCTGGAAACAGCCCCACGTCCCACTGGGAGATAGTCCCTCTGTCCAAACTCCGCACGGGCCCTTAGAGGGGCCTGGGCCACTACTCACACAGTGAGTTACTGGCTCAGATAACAGGCTGCCCACCTTCTGACTGTCCCTACAAGGAGCGAGGTCAGCCACACTTCTAGGATCGGTGGCATGCTTGGCAGACAGCAAATCGTTTGTAATTAAAACATACCAAGGGGGAGACACATATTCAGTCCTCATGATGACAACAGCCCCGTAAAGCCACCAAGACACCCATTTTACAGATAAGCACACAGAGGCAGAGAGGTAGAATAGCCTGTCTCAAGCTCACATAGCTGGTGAGGGAGGGGGGAGCTTGAGACTCCTGGCCCTTGGCCCTCGCACCTACGGGCATAGGGGCAGCACATCGCTCCTCCCCACATTCTGGTCTTTGGGTCGGTGTCTCAGGATGATGCCACTCTTCCCTCCCTTACTTATATCCAGGGCCCAGAGAAGGAACTTCCAGAACAAAGCGTTCTGAGCCATTCTTGGGTGTGACTCATGCCCCGCTAAGCCTGCAGGTTCAGAAGCCCGCGCTCCTGAAAGACCAGACAGTCAGCTTTGGGACTGCTATTCAGTCGCAGGAAGAGGTGAATGTCACCTCCTCCATGAAGCCTTCCGCCACTGTCACTTCCCATGCTGTGCTCCTGTCACACCACGGATCTCCCTCTACCACTCCACAGTCGGTCATTGGCTCCTGCCAACAAAGGACCTGGTTTTGTTCACCTCTGTACCCATCGCACGGAGCTGTCACCTAGCAAGTACTGTGCGATGCGAGGCCCTCCCCACCGGCCCACCTCCCCTTCCAGCCAGGTCTCCACCCCTTCCTTCAGGCACTTTGGCCAAACAGAATTACCTGCAGCTCTCACAAGCGCACAGGGTTGCAATTAACCGGCTTAGAATCGATCACATGGTATCGGCCTCCTGGCCGCGTGTGATCCTGGAGGGAGGGACCACAGCGGGCTTACTGTTGTGTCTTGACACATAGTAGGTGTTGAACCAATACTTTTTTTTTTTTTTTTTAGAAAATATAGTTTTTATTTTTAACAGATAGTTTGCAAAAATCACAAAAGCGTCTTCAGTTAAAAATAATTAAGGGGCGCCTTGGTGGCTCGGTCAGTTAAGCGTCCGACTCTGACTCAGGTCATGATCTCGCAGTTTGTGGGTTCGAGCCCCGTGTTGGGCTCTGTGCTGACAGCTCAGAGCCTGAAGCCTGTTTCAGATTCTGTGTCTCCCTCTCTGCCCCTCCCCTGCTCGGGCTCTGTCTCTCTGTCTCTCTCTTTCTCTCTCAAAAATAAATAAACATTTAAAACATTTATAATTAAAAAATAATAATAATTAAAAGATTTAGAGATTGGGGATTCCTGGCTGACTCAGTCGGTTAAGCCTCCGACTCTTGAGTTCAGCTCAGTTCATGATCTCATAGTTGGTGAGTTCGAGCCCTGCATAGAGCCTGCTCTGGATTCTCTCTCCTTCTCTCTCCGCCCCTCCTTCCACCCTCTCAAAAATAAAGACAGAAATAAACATTGTTTTAAAAAAGATTTAGAGATTGACTTTCTAGAATCTTCTTTTTTTTTTTTAAGTTTCCATTTTCCAGCAAATTTGCGTTGAGGGAATGATTCACATGCTCTGTCTTCAGGCTTCCTGCCCCTCTTTGCCTAGAGCACTTTGCCTGGCCTTCTCTTCCACTCGTCCTTCGAGACACGGCTCAGTGGCTGCCGACTCCCCGATGCCCATGCTGAGTGCCCAGGCGGCACCACCTTACCCCCTGGTGGTGCCCCCGTGGCCGCCTCCCCCTTCCATCCACCCCACGCTGAGTGCCACCAGCAGGTCTCTTTCCATGCCTCTCTGCACTTGACTGAGCAGAAAACCACATCTTTTTCCTTTTTGTGTTTTATTCAAAGCATGCAACACCCAACAAAAGCTCAACGTGTAGCCAATATTTATTTAGGGCTTACTGTGGAGGAGTCACCGGAAATGCTTTTTTATTTCATTTAATTATCAGAATAGCACATCGAGGCCGACAACGCTGCCCCATTTTCCAGACGGGCCAGCTGAGACTCGGGAGAGGCCACGCTGCTGGGAAGCCTGAACCTGAGGCCCCGCCCCCAGCCCACCCGCCTGTGCCTGTGCTGCCCTCTCGGGGGACCTGATCTGCCCGAAATCGGCACAGAGAGGAGTGCCCTCCTGTCCTTCCTGCCTGTCACCTCTCCAAGTTCTACTTTGTCCAGGAGACTTGGAAGTCCCACCCCCCCCGCCCCCCACTCCACCTCCTCCCAGAAACTTCCAGCATCTTCTCCTGAAGACGTTGTTAGCTTCCCTGTGCACGATCCCAGGCCAGCTCTCCCGGGATATTCCCATTTCCTGTCTCTCTTGGACCTTCTGCCTCTTTCCCTACTTGCCCAGGTCAGGGGGCTTCCTGAGCAGCACACTCATTTTTTGTGAGCACCTAAATGTGCCGGGCACTGGGGGAGAGGCAGGGAAGATAAGAACAACATGGCCAGACCCCGACCCTTAGGCTGTAACTCAGAAAATAAATGGCAGAGTACACTCTTCCGGGGGGGGGGGGGGGGGTTACTGCTAAGGGTTAAGGAGGACATTTCAGCAGGTAAAGAAGGAGCGGTGATGGAGGAAGGGCAGGTGGGCATCTCTAGCGGGTGGTCAGTTGGGCCTCTGAGCAGACAGCTGTGGGAAGGAGGGATTGAATCAGCTCCCCGGAGACTGGCATCCCAGACACCAAAACTGTGATGCAAAGGCCCTGGGGTAGGCGTGGGGCCGTGGGGTTCAGGCATGGAGTCTGGTTTGACTGGAGGAGGGGAGCTTGGGAGGGAAGTGGGAGGTGAGGGGCTGCAGGATGCCCGAAGGACACCCAGGACCCCTTCTCTGTCACCTCCCAAACTTGCCCGTCCTTCCCCCCTGAAAGGTCCCTGGAAATCACCTCTTCTCCCTGCCCTTCTATCCTTTACCATTCTGTTTCTTGCTTCACCTCTGCATCCTTGTGTCCTCTTTATTATTTTTTGTTTTACTCTGTAACTTTCTTATTGATTTTCTATCATAATATTCTTTACTGTGGCTCAGCTCCTGGTGAAATCCCACACCAGCCGGGGATGGGGCCTGGGGAGGAACAGAGCTTTGGTGATTCAGAGCTCAGAATGGGACTGCAAGTCCTGGGTGGGGAAGCCGCTCATCTGTGGAAATTGTGGGCACAGACACCACCACGTGTGGATCTTCGGCCTCTGGTTCTTGCCAGGCTCAGAACGAACCACATCCCCCCATGATGAGCCCCTCCGGCAGCAGACTCCTGGGGCTCCCTGAGGCTCTCCCAGCTGCTCTCAGTGCTGTAAGGTCAGAAACCCCAAGTCTCCCAACATCTCCTTCCTCCCTGCCCCATCCGGGCCTCTCTGGAGCACCTGCTCCAGCTTGGGGTGGAACAGCTGTCCAGGCTAGAAGTCTCTGGTCCCCACGATGGCCTGCGTGGGATCAATAAAGCAAAGCAGGCCCGCGAGGAGTCATGTGGACATGCCAGGCCAGGGCTGCCTCCCACATCTGACACCGGAGAGTGCTGCCTTCCCTCCATGAGCTCCCAGTGCTCCCACAGCACCTCGGAGACACCTTCCCCTTCCCCACCCCCCCACCCCCACTGGCCAAGCGTCAGGACCTTCTAGAGCCTGCTTCGGCGGTTTCCCAAATGCTCGTATCTGGTCCCTATTGCTTATTCCTCACAGCCTGAACCTTATTCACTCATTCCAAAACAAGTCTCTGAGCACCTACCATCCTTCAGGCACTTTCTAGGCACAGGGGATACTGGAATGAACACGAATGATGAGGTCCAACGGGCTGGGTGGCAGGAAGTGGGCGGGGAGAGACTTCAGATAATGAACAAGAAATGTCAAGTTGCAGCAAGCACTATGACGTAAACAAAACAGGCCGGTGTCATACGGAGGGGCACATCACGCTGTATGACCAGGCGATGACTCTCGGGAGGTGGTATCACAGCTAAGACCTGAATGAGGAGGTGGGAGTGCAGGGTTCAGGAAGGAACGCATGCTAACGGAGAGAATAGTAAGTGGAAAGGACTTAAAGGAGGAAAAACACTAGACACCTGTTACCCCCATTTACAGATGAGGAAGTTGAGGCTCAGCCTTGGTCACACAGAGAGCAAGCAGCAGGGCAGGGATTCGAACCCAGCTCCATCTGGCTCCACGCCCATTCTCTTCCCACGTCATCACTTATGCTCAAGGGCCATAAGGGCAGCGGCACCAATGGGTGGCCCATCACCCCGGGCACAGCACCCTCTCCGGAGCACGCCCAGGGCTTCCTGTCCATATCAAGGAGGACGTCAGTCATTGGTCAGTCTCTTCCTTGACCTTTTCTCCTGGCCTTTGAGAGTGAACCTGTGGGCAACGCCAAGCCATCTGAGACACTCTAAGAGAGAAACAAATGCTTTCTTTCCTTGGACTTTCATAGCCCATGTCTTCATTTTGTTCCTTCCTTCCCTCCTTCCTCAAATACGCATCGTGGACCTACTATGTGCCGGCCATTAAACAGAAATTCCAAACCACAGGAGAAGCACCGAGGGGGCTGTGGGAGCACACAGTAGGGAATCCACACCCCCCAGATCCTCCCTAGGCTAGACCACACACTGCCTTGGAATTAGCTGTATGCTTGCCAGTCTCCCTGGTTTGGGTATGTTCATCTCACCTGCCTCCTTAGCACCTCAGCACATTGTCTGAAACAGAGAAGCTATGCATCTAGATGCATGCATTTAGATTTTTAGACCAAATACAGTAATTTGTTTTTTATACAGCACCTACTATGTGCTGGGCACTGTTCTAAGTATTGGAAATACTATGTGAACACAAAATCCCTGCTTAATTCCAGGAGGGGACGGGGGGGGGGGGGGGGGGAGGATGTAATTGAATGAATGATTTACAGTCCTAATTAATTAACGGCCATGCTGAGAAGAGAAAGGATAGGAGCAGGGAGTGAAGAGGCAGTAGAATGTAACAAAATCACACCCATGAGCAAAGCAGGGTTCTCAGTTTACCCCCTTTGCAGCCCCCCACCCCCCTCCAGCCTGCTTCTCCCTCAGAGTGGCTGTCTCTATAATGCGCGCCAATGTCCATCAATTTTCTCCCCAGTACCCCCCAGCATCTCCACTTCTTTCCATCCCCATTGCCACCACTGGTCCAGGCCACCACCGTCGATAGCCTGGAGCCTCACCACAGCTGCCCTGCTTTCTCCCTGTCTCCAGCTTCACTTCTCACATTCCCTGCCCCACCGCGTCCCCTGGGATGTTTCCCATGCTCCAACCTCCTTTCCAAGGCCTCCAGGTTCTTAGCCTAAAGCATTTCCCCATCACTGTCTTTAGATCAGCCACAGTTGGCATGTTTTCCCTAAAACTGGCCAATCATCTTTCCCCACCCGTGCGTACTTTCAAACCTTGGCACATGCTGTTCCCTTCAGCCGAGAAGGCTCTTCCTCTTCTCAGCCGCCCCCGTCCTGGCCTAGCTAACTCTTTCCTATTCCTACGTCTCAGCTTAAATGCCTTGCTCTCTGGGATGATGTCCTTTATCCCTTGGGTTGGGTTTGGTCTCCCTACTCCGTGGCCCCACAGCCTCCATCACCTAACATTCCCCTCACCTTTGACATGGCTGTTCCTTACCTGTCTGCCCCTCCCACTTGTCTTTGGCTCCTTGGAGGAAGGGACCGTGTCTGCCTGCTCAATACCCTCAGGAATTAATACAGTGCCTGACACATAGTAGGTGCTTGGTTTTCTGAAGGAATAAATGAACAGGTGAATAAACTCTGGGACTTAGACCTAGTCAAGCTTGAAGCAGTGCAAAGTATTCAAGTCTCTGCTGTTCAGGCTAACTTGATATATGACCTTGGGACTTGATCTATGACCTCTCTGAGCCTCTTCTTACTCACCTGTAGGATAAGAGAGTAATACACATTTGTAGGGTTGTTGGAAAGGTAAGTGTAAGAATCTCTGTGCAAACAGCAAGCACCTAGAAGTCACTCCCTTAATGCACACCAAGTCTGTGGATGTGGATGAGAAGTCAGTAAACTTGATGTAATATCCTTATTCAGAAAGTCCATATCTTGGGTCAAGATACAGTGGTTAAGACATGGGCTCTGAAGCCAGCTCCTGGACTTGACTCCCAGCTCTCCCACTCACTAACTGGGCAACCTTAGGCTGGATACTTAACCCATTACGCTTCTTGGTTTCCTCATCTGTAAGATGGGAATAATGATCGTACATATCCCGTAGCGTTATTGTGAGATTCAGCCTAGACCAGTGTCTGGCTCATCAGCTTTTATTACTGCTGTTCACATATAATACTGACAACCACAAGGTAAGGGCCCTCCACGATGCTCCTTGACAGATGCAAAGAGGTTTCCAGAAAGGTTAAGAGACTACCCAAGGTCAAAAGTGAGGAAAAGGCAGCTTGGTGCCTCCAGGCCAGGTCTGCTGTGTCCAAATCCCATGTTGTTTCCACTCCATCAAAGAAGGAGCTCAAAATAGGCCTGTGGCATTTCAGCTAATTTCCTCTAAGCCCTTCCCAAGTAACCGACTGCAGGCACACAAAGCTGTTTCCCTAAGAGCGCCCATTCAGCAGCTGCTAAGTATGTATGCCTGGTGTGTCCAAGCCATCGAATGCGGCTCACACTGAGCCAGCTCTTCCCAGGGAGCCTTGTCTGGGCCGCAGAAGGGACCTAAGGAGTAGGCTAGGTCGGCGAGGGGGGGTGGGGCGCGGAACAGGAGTTAGATCAAGGAAGCGAGACACCCAACTGGATATAAAAGCGGGAAAGAGAAGGAGGAAAATCACATTTACTAAGTGCCTACTATGTGCCAGGCACATCACCTGTCTCGTACCATTTAATCCTCACTGTAATCACTCTGCCACTGCTATCAAGCACCGGCTATGTATCAAGTCCTGCACACTAGGAACCAGGTCATCATGATGAACAAGACACAGGCATTGACCTCAAGGGCTCACAAGTCAGCAAGGGCGATGACGCAGGCACGATTAAGTGCTAGAAAGGGGATGTAGAAGCCCGAGCACAGTGGCGGTGGCAGGGGTGAAAAGCAGGGAGAAGCCAGGAACAACTTCAGAAAGGAAGGGGCAGGTCCCAATGCGCTCGTTTTACATACAGTAAAACCAAGGCTCTATGAAGCCCACTTGTTTGGAGTGCATTTGTTAAGCAGCAGAGGCAAACTGTGTCTCCAGAAGTCTATTTCCTCCACACTGATGGCCTAAAGCTGTTCCATTCCCCTAACCCCTCTTTCCTTCTCTCAATGATTACCTGGCCAGGAGATTAATCAAACACTGCAAATCTGTAGCTACGGTCAGTGGCTAAGATGTTAGCAGCCTCTGTGGACAAACAGAAGTTTCTGAGCCTCTGTTACTGATTGCATTTAAGCAAAAGATCCACAGGTTGGTCTGAAATGTGATGGGAGAGGGAAGAAGGAGGGCTCTGCCTCTAGTGTGAAGGGGCTTCTTGGACAGGTCAGAGGCAACCACAGGTGACAAGCAGGAGTGAGGGCAAGCTTGGTCAAGCCTGTCGTGTGCCTTCAGACAAGCCTCTCTCCAGTCCCCCCAAAAGGCCTAACCCGTCTAAGAGGCCTTCCTGTCTGCCCTTCACTTTTTCCTTATGGACTAGAGCCAAGAGAATCACGCACTTGAACCCCTGGCTGAATTTGCTAAGCTCCCTGCTCAGTGGATCAGCATCCCCATCTCACACCCCAATTCCCATCCCCGTCCTCACAGGGAGAGACACAGACTGGAGAAAACTTCAGTCTGCAAATGTCTTGCTATGCCCTCCAGGTACCTTAGCAGAAGTTGCTGCAATTGTGGGTCTGTTCTCTGGACACCAGGACTCTCTACCAGATGCCAGGAGCACAGCAATCACCCCTCATAGGAGTCCTTCTCTTCTGAGAAAGGAGCAGAGAGTGAGAAAAGGGAGTTTTATGCAGGGTGGAGAAACAGGTAGTTTTTCTACGCCAAACAGTACGCACAGATTACCCGGCAGACCAACTCTCAGCTAAGGGAAAGAAGGTAACCAACACCAAAAAAAAAAAAAAAAAAATCTGTTTTTAATCCAGTCATCTATCATATCCTCTTTGGTAATCACCGAATCACTGAGATATTGTCAAACAAATGATCTCAAGACAAAAATGGAGGGAAAGAGAAGAAAGTATGGAATAACTGAGTTATGAAATTAAGACATCTCTAACCCCCAACTGGCGCACCAGACCCAGAGCTCTCTCCGGGGCCCTCCCCCCCAAAATGAAAACACAGGGCACTTACATCATGCCTCATGCGCTCTCACTTAACTACGAAACTGATCAGAGAAAAACGTAATCAATAGCAGCAGGAATCTGATGGGCTTCTTTCTCCAGGAGTCACATTAAGGAAAAGTTGCACATATAGGAATAAGAGGTAACACTGTAATTAACCCAGCATAAGGATTCTGCTGAGGAAGAGGGGAGGGCTGTGATGTGTTTCAGTGTTCACGGCAGGGAGATTTTTATCTCTTCCAACCCAGTTTATGAATGACAGGAAACTTAGAAGGATTCACATTTCACCCACTTCCCCCGCAAACATGTTTATCCTTGAGATGAAAATCATTGCCCCAGCTCCGGCTACCAGGCACCCTTTCGCACCCTTTTCCATGAATAATCTTTCCAAAATGTCTGCTCGTGGGAGCAGATTCGGAATTTCACGGAAAACTACAGAGAGAGAGACACACACACAGTGCACTGCACACCCCGTTAGCCGGAAAGAGAGACAAAGAGACGGAGAGAGGACCGGCTAAAAGGAGACGCGGCTACCGACCGTGCCAATAACATAAAACAAAACACATTCCCCCAAACAGCAAAGTGAAAACGACGATCTACAAAACACATATAGACCGTGTTTGTAATTACCCATCCAGGCTATATTTTCACCGCTTCCAGGCAGAGAAACGGCTGGTTGAAGTTTTGTGCCCATCTGATTGTGATGGGAGGGTTGTATTTGAAGCTCTGGGCACGTAGAGATGGAATGAGAAGGAGGCTGAGCTGGAAGAAACACTAAGGGGGGAGGGCAGGGGAGAGAGAGAGAGAGAGAGAGGGAGAGGGAGAGGGAGAGGGAGCAAGCTATCTCTAGCTACGCCTTCCTCCGAGCTCCGGGAGCCCAGAAGAGCGCTCATTTTAGGACTGGGGAGAGGGGTAAAAAGAGGAAAGGCAGCCCCGGCTCTGCCCTGGCCCTGTCGCCCCCGGAGGGAGGGAGGACTCCGGCCCGCGCCCCCCTCCTGGCGGGCCGCCCAGCGAGCCGGGGCGCGCGCGGAGCGGGAGGCGCAGGGAGCTGTCCAGTTCAGCACCACCCGGTAATGCAGTAGGTGGGAGCGCCTCCGCCGGGGGCCGAGCCGGCAGCGAGTGGGGGGGCAGGCGGGCGGCCCATCCTGCAGCAAGACGCCGGCTCCCTCGTTTCCAGGAGCTTTGCAGATAGGGGGAGGGAAACCCGCCTCGATTCTCCGGGAGAAACCCCCTCCCTCCCCCACTTCGCCAACACTACCCCCGCCACCAACAACAATAACCGCCGCCGCTGCTAGTCCTGCCGCCGCCGCCGCCGCCGCCGCCGCCGCCGTGCCTGCCCGCCCTGCCGCCGCCGCCGCTGCCGCTGCCGGGGCAAAACCATGGAAGGCGAGACCCCCGCACCTGTTCAGCTGAGATCAAGGGCTTACAGAATACTGGGAAGTCTGGTCTGAAACGAAAGCGCTCGAGACCCCCCCACCCCCCCCCCCCAAGGAAGAGAACTGGCGAAGCAAAGGATTTTTCATGGCGCAGGCCGCAGAGCCGAGAACGAAGACTGAAGGTTGCATCCCGGCTTTTACAATCTCTAACTGTCTAGGTCCCGACCATGAGAGATTATGTTGAGAATGCGGCTGTTCCCTGGTTCACTGTGGAAGCCATCTCCAAATTAGCTATCACATATGGAAACTGGAGACCAGAATTTTAGGAAAAGAGATTAAGGCATCTCACTTGGGGGGGTGGGGGGTGTCTTTTTATTTTTTTTCCCTTTTTTTAAAAAAAAATTACTGCAACTGGAACAGTTTCTGATCTCAAAAGGCAAGCCTCTCTTCCCGTGTGATCTTTATAATTTACACTCTTTTCCGTGAGCTTTCTTACCTCCCTGTTTTTATACCTCTCCATATTCTCTCTTCACACATATATCCATTATATTAGTAGTGGAATTATTTTTATTTTTTTGCTTTAGTACTCGCACCCTCACACACACTCTCCCGAGAACCAGAAGTCGGTTGGGTGTTTATATAATGAAGAATTATGGGGCTGTTTGATCGAGGTGTTCAAATGCTTTTAACCACCGTTGGTGCTTTTGCTGCCTTCAGTCTGATGACCATAGCTGTGGGAACCGACTATTGGCTCTACTCCAGAGGGGTTTGCAAAACCAAAAGTGTCAGTGAGAATGAAACCAGCAAAAAGAACGAGGAAGTTATGACCCATTCTGGATTATGGAGAACCTGCTGCCTAGAAGGTATTTGATTTCCCATCTCCTCCCCCTCTCCACCTCACCCCTCCCCTTTTCACTCCCCCTCCCCACCCTCCTCCAAATAAGTCCCCTTTACATTCCACCATTTTCTTACTTCACTCCTTCCTACCACAGATCAAGGTTGGTTGGGTTAGTTTCAGAGGAAAGAAAATCGATAAGCAAAAGCCATACTCAACTCTCAAGCCTCCGCCACCCCCCCCCTTCCCCTAAACCTCTTCATTGGAATAATCTGTGATGTGATGAAAACAAGAGATTGTCTTTTAAAGTCAAATGAGCTCTGCCTGCTTTGGAGTCATTAGGATTTGCCATTTGGTGTAGCATTGCCATCTACAAGGTGGGGGGGGGGGAATAAATGCTTCTGTCAACATTGCTCCTCTTTTCGCAATGAGGAATTCAAAAATGTTCTCCCTTTCCCCCCTCCTCCTCCCCTTACTCCCCAAAAGTCCCAGACACATCATCATCTGCGAATCTCCTTTTTTTAAAAAAAAAATCTGTTGTTTCTAAGAATCCTTATTTGGTAAATCCTAATTATTCCGGGATCTCAAGCTGAGTTCAAGAGCATTTCGTAATGTCTGTGAGCCACACATATCTTTCGGGGCGACTGGCTGCGTGTGTGTGTATGTGTGTGTTTTAACGTTTACAAAGCCTAAAAATACAGACGTCTCTCACAGGAAACAAGCCCAAGTTCTAATAAACAGCAGTTCACTTGCAGGTTAGGCTGAGAGCCAGTTCACTTCCACCCAGAGTGACATGTCTGTTATCCAGAAGCGAGTACAGTCGGCACTGCAGCCAGCTTGAGCACCAGACATTGTGCGGGGAGGCTGGGAGGGAGGTGAGGGCTTGGGGAGGTTGAGAGAGGGAGTGGGGGGGGGGGGGGGGGGGGGGGGGGGGGGGGGGGGGGGGGGGGGGGGGGGGGGGGGGGGGGGGGGCTGTGAACTGGGGTGTCAACTGTTTGCCTTAATATTGCAGGGTCACTGAGACATGTGTGCCTGTGCATGGGCTGTGGCCAAAGGGGTCCCCACAGTGAGAAGCCTGGGAGATCAGGACACAGCTAAAGGCATGTGCTTCTGAGCCACATTTAGAAACACAGAAAAAAAAAAAAAAAAACTCCTGCAGGTCATACAACCTGAATTTAGCAACAGACTTTCATATGAGGGACTGCATTCGAATGGCTATGTGTATATATCCATCCATATATATATATGTGTATGTACAAGCTACTGCTACCATAGAAGGATGTGCATGAGAGATACGCGTTTCTATGTGGAGAGAAAGGCTTATGTGCTTTGCTTCTGACATGAACCAATACCGGAGGCCGTTTGAGGCAGCGCTGGGAAGTGGGGACTGCAGAATTGTTTGTTAAGCTCACCGTGGGATGGTGATGCAAGGACTTGAAGCCGGGAGATGGGGGAGAAGAGAGGGAAACGGACAGCAGAGGGAGAAACTGATGTGGCCCCAGGGTCTAACCCAAAGTGAGCAAAAGCCGCTCTTTGGGAAAGGGTTATATCTGGGAAAGAGCACCAGGTTCGTGCCCCCCCCCCCCAACATTCGTGGTGCGAGCGGTTGAGTGATGGCTGAACATGTTTTGAATAGCTAAGTGACTTCATTGAGCGATGGTCTATTTGACGCATACTGCATTTGGTGCCCTTTCTCAATCCAAATCGCTGCCTTGAACATAGTCTGCAGAAGAGCTGTATGCTGAATACTCTATGCTCTTCCCCAGCCGGGGAATCAATATCAGGAAATTAATAGGGACCGTTTTAAACACACCCGTCCTTAAAGAATGAAAAGCCTTTCAAGCAGCTTGTCATTAACAGTGGAAAGGCTTCCATTTAATTAAACATTTATGGCAGACTTTTATTCCAAAAGAGAAGAAAAGCAAAGTGAATGAGAGTTGCTTTAGGGAAATGATCATAGTAGCAATTTGCCTTCTTTGGATGTTAGTTAGATGGATGGAGATATGCAGCCAAGAAATTATAGGAAAGACGGAACGTTATGTCAGGAGAAATAGACTCAGAAATTGGTAAGTTGGTATAAACATACTTTCTTATCAGGGCTTTACTTGCAAATTCTTCATCTTGTGATCTTGGAAACATTTTATAATCCCCAGAAGAAAAGTGGACTAGAAGTGGTTTTGGATCACTAGTGTATTAAAAGGCTTCAGTATTTTCATTTAAATTCCATCTGTCTGGTGTCTGCATCCCCAAATGTGCTACCCACCCCTTTCACTTTCTCTCCACACCACACCCCACCCTGAATCATCTCTGAGAGGGTTAGGATTACAACACTTCCCAAGGGGTGTGTGGTGCGTACCAGAGCTGTGGGTTTGGCCCATCTCCCAGGCCTGGGGCCTCCGAGCAGTGAGGGGAGGGCTGGACCAGACTCCCTTCAGAAAGGCTATTCCTTTTCCACTTGTGGCCAAGGCCCAGGTAGGAAGAGTGGGGGCCCGGGGGCCCCGGTGCGACCCGGCCTTCAATTTCCAACGCATCTGTCCATACGGGCCTTCGCGGGCCTGGGACCGCCCCAGGAAGTCGGGCCTTAGCCATCTAGGGAGTGGTTTGAAGATCTGAAGCCACTTACTGTGGAAGGCTGCAAAGGCTGCAAGAGCACTTATTTCTGAAGGTTGGCATAGATGGTTCTTGTGCCGTGTTCCTGTGCTTGCTTTCTGGAGCATCCAAAATAGGGTCAGCCTTTATGGAGACCAAGTTGTCAGCTCTCTACATTTCCCCCAGTCTCTGGGGGTTCTTGCGTGTGAAAAATCGGACTGTCAGAAAAGATTCCCCTGTCACCTCTTTATTGTGTTTGCTGCCCATACCCCAAAAGTTGTGAAGAGACCTCAAATCTCCCCAAGATGTTCTTGATGACTGCAAATGGAAAACCAACTCTGCCCGCTTCTGATCTCTGCTGCTTTCAGGTTTTCACAGGGGCTTTTTGTCCTCTGAGATGCTTTTTTTCCCCCCCGTTCACCTCTTGATGAAAATTGGAATCAGCAAATATCTCCCTGCCTCGATTGCTGCTTTTGAAGTGAATCAGTCTGCTCAAGAATGAGGAGGGACAGGACCACCTGTCCTGTTAGGGGTAGGCACACAGTGGGAGACGAGGGGCATCGAGAAGAAGCTACAACATTTATTTTTTCTTTTTTCCTGGTGCAGTGTAAGTAGCAGTGTCTCTGTGTGTGAACTTGAAATTCCTAGTAGACTGGGGTCTTCAGTGGGATCGAGGCGGGTGGGACAGTCTGCAGATGGATACAGACAGGTGGATCGTGATAGAAGTCCTTGAACTTTTCAGGAAAGCTGCACTAAGAGCCTCTAAATGGAGAGATGAATTGGCCCTTTCAGGGAATAGTTCAATAAAATCCACAACAGGACACTAAAGCAGCTGTTCCGAGAGAGGTGTCTCTGGGCCGCGCTGTGGCTTGCTGCTCAGGATATTAACCTCTGCTGTCACCGAAAGGAATCATTGTCTCCAGGGGCAGCAAGAAATTCATGCTGTGTTTATTCTCTCCTGCGCCTCCTCCCACCCCTGTCCAGAGCCCCCACATCTCCCCCAGAGGATTTCCAGCCCCGCAGAGGAGGGGCCAGCGGCGGTACAACGTGGTCTATAGCAGAGACCGCCCTCCCTCTCCCACGCCCCTTTCCTTGCTTCGAAGCAGGGCAGAAATCTTTCTCTCTGGACAGTTACGTTCTCTCTGCTGCATCTCCGAGCTCCTTTTCCATCTACGGCTCTTCCTGTCTTTGCTTACACGTGCTGCCTGCTCCCGGTGCCGCCGCTGCCCGTTCTACATCCCTGCTGTCTTTGAGCAGGAAGTGTCTCGCTCTTCCCGAACTGGCTTTGCCAAGTTCATAATTGCATACCCTTTGCTTGGCCTGAGAGGTAGTGAGTGCTCCGTGCTGCGTTCAGCCATGGCCCTCTCACTTTCTCCAGAAGGAAAGTATGTATCTTTCATTTTAGGAATGCCAACGGCCTTTCCCAGATAACCTTACCTTCACGGGTTGGATGTGCTAAGTGTGAAGTGGCTTCACACTGTACCTGTCACTCCAGAATCCCCAAGTCAGATTCCCAGTTCGACTCTCCTTAGGCGCTTTGCACATAATAGGTGTGGAAACACAGGGATCAATGGATTGATTCCAAAATTCGTAAAATTATTTAACTTGATTCAAACACCGTAAGAGCGTGTGACAGTCGAGTAATCGGGAAAGAAGGGGGCGAGGAAATCACGATGGTTGGTTTGTTCTTCCTGGTGCTTCTTTTTTAAAAGAATAATAATGAGTCATGGAATTCATTATTGTAAACTAAGGGAATTCAGAAGGAGTCTGTTTTTAGGGTTGTGCCGCTCCTAACTGGCCAATGGAAAATTATCAGTAGGCTCAGACTCTGCAAGCAAGGAAAAAACATATCCCATTGATTTTCTTCCCTTTCCTACTTTTAAAGTACACCCAAGCCCAGATGGCTTGTAATAGTCACCAGAATAGACACTTTGGGTAGAGAGCAGGCATCAGGGACCATCCTCATTTAGCTACCCCAGAATCTTCTGTTCTTTTAGCAAACCTCTCCCACCCGGTTCCCAGGATCCTTAGAACAGTCCCCAAGGTCTTAGGCTCTGACCAGCAGTTTTTCCCGGGGCCAAGCCCTAAGCATCCATACTTGGGAAGGCAAACCTGAGTTCTTTACTGAGGAGCAAACTCTGGAATCTTGTCCCCTCGGGCTGCCCTTCCTGCCCCCACCCCCCACCCCCGTGTCCCCTTACAGCTGAGCAGAACCAGACACACAGGGGTGACACCACAGCCAAGACCAGGTAGACAGAGCCAGAACTTGAATCCAGGGCCCTTGTTTCCAGCCTGCAAGCCTTCCGAGGGCTCGATGCTACCTACCCTGGCCTACTGTGTGGCCTTGGGCTCATAGTCACAGCTAGCACCGGATTTTATTCAGTCTGTGCCCCATTAAGTGTCCCCCAGCGAGGGCCCAGCCTGAGCCCGTTCTGACCCACTGGACCTGCGCCTTGCCACGGGACACCTCTGCCGTAATTCCCTCTCTCCCGTGAGGCTGAGGGAATGCGATCCCGAATTTCAGGCCAGACCCACCACATGTCTCTTGGGGTTTGCCCTTTCAGTTTGGAAGTATCCTCAACGTAAACTATCCATCAGCTTTATATTCGCAGGCGGTTTTCAGAAAATAGCAACCGTATGTCCCCTGTAAGTCATGGAAGGTTTCAGATCGAGCCCTGTGGTGTGTGGTGTAGTTGAAAGAATTTTGCAGCCACTCGGGCCTGGGTTTATTCCAAGCACTGCAGCCTGTGAGATCCGGGACACAGGGTTTTACCTCTCCAAGCCTCAGTTTCCTTTCCTGTAAAAGGAAAGCAAAATAGCTTTCACTCAGGGTGGCTTCCCTGTGACCATCTTATCGGCGGCGGTCGAGTTCAATGACCCCAACCTGTACCCCTCCTGCAATCCTCCTGACTCCGCCTTCTTTTTCTTTACGGCGTCCTTTCCACCTTCTAGCACACTCCATAGTTTGCTCAGGATATTTGCCGTCTGTGTTTCTCACCGGACAGTCAGCGTCACCAGGGCATGGATTTCTGTCTGTTCTGCTCATTGCTGAAGCCACCGCGGTTATGAGGTTTTCGGCCCACCTTTGCCGGTGAATGAGCACACCGTGACCGCCTGCTTAGCGGGGTGGGGCTTCAGAACGGGCGGCCCCTTCCTCCGGGCCAAGAATTGCTCTCTAAATGATACATGGTGAGCAGTGGTGGCAAAGAGCATCCTTTTTCTGACATTACAGAAAATCACGAACTCGAACTCAACACAGAGGAGGGCGAGAGGGAGAGGGGAGGGGAGAGAGAGAGGCGAGGGTGCCGTTCCACATGCAAGGGACTGGAATAAAGAAAGATAATAAAAAAAGAGTTTGGAGAAAAACTGAATGCCTGAGAAGGAGGTGCTGGGTGTGAGCTTCCTCTAAATAGACGGTGGCCGTGTTTTCCTGCCTCCTCATCGCCCAGAGCGGCTGTCACCGAGATCCTTGGGGAGGGCTTCCCACGAGCGCTTGCTTTCAGGTCAGTGGGGAGGAGAAGGTACAAATCCAGACTAACAGTGCAAAAGATTTTTAGACTGTGCAGAATCGAGTGGTTTCCTTTAGTCTCAAATGTGAGTGTTTTGGCCAAAATACCCGTATTCAAATGAAATATGCATTTAAAGCTTCCGGGTTAGTTTCCAGCCCGGATCAGGCAACTCCTTCACGCGTTTATTTGTTAAACCTTTGGTGGAGTTCTGCAAAGGGCCAGGGGTTGGGCCAGGGGGTTGCGGGGCTGCCTTCAGGGTCACTGGCCCAGGTCCTTAGAGCCTCCCGGGAGAGAGAGACCCTAATTCAAAGAATATATATACATTACAACTATGATAAGTGCTCTCCAGGGAGGTCACAGGGGTCTGTGAGTTCATAATATTGAGATGGTATCTAATCCGAGAAGGCTTCCCTAAGGAGGTAAGGTGAGAATGAGTATCTGAAGGAGGAGGAGGAGTTCAGGAAGAAAGACCATTACAGTTCAGAAGGCAGCAAGTGCAGAGATCAGTGAGGAAGAATGAGACAGGGCCTGGGTGAGGCCGGGGGCTGGGGTGCGGGTGGGGGGGTAGGTAGAGAGTTGGCGGTGGGGCCGTGCTGTATGGTTTGGGGGGAGGTCTGCAGAGGTAATTAAGACCCATACGTATGAGGCCTTGTTAGTCTTGCTGAGTTCTGCTCTTTGATTTCTGGCTTCTTGCTTATAAGCTGTGTGACCTTGAACTAGTTAATTCTGTCTCTGTGCCTCCCTTGTGCCAGCCACATGGTGGAGACGACAGTGCCTGCCCCTAAGGTTGTTGCGAGGATTTGAGCACTGTTTTCCTGTCTTCTTGTCGCGTCCCTCATGTCTCACATCCCGATCCCGTCATGCTGTCTCTTTCGCCTCCAAACTTCCCATGAGAGCACAGAGAAGGCAGGGAATAGATAAACTCCACTCCAATCAACAAAATTCAAAATACACTCAGTGGTGGTGTTGACGGCAGGTGCCAGCCCTATACCAACATAAGAAGGCAGTGGTGGGGCACCTGGTGGCTCAGCTGGTTGGGCGTCCGACTCCGGCTCAGGTCATGATTTCGTGGTTTGTGAGTTCAAGCCCCGTGTGGGGCTCTGTGCTGACAGCACCAGAGTGTGGAGCTGCTTCAGATTCTGTGTCTCCCTCTCTCTGCTCCTCCCCTGCTCGCTCGCTCTCTCTCAAAAATAAATAAAAAACATTTTTAAAGAATTAAAAAAAGAAAAGGCAGTAGTGAGCAAGCCCTCACCTGCCTGAGGAACATCCAGATGAGGCCCCAAGGGGATTTGGAAGAACGGTCAGCTTGCAGAATGGCCCACTCTGTATGAGATACTTGACATAGCCTATTGCTGCCTCTCCTCACCCTCCCACAAGTTCAGAGGAATCCCTGGCATCCCTTACAATCGTTAGGATCGTGGAGGATTTGAGTGGAATTTGAATGCCGCTCAGTTCTATCCAGCAGACTTTGGGAAAACAGGAATGAGAGAGGAGAGATGTTAACTGGGCTCCCGGACATCGAGAAACGCAGGTCAGCCGCTGTGGGATTATTGCTGAGCTGCATGACCTCATGGCCTCCTGGTCCCCTCTCCTGGCTACGAAAGGTGCCATTGTCTCCCGGTTCCGTCTTCCCTCCGTCCCAAGGCACCATTAGTTTATGAAGTGAACTATCCTCTTAAGTAGCTTTTGGGGGGAAGGGAGAGCAAACGTAATGGACACATCAACTGTAAAACGCGCTCTCATTTCAGAAACCGTGCCACCTACGTTCTGTGCCTTAGAACCAAAGGAAGACCGTAGGCTCTCTTGACTGCAGAGGGAAATGCACGCAGGGTGCTGGGAGAGCCCGAGGGATTCTGCCCGCAGGCAGCTGGTGCCTGTCCCGTGGTGACTCCGGGAGCAGCAGAGGGCAGAAGAGTGTGGTCCTACCCCCACCTTTCTCGACAGGGGAAAGGGCGACAGTTGATCTCTGTCCAGTAGCTGTTCCCTGAGCCTTAGCAGGTGCCGGGTGAGAGTCTAGGACAGAGTCAAAGCCTCAATCTCTGCCCTCGGGGCAGAGGGACTTCTCATCTGGTGGAGGAGACACAGAGATGAGCAGATGAAGATGAGGGCACAGCAGGCCACATAAGCACGGGGGGCTCTGGGAGCACAGAGACTGGGGAGGAGCGGATGCCGGGGGAGACCGGGTTCGGAAGGATGTGTAGGGGTGAGCAAGCCAGGGAGAGGAAGAGCACCTCACACAGAAGGAAGAGCCATGTGCAGAAACAGACGCCCCAGCCACCATGCCGAGGGCCCCACGCGGCTTGAAGGTAGATGGCAGGGAGGGGTGAGCCCAGGAGGCAATGAAGATGTGCCCCCCAGAGGGACAGAAATGGCTCGCAGGGCGGTATGTGTTTCAGCATGGGAGCAAAGTGGGCCCAGAAAGGTGGAAGCAGGGGCAGCAACTGGCTTTGCCCACCAGTGAGCCCACTGGATGCCAAGGGTCTCACAGAGGGCATCAGGGGTCGGCCGGAGCTGGTGAGCTTTACTGGGGAAGGGGTGAGGCACAACGCAGAGGGTGTTGCAGTGAGCGGGTCACTTGCACGGAGCTGGCTGTAGTAAACCGAGAGGAGATCATAGGGAATGCACAAAACAGGTGCATCGAGATCCGCTTCCCCCCTTTCTCTTCTGACTTCCGGGTGTAACCCCGTACGGTTACAAAGATGCAAAAAGGCTCTGCTCAAATGCCACCCTATCTCATCGAGCCCCCAGTCCTGTGACCCTCCTTCCTTTCCCTCTTCAGCCTTTCACGTTGACTTCTTCCTTTTGAGCATTTACTTGCCTGTGATCTGTGTGCCCCTGTAAGGGCTACATGTGGGGTGAATGACTGAAGAAACGGCACCTGCCCACCTCCACCGAGGGAGGGACCTGGCTCCTAAACAAAAACTCTGAGCATCCTCAAGACCACGCTTTTCTCCCAGCCTCAGCTGGAACCACTTTGTGAAAGACCCAAGAATAGGCAGGTGTTTCCCTTGCCTCCTCCCCAGGGCTCCCCCCCCACCCCCCCAGGGGAACAGCCTTGCCACAAAGCTTCAGGATGCTGATAAGCCACTGCCAGTCTTTTCTCTTAATCTAAATCCTTGTTTCTTATCACCTGGCCCAGCGGTACTGACGTAGCAGCCCTGGGTCTGCCTCTGAGGAGCCGCCACTCCTTTCCCTTCCTGACACTGTATTTATTCGCTCTTCGCTGAACTTCCTTGACCTTGGGTAGTCTTCCAGCTGCTAACAAGAATGCCAAGGATTAGGTATGAGATCCCAGGTGCATGGTTGCTGCGGCTTCATTGTATGGGGAGAAAGCACCTTGCTTCGCTACACCGTCCACGATGCAGTTTAAATAGTCCAGTGCCAGCCTCTCTCTGCCCTGGCCATGGGGCAAAATTTGCTGGCAACTGGATACTACTGACTCCTAGACCTTTCTTTATTTCCGATCTCACCCCATTGCTCTCCTCTCTCATTTTCTCTGTGCAAAGGATCATTCTTTTCTGTCATTTCCCTCTCCCCCACCTCTGTCTGTACAAGTCTCATCCCTCATCCTTCTTGAATTTTCCCTACGGTTGGAAACTCTTCTCCCTGGCTTTCCTTCCATGTGTTTTTGCAAAGAAGGTAAGCCTGGTGTCACTTCAACACTAATGATAATTATAGTAATAATAATAATAATAGCTAATCATTCATTGAGTGCTTCCTTTGTGCTAAACACTATTTAGATGCTTTTTCAGAGGATGGCTCTTGTGTAACTTTTACAATTCTGAAGGTACATGAGGTGATGTCCATTATCTCCATCTTAAGAGGCTCAGAGAAGTTAAGTAACTCACCCGAGGTCACACAGCAAGTAGCAGACCTGGGATTCTAGCCCGAGTCTGTCCATCCTCAAAACTATGCACAGCCTTCTAGTACACTAATCATGTTTCCAATCATCTCCTAGCCCCCAAGTTTATAAATCAATCTCTTGGAGAACCTGAACTCCATGCATGATGAAGTCTTCAAAACCTTGAAGCTTACATTAAGATATGCTGCTTATGCAGGGCAGAGTCCGGGGATTGGAGGGGCTGCCGTTTTCTCTCGTTGCTTTGAAAACAGAAGATTGACTCAAAACACATGGACATCCTGCTACCTGCAGTTTGTGGTATATATATATATTCCCTCTCCCCTGCCTTCTGCCAAAAGGGCGTGTTCCCAGCCACATTCCACCTGTCTCCAGGATTCAGCTAACTCGCCACTTCCCCAATGCCTCAGCTGCCTCCCCCCTAGGTTACATCCCCTCCCCCTTTCCTTCCACACCATCCACGTGTGTCTCTAACACACTTTCCTTCTTCCCATTGCTTGTTTCCAGTTCTGTCTCCGCTTCTAGACCATGAGTTCCCCAATCTGCTTCATCAACAAAATTCACTCAGTTACTATGTGCCAAGTACCATCCTAGACTCCGGATCTTAAAAAGGTGAAAAGATGTGGCCCCTGCCCTTCAAGAGCTTATGCTCTAGTCAGGGATATAGGGACACAAGCGGACCTTGCTCCAGGGAGAGGCGTGAGAGGGTGTGGAGTGTTCAGGGGAGCACATGAGGTTTCTGGCATTGCTGGGGGCCAGGTGTGGACGGGGAGGTGGGGAAGGTATTAGTCCCCAAGGCACAAGAGCCCACATCGTGGAGGGATGGCTAGGCTGTGCCCAGAGAGGAGAATGTTGGGAAGGGAAGGGACATGGTCAAACTCGCACTTCGGAAGGATGGATCTGGGAAGTAAGGATGGGAGGAGGAGGGGGAGAGCAGAGCAGACATTCAGGAAGGAGAGGACTGCACACTCCGGGAAGTGATGAAGCAGCTGGCCTGGGGCAGGGGACTGACCCCAGAGGATCCACAGGATCTGGGGACTGCCGTTGTGTCGAGTGAGGTGTGACAGTGAGTGACCTTGTCTGAGACAGTGCAAGCAAACAGGAGAAATCTGCAAGGAGAAGATGGGACCTTCCATCTTGGATAGAGTGATTCCCCCGGCCCTGCCCAGTGCTGGACATATAGTAGGAGCTCAGTTGGCGTTTGTTGAATGAATGTAGAAAAAGGACATAGAACGTAGCTTCGCTTCTGAGATTAGGATACATATTTAACCTCAGATTTTCTCCCAGCACCATCATAACCCAAGGATAGTCCAGCCAGGCCTGGCGCTCCAGTCTGCTCTGGCATTTGCCAGCCTGGGTTCAAGCCCCAGTGCTATTGCTTACCAGCGAGGTGACCTTGGACGAGAAATGTCACCTCTCTGCCTCAATTTTCTCATGTGTCAGTGGGAAAAGCTGTATCTCACTCCTGAGTTGGTTATGAAATTTTAGTAAGAGGCTCATGGTAAGTGCCCAGCAAGATGGTGGGATGTAGTAAGTGCTTGAAAAACACCAGCTGCTGTCCTTGTCTGCACTGAGGTGATTACAGATGGCCTTAGCGGTTGCAGAGGGTCACCCGCCAGCCAATTGTGGTTAGCCCTCAAATCTTCCACAAGTGAAGAACTTTTCCTATAGAAGTTCCTATTAATGGCTTCACTTGGAGAAAAAGAAGAAACGGTTTTTTGTAACCCCGGGGCCCCAGTCCTGATTGGCCACCGATGGCAGGGGCCGGGGGGGGCGGGGGGGGGCAGGCAGTAGGTGCCCCTCCAGACATGATGGGTGCTCTGCAGCTCCCCAAAGTCCCCTTCGCTCCCACATGTCTTCCGTGGCTGCTTCACCCCTTTGGCCTCCCTCGGCCTCCCTCAGCCTCCCTCGTAGGGCACCTGAATTTGCAGCCACTCCTCTAATGCCGATGGCAAGTTGCAGACAGAGTCCCTGATGGCCCAAAATGCTGTAAATGTAAGCAAAACAAGAGAGGTCCGGGCAGGGCAGAGCCACTCACAGAGCGAGCCAAGTGGTGACTCTGAGAAGGGACGCGGATGCGGGAATGGCTAACATTCCAGGGTAGTGTGTGCGGCCGTGATGGGGAGAGGCGGGCTTCTTGGGCTCCCTTTCATGCAGCATCTGTATGGGAGGCGGCTGCCTTTAAAGGCAGGCTGTCACCCATAGTACGCCACCCCCATAGCTTCTCTTTCAGAGGCTGACATTTTCTGACCTTGACCCCAGTTCGGGAAGTGCCCCCTGTCGTGCAGACCATGTGGTCTGCTTTATTCAATAACTAAATGGCAGGCGCCAGGGAGACAGCCCGGATGGTCGGCCTGGCTGGGGTGGGGGTGTTGCTGGAGCCCCGGGGATTCTCTGCTTTTGGTTTTTGTCTCAGAGAGCTTCAGAGAGAAGAGGGAAATTTCTAGAGGTTTTTTTGGGGGGGCAGAGAAGATGAGCAGGAGGTGCCCAGCAATTGCTCAGGAAGGATATGAACTTCTTAGACGTGCAGTTTGATCTGGGAGCATATGGTCAGATGACCCAATGTGACACGTGTTGGACGTCTCGTCTGCTGGGCTCTGTGCTCATTCGCGGGGCTCAGAAACCAGTCAGCCCCGGGGGAAGGGGTCTGCCCTGATCCCCTGCTGACATTGCCCATCCTCTTCCCAGCCTCCCCTGCCTGTTCCATCGCCTGCATCATGCCTCCTCCCTGAATTTGCTCAGAGGGTGTATTAGTTCGCTCCCAACAAGAACAGAGACTCTGGGAGACCAGGGTCCTTGTCTCTTCTATCTACTGCCGTAGATCCAGGACTGAGATCAGCACCTAGCACCTCTGAGGTACTTAGCAAATGTTTTGTTGGATGACGGGAGACATGCCCCTAGTCTGAAAGAGATCAAGGCCTCCGAGAAGAGACAGGCATGTGCGAGAGCATCACCAGCAAACCTGGGCACTGATAAAGGTGTGGGGGGGGGCGGGCAGGACTAGACAGTGAGTCTACTTGGGGAGGTCAGGAAAAAGGTTCTCGGGACCCTCTGCAGTGGGTTTTGGAGCATGAATAGGAGTTTGCCAAGGAGATCAGAGGAGAAAGGCCAAAGCGCATGAAGGAGAAGACACTCTCCGCGGCTGCCCCCACAGGGCTGGTACGAGCGCCCCACAGGCCGAGGCCACGGAGAGAGCAGAGTGCTTGCTCTACCTAGAGGATTGTCAAACTTCCATGTGAACACTATCCACCGGGGGGTCTTCATGACCGGCAGGCACTGATGAGGGGGTCCAGGTGGGGGACTGAGATGCTGTTTCTAGCTCCAGGGGAGGCGGATGTCACAGGTCTGCAGGCCACCCTCAGAGAAGATAGGTTTTGAAGCGGCCGCCTGAGTCCACGGATCTAAATCCTACCTCTGCCACTGGACAGCTCACCCCGTTTCCTCCCCTCTAAAATGAAGATGGCGACCTTCCTGCTAGGTGCTGAATAAAGCCAGAGTTCCCAGATTCGTAAAGCCATTAGTTTAGTCCTGGGCATTTCCAGGGAGGATGTCTCAACTAATGTTATTTATGGGTGAAGGCGGTGTCCGCAGGTGTGACAGGAATGGATGGCGTTTCCTGAGAGTGGATGGTGTTTGAGGGTCTCCTGTGTGTTGGGTCGTGTCCTACGGGCCACACGTATGTCATCTTCCTCAGGCCATGCAGCATTCTATAACGGGGGCATCATGATCTTAACCTTCCCAGTAGGAAGCAGAGGGAGTGCATTTGTTTCCCATGACCGCTGTAACCAATCACTACAAACTCAATGGCTTAAGATAACGCCAACTCATCACCTTACAGCTCTGGAGGTCAGGAGTCGGAAATTAGTCTCATTGGGTTGAAATCAAGGTGTCACAGTGGCCTTGTTCCTTCTGGAGGCCCAAGGGGTGGCTCTCTTTCCTGACCTTTTCCGAGTTCTAGTCACTGGCCCCATTCTATCAGGGCAGAAAGATTTCCTCCTTTTTCAAAGCCCAGCAGGTACCAGACAGAGTCCTTCTCACACTTCCTCCCTCTGATTCTGGCTCTCCTGCCGCCCTCCTCCGCATGTAAGGACCTTCATGATTACCCTGGGCCTGCCTAGATAACCCAGGATCATCTCCCTCTCTTCAGATCAACTGATTAGCAAACGTCATTCCATCGGCAACCTCAATTCCTCCTTTGGCATGCCATGTCACACATTCGCACCTACAGGAATTGGGATGTGGGCATCTTCAGCAGGCTATCGTTCTGCCTCGCACAGGAAGCGACTATTTAAAGATGCCCTGAAGTCAGCCTCAGAATGGTATTCCTAGAAGGGATTTTAGAGCTCTTACCAGGAAGGATTAGATTTGACAAGTAATAGAAACATACAATTAACAGAGGCTTCAATAAGACAATAGTTAATCATCTCTTAAGTAAACCAATCTGGAGACAAGTTTGGTCTAGAGGCACCACAAACAGGTTAGCAATGTAGGTGCCTACCTGCTCACCATCCCTATAGTGTGGCCTTCAACCTCAGAGCCTATAATGGCTGCCAGAGCTCCAGCCACTGTCTTCAGATTCCAGGCTTCAAGGTAGAGAATGGCACAAAGAGACAAAGGCAAAGGGCACCTGTCCCATGGTTCTTAAGCAAGTGTCCTAAAAGATTATCACATAACATTTTTGCTTTGGCCTCACTGGCCAGAAGTTGGTCGCCTGACCATACATTTGCTGTACGGAAGTCTGGAAGACATAATCTTTATTCCAGATTGAAGGAAGGCATCTAGCAGTGTATCCAGGGAGCTCATCTGGTCCAGACCCTCACTTTGTGACCAAAGAACTTGAGGCCCAGAGAGGGAAGGGATTCTGCCAGTGCCATGGAGCCAGCCAGCAACGGTGCTGGGACCAGCACCCCTGTGACCCTGGTCCCATCCTTGCATTCAGTGCAGAGCTTCATGCACCCAGTAGGGCACTTAGCGCATAGCAGGAGCTCAGTAATGCTTGGTGGAATCAAAGGGACTTTCCCATCCGGCAGCACCAACTCCCTGTGGACCATGGGCTCCGCCTCTCTCTGGGCAGGGCCAGCGGCACTCATAGATCTCCTTAGCCCCTGCCTCCCGCTTACACTCTGCAGGCCCTTGGGTGAGCTCCAGGCCTCCCTACCTGTCCCACAAAGTCCCACGGAAGAACAAGATCTGGCAAAAGAGAGCCTTCAGAAGGCAACTGAGAAACAGAGCACGGGGACATCTACTTGGAGATGGGGCGTTACGTCGGGGGCCCGGCATTCACAGTGGGGGTGTTCATGCTGACACAGTGAAGGTGGGGGGGGGGCAGGGGTGGAGGCTGACCAAAACGCGAAGCCTTTTTCCCACGGACACCAAAACCCAAAGGTATGGCGTTGCTGTCCCTGCCAGTTCAGTCGAGCACAGGATCTTATACTTTCCTGGGGCTTCTCTGCTTTCATGTCTCTGTCTCCTCAACCAGGCAGGAAGGCCCTTGAGATAGGGGGCTGTCGGATTTACTTGTGCGTCTCATCGCCTGGCAGGGTGCTTGGCACACCACGGGCATTGGGTCAATAAATGGGGAATTGGCCACTCGGACAGATGAAACAGCTAAGTCAGGGTCTGGCACATAGTAGGCTCTCAGCAAAAAGTTTTCAGGGGCTTAGGTGGCTTAGTCGGTTAAGCGTCCGACTTTCGCTTAGGTCATGATCTCGCAGTTCGTGGGTTCAAGCCCCGCGTAGGGCTCTGTGCTGACTGCCAGGCCAGAGCCTGGAGCCTGCTTCAGAGCCTGTATCTCCCTCTCTCTCTGACCCTCCCCTGCTCACGCTGTCTCTCTCTCTCTCTCCTAGAAATAAATTTAAAAAACATTAAAAAAAAAGTTTTTAAAGGAAAGAACGGTGCGGGGGGCGGGGAGGAAAGGAAGGAAGGATGGAAAGACGGATGGAGGGTGGGAGGGATGCAGTGGTTCGAGTCTCGGCGCGCCACGCAAGCGGCAGCTCAGAGAACAGGCGCCTCGCCAGGCCGCAGCCCGGGAACAGCAGAGCCCCTCCCCCAGGCCTGAGTTCCCAGGAGAACATAAGAACCTGCCAGGAAGGTCTGTTTCAAAGGGCCTCCCCTCCAGCTTGAGAACATCATGCTTTCGGGCTTCCCGGTGGGCTTCGGTACCGGGCACCAGGGTTACAAGCACATGGCCACAGGCAGAATGGGTGGGGTGGCTGATGCGAGGGAAAGAGGGAACAGTAATGCAGGGAAAGGAGGCCGCCCCCCCACGCCAGGTCTGAGACCATGGCTTAAACAGAGAGAGCTGGGGGAGAGGAGGAGGCAGGAACAGAAGCTCAACAAGGTTGGTGTTGGGGGAGGGGAGCATGGAAAGGATGGGCAGAGGCCGCTGGGAGGGAGGGAAGACGGCTGAGCGCGGGGCCATCCCCTCTCGGAGCAGATGGGACACTGGAGCCGCAGGGTCCATGACAGTTGGTCGGAGGGAAGAGAAGCAGCAGCAGGATGCAGAGAAGGGCCTGCCTCGCCCCAGGCAGGGCCAGACACCCCCTTCAAGTCCCGAAAACACTGCGGGAGGAGAACTCACTGAGCCCCAGAGAGTGCAGCGAACGACCAGGCAGGGGAGGTGTGTTTGTGGACTGAGCGATGAAGCCACAAAGCCTGTGGCCAGGACTTGGGCTAAAATTACAGGCCAGGGGACAGGACCACACAGCCAAGCATCCTGGGACCATAGATTTTCCCTAGAACCTGCCCTCGTTTCTTCCCTGATTGATTAAGCAGCGCGATCCAGCCACAAGAGCCCTGTGGGGGCATCAGACGGGCGTGGGTTTGAATCCCGACCAGGTCTGCAGCCTCAGGGGGAGGGGGTTCATCTCTGCTGTGTCTTATCTGCCACAAAGTGGGTTATAAATTGTAAAATAATCTCTATAAAGGGCTTGTATGCAGAGTAGGGGCTCAAAAGATCGTTGATGTTTTAAGTCAAGATTTCCCACCCTTCTGCCATTTGGGTACCGCCTTCATTAAGTTTGCCATGTCCAGGTACCACCTATATTGTTATTAACTTAACACTTACCTTAACTGATCCTGTTTTAGCCTCATCCTAAGCAATAACAGTCAAGGAATTGCTGGCTTAATGCGCTAGTTAAAATTTTAACACACGTTAAAAATACTCCACGTAAGTCTGTTTAAATGTCCCTCCCTATACCAACGAAATTCATCTCAGATACCACAAAAGCCCATCATTCACTTAGCAAACGCACCATTCTGACTTATAAACCGTCCCCCAGGTTTGAAAAAGATGGAGAGACTGGTGTCCCTTGATCCCCATTACTCAACAGCCTTTTTTCTTTAGTGATAAAGGGGGACTGGGGTGGAAAGTGAAGAGAAGGTCAGAGGCCACTCCACAGCAATTGCTTGGACTCCAAGAGCCTTTCTATGGCATCGGGAACACTCAGCTCTTAGTTAAAATGTGACCCATTCTTAGATCCATAGAAGGACAGTCATGTGGACGACAGCCCAGAGAGAGGTCGTGATCCTGCCTGCCCTGTTGACACAATGGCTTGAGCTGGAGGACTTTCCCTCTGTTTTCCTGCAGGGTCTTCTGAGAGGTCCCTCCCAAGACCACCTGGCGAGAGGAATTAACCTTTTCCTCTGCATCTACCAGAGGTGAAGGGATTTCTTTCTAGAGTCTTTCCAACATGGACGGATTTGCCCCGAGAGTGAAGAGGCTCTATGAGCTTTCTCAGTAATGATTGTGCCTGGCTGGGGGGTGAGGCCAGACTTGGACTAATAGTAATGACTGTCTTGCATGACCATCACGGCAGAAAGGATTTGGAGGCACATAGGGCAAGTTTGGAATAATGTGGGTTAGGACACCAGGTGTTGGATCAGAGCAGAGGAACTCGGGTATTTCCTTCCCTACCTTTGATCCTGACTCAACCACTTAGTTCCATGGGCTCATCTACAGAGCAGGCTCTTGAAATTGTAGTGTGGAACTTCACCCCGAGCGCATTTGTCCTAAAGATCCAGCACTGTCTCGTTACAGCCTAGCCTGCTGAGAAGAGACAGTTATTTCTTAAACAGTTGAACAAATCAACACATTATTGAAGGTATAAACTAATTGCTGGGTATTAATGGGGGGGCCTGGAAATCAATCACTGCCTTTGCAGCCAAGAACAGAGAAACCAGGGAAGAAAGACAGGATGCCTCAAGATGAGTTGAGAGCAACATGCTTTTCCTTTGGAGGGGCCTGAGCTGTCGTGATCTAGTTGGCTCTAAGAGCCCCCTTTGGGATGGCAGGCGTGGGGGAAGTAAGCGTTCTCGCAATGAAGCTGATGGGATTTTAATAGCCAGACAGATGGCCTGAGAAAAAAAGGAAGATTTTTTTCAAATGAGGGAAAACACTTCCATAGCTTCCCTTCAATTAAAACAAAGTGAGAGCCCTCCATGTCGGGAAGATTTATCACCATTATTAGTATTGTCAGTTTGGAGGTCTTCTTTTTAATAATCGCATGATTAACCATCAATAACAAAGTAGGGTAGTATTTTCAAACAAATTAGAGGGTGTAGCTGTCCACTGACTTTTCAGTGCAATTATTATCACTTTGGCTTCATTTGATTTCACAATTTAATAATGATCCCAAATAATTGTGTTGGTGCTATTCTTATTTATACAAACACTCATTGCTTATTGGATTTTTTTAGTGTCCACCCTGCTAATAACTGTAGGTTCCGTACAAGCCACCGGTGAGTGGCCAGCATTTCTCAAAATCTGATATCACAAAACTTGGGAAGAAAAGGGAATGCAAAGAAAAGAATGCCTTCAAAAAGAAAGAGAGGATAGAGAGAGAAGGAAGAGAGGAAAACAACATCTCCTGAGCACATTCCTAGGTGTCAAATGGTTTTATCGTATCCTCAGAACAATACACAGTATCTGTTTTAGGATCCCCACCTAGCAGGAAGGAGAGATTAAGGAGTTGAGAGATTAAGTAATTTGCCCAAAGCCACACAGCTAACAAGTGCAGTGGTGGGAGTCAGGTTCAGGGCTCCCTGTTCACTCTCTCCACGCCAGCAGGGGGCTTCCCCCTCTGCAGCTCCGTCCCCAGGCATCACCACACTATGGGAACTGTCCCAGTCCATGGTGATGGGCTGGCTCAGAGTATTCCTGCAGGGGGTAAAAAGGCAGCAGTTCAAAGGGAAATTCTGCCCCCTGATCCACCTATGTTACACTTCCCTAATTCAATGATCAGATTCTCCTAAGGGCTGAGCATTGTAAAGACAAGCCGATGGTAGAAGGGAGAGCTGATCCCTAAGAGCATGCAGCCCAAGCATCCTTTGGCTATACTGGAAATGCACACCACAGAGAGAGGAGGAAGTGATATATTTCACAAGAAATGTACGTGTACCAAGCACACGCCTACCATGGGCTGGGTGCTTTGGGAGCTACAACCGTACAGACCTTTCATTCAATTCCTACAGTGTTTCCTGTACGGCATTGATTCCCATTGCACAGATGAGAGAACTGCGGCCAAAAGAAAAATTATCTTTTCAGGTTAGCTGTTGGAGGAGTTGGGACTTAAACTCTGTATGCCCAATGGATTCCAAACACTAATAATCAATTTTACTTCAGCATCAGGGTCATGAATTTTGATAAAGGACAAAAAGGAGGCCTGGGAAATATTAGGGATGTGACCCAAAAAGAGACTGAGAATATGGGTGGCAGCCCAAGGGACTATGGACTTAATTCCTTTCCTGTCCAAAAGCTGACACTCAAATCCAGTTCAACAAGGACTCACTCACTGGATGTCAACAATGTGCACATCATGGCCCTAAAGCACTGGCTGCCAACCAAAGGCTTGGATTTGCTGACTTCTTCCATTTTAGAAACTTTTGATGCTGAATAAAGACGTGTACTCATTTTCCCACAGAAAGATAAAATAGTTTAGTTGCTCTTCATCATGTTCTTTCTAAATAAGAAAGTTCTGGTCTCTGTACTAGGGTGTTTGGAAGCATTCTCTATGGGCTAAGTTGCTCCATCAGTTAGCTTTAGGCTTTGAGCTCCAAACAAACAGCAAGTGAGGGTGGAGGCCTGAAGAAAAAGGGGAAAGTCCTAGAAATACAACCAAAAAGAGAAAGAAAAAGTTGATACATAGATAGAGAGAGAGAGAGAGATGATGGATGGATGGACAGTTGGATGGATGGATAGACTGACTGATTAATGGGTAGATAGGCTGATCAATCAATAATGCATATGAATGGGCAGATCTTGAGCTTCTAACTTATTTACGAAGAAAACAGGTATAAATTCTTAAAGAAAATAACATAGGAAATGATTTTTCTATGTTTCATTCCTATTCTTTATAAAAATAAATAAATAAATATATATATAAAGGTTGACAGGAGTGAGGTGCCTGGGTGCCTCAGTTGGTTAAGCATCTGACTCTTGATTTCGAATCAGGTCATGATCTCACAGTTGTAAGATCAAGTCCCACGTGGGGCCCCATGCTGTGCTTGGAGCCTGCTTAAGATTCTCTCTTTCCTTCTCCCTCTTCCTCTACTTCTCCTTCTCCCTCTCTCTTTCTCAAAAAAAAAAAAAAAAAAAAAAAAAACCACCATGTTGACAGGAGGAAAAGAATGGAGGCATGCAGGACAGAATCAGAGTTGTTAGGTGTGGCGGTGGTGGCAACAATGAAGATAATTTTAATGGAGGTGATGGTGGTGGTGGTGGTGGCGGTGGAGGTGATGAAGAGGTAGTGATGAAGCTGGTGATGATGGAGATGGTGATAAAGTGATGATCATAGGGACTGTCATCGTAATAAGAACATTTGGAACATTCTTTACAGTATCCAAAGGTTTTCACCTCATGGTGCTTCATTTTAGAAGAGAAACTCTGTTCCCAGCAATAGGCTGGATTTGCCAAAACAACTATTTCTAATTCTAGTTCCACCTCGAGTGTCCCCCCCAGCTCAGAGTTCAGAGAAAAGGGAGGAGAGCCACAGGCTCTTCATGCATCAAACACAAGCCGACCACTGGACAGGGACAAAGGAACAGTTACAGAAGCAAGGGTGAGGCTGTAAACCCCTCTCCCACCTTCACCCCACCACCTGCCCCCAGCCCAAGGTCATTCACTCAAATCAGTCTCCAAAATTGATAATCCCCAGTACCCTTGTCACGTGACACCTGTGTAGGAGCTTTTATAAAATGCGAACATGATTGTGGTCTGATTCCTAGTGGCTAAATAAAAATCATTTGTGATCATCAAAATATATTTACTTTTTAATTAGGTAGCAGCCGAGAATGAGGAGTCCATGGAGAGCACTCTCTTATAACCTCTTTTTTTAAATTTTTTTAATGTTTTATTTATTTCTGAGAGAGAGAGAGAGAGAGAGAGAGACAGCGTGAGCAGGGGAGGGTCAAAGAGGGAGGGAGACACAGAATTGGAAACAGGCTCCAGGCTCCGAGCTGGCCGCCAGCACAGAGCCCGACGCGGGGCTCAAACCCACGAAATGTGAGATCATGACCGGAGCCAAAGTCGGACACTTAACTGACTGAGCCACCCAGACGCCCTTCCTATAACTTCTTAAGGAGTCCCATGGGCATAGCAAGGGGGGCAATCCATGGCAGGTGTCTTTGCTGTTTTCCACGTCTTCCTGTAAAGGCCGTTAGCCCTGACTGCCCACCACAGTTCACCGGAACTGTTCCCACATCCTATTTTTTTTCTTTAAAGAAAAGTTAAAATACTGACGGCTGTGCTGCCAACAAAATGATTTCTTCAAAAATAACCTAATAATCGAATATCAGATTAAGGCACGGGCAGCTGTGCGGTTCCCTCTGGCCGTGCCAGGTGCCTAAATAATTGGCTGCTCTGGTTGTGCTGAAAACTTTAGGGATGTTGGCAACTGTGCCGGAGGGTCGGACATTCCAGCAGTGACACACACCACATGTCCTTGGGAAGAGGGGGTGTGATCACATCGACGACCCCAGTAGGGTTTGAGGAGTGGGAGAATCAGGCCAAATGCCTAAGAACGTGCCTGGCGAGAGAAAACGTTGCTGTCAGAGGTGCGGCTCTGTCTTCGGTATTAAAAGAAGGGGCTGGTGTCACCTGTAGAAAAGGCAAGGTAACTGGCTGGCTCCCGTCCAGCGGGGTGGGGGAGGGGAACAGGTGTGAATGACTAGCATGGAGGTGGAAATTAGGTCAGATCTGTAGTGTGGGGAGGCGTAGGGGGAATGTTATCGCATGTGCATGGGGAAGGATGGAACCAAATTGGGTCACCTCTTTGTGGAAATGATGAGAGAATTGGGTCAGAACTGTGGGGGAGAAGGCTCGAGAATTGGGTCGCGTCTTTGGATAGAAGGGGGAATTGGGTCAAATGTGAACGTGTGTGGAAAGAGGGTAGTAGAAGGTGATAGGGAGAGTGGGCTAATGCTCTAGGATCAGAGGGTGAGGGGACGGGGGAGCACCTTTGATTCACACAAGGGTTAAAATTTGAGCTTCTGACTGATGGCCATTTCCTCCCAGTTCTGGTGACGTGCTGGCCCCTGTCATGTAACGTTGGACAAAGTCAGGCTTTCCTACTCCTACCCCCAAATCGTGTGTCGTAAAGCTCAGCCAGGACAGGGTGTGATTCATTCTTTAGTGCTTTGCAAGCCAACCCCAACCGGTACCTTGATGTGGCCTCATTTTACCTGGGATATAAGCCTGGTGGCAGCTGCCCTCCCTCTGGGCTCCAACGTATGCACAGATTCAACTCCAAGCCTCTCTTCTTTCCCATCACTGCCTGACCCCCCTGACTCAGACTCGGAGCCTCAAAGTACATTTTGTAAATAACAGCTGAGTAATAAGTTCCTATTAGCGACCTCCCAACTGGCTTTGTTCAAATCCATGCAATCAAGGGGCAGTCAAGCCACAACAGTACTTGAAAGGGATGTACTTTTATTAATTACTCGAGTTCCTATTGGCTACTTGGTTGAATAGAACTATTCTCAAGGCTCTTCCCAACTCCGTCTGCATTGACACTCCACAGAGAAAACGTATTAAATCCGCAGAACTTTACTACGATTGAATAGGGCCACAGGGTCAGCACATGCCAGTATATACTTCTCCAGTAATTTCTGCTTCATTTATGCCCATGTGGGTTAAGTGGGGTTTCTATTAAAGCGTATGCTACACTCGTGACCCCCCATGTCCTCTTGGGGCCTATGTAAGGAGTTATAATGAATCTGCTCAGATAGGGCCTCATTGGGTAAATCTGCATTTCGGCTTCTTCTGAGAATTCCCTTCTATTGATACGGGTCACAGTGATTAAGGCGATAGATAGACTTCTGCGGCATATGGACCGCTCTGATGCATCCCAGACGGAGGTGCCGCGTAGACAGTACAGTCGTAGGAAAGCCATATCGTTCCCTGCGCCCCGTACGATGTTTAGGAAAGGAGAGAGCAAAGCACTAAGTGTTTCCGATCCTTAAGGTGATATTGGTGGTATTTTGGAATGAGGGGGATAGATGCCTGGCAAATATACTCGTAGATCAAATAATTTGATTCTGGCGTTCCTGGACTCTTGGAATCTCTGAATGTAGAAGGATCTTGCAGAGTTGGAAAGCCTTCGCCAGGAAATGAAGAGCGAGAGGGACTGAAAGCGAGCTGTTCCCTCTGCAATTCAAATCAAACCTTCATTTTCCTCCGCAGAGTTATTTTAAGTCATTCATTATTATTTTTCCTCTGAAGCGGAGGCCGTTTGATACTGCAAGATTGTTAGAACCAAGGAGCGTAAAGAGGGCACTGAAGTATTATTCCTGCTGCAATTTCAGATGAATTTGGTGCTGACAAAAGATTTTTAAAATACACACGCGCGTGCGCACGCACGCACACACTTCATATTACAAGAGGCAGAAAGGAGACAAGTCTTCCGACCGACAGCTGAGGGAAATGAGGTCCCGGCCGTTTTTCCAGGGCACTCGCTGAGGCTGACCAGCAGATGTTCCCAAACAGTGGGGTAGAGGAAAGGGCACCAGATGTGGAGGCAGAAGATCTGGGCTAGCAGCAGGCGGCTCTTCCACTTCCGGGCGGTGTGACCTTGACCGAGGCCCTGTCTTCACCCTCTGAGGCTGTTTGTCCCTCGGTAAAACAGAGGCCAGCTAATTCCTAACGCCTCAGTGGTGAGCCAGAGCGGCTCACTTCACACCTCCTCCGAGTAGTCTCCCCGGAAAAGGGTGTTGACAAGGCCTGGGCTCCGCAGGGTGGATTGAGACTCCAGTGACTTAAAATAGGAGTCAGCTGGTGACGCCAGGCCAGTAGTTCGGCCTCTCTGGGCCTCAAGGTTCTCATTTGCAAAACAAGTGAAATTGCTATTCCAGCGAGCTCCTGACCTGGGCTGTGTGGACAACACATGGCAAGCGCACCGTGAGCAGTTACCGGTGGCAAATACTCTTCCCCTAAAGAGAGGGCCATAGTCTCAACCAGAGAAGGATCTTCTGCTGCCGCTAAGGATTCAGGTTTGGGGGCACTTCCAAGAGCATAGTAATTAAAGGAAGGTCAATGTGCGGGGCTGCTGGTGTGTGGTTTACAGCTACAGGGAGGGCAAGATCAGCACTGTCTGTGAAAATTCACGTGTGGAAGCTTATATCTCGGGTCTGGCCTCCCCAGAAGACAGCGTGGGCCAGGCCCACTCCGCGTGGGTTGGGGCAAGACCACAAGGGGTTAGTGTCCCACCGCGCCTCTGGCCTAAAATGAGGGTCCCCGTGAGGATCCAGCCCCGCAGCGCAGGTAACACCCTCAGTAAGGACAGCGGCTGCCACCACCATCTCGTCATGCCTGTTGGTAGTCACTGTCGTCGGCATCAGTCACAGAATCCTCAAGCCAGCCTTTCTCTTCCTCCTTCTCTCTGTTTCTCAAACATCTCCCTACGGAAAGGGAGGGAGCGGTGAGCGGGGGCCACTTGGGAGCCCTGCCGCACCAGTGACAGCCGCGTCTTCGACTGGCAGGGTGACATCAGAAACTTAATGTAGCCCAGCAGGCGCCAGGGTTGCTCGATGGGACATAATTCCTAGGCCCGTTATCCATACAAATGAGACTTGCCACCTTGGACGTACTCCCAGCTCTTTGAAAAAAGTCAACATAAAAAGGCATCCGCGTCACAGGATGGAATTCACTCCCACCCGGCTTCAGAGGCTGTGACCAGAGCCTACCTGTTGGGTCGGAGGAGAAGAGGAAGGGAAAGGACCGATACTTTTCCATCACTCACCTCCTAAGTCACCGTATTTTATCCTCCCCCAAGCCGACAAATACCAAAAGCAAGAATTCCCTGAGCACTTACTCTATGCCAGGCAGTGTTTTATAATACTGGGTGGTATCATCTCATCTTCATCCTCATTCGCAACTCTTTGAGATGTTCCTAGAATTAAACTCGTTATACAGATGAGGAAACGGGCTCAGAGAGTCTCACAGAGCCCATCGGCAGCGAGCTGGCATGCAAGTCTGGCTCCAGAGTGCCCACCTTGAGTCTCTGCCTGCCTCTCCCCTGCTGCGCGGGGCACGGCGGGTCCACCCGTGGTATGAGGGGGACTCAAACTGCCTGCATTCAATCCAGCTCTCTCAGGGGCCTGCCCTCGGCCTTGGCTTCCTCATCTGTAAAGTGGGAATTAAGAAGGTCCCTATCACAGGTGTGGTTTAAGTATTCAGAATGAAAATGTCCACGCTGAGGGAAGAGGTAAAGTAGCTTTCCCATGGTGGCCCCTCCCCCTGCTCAGAGGTGCTAGAGCCAAGATGGTGGCCTGGCCCGGTGGAACCATCGGCCAGGACCAACACCAGCCTGTAGCTATCAGCCTCAGGGCCCAGCCTGCCCACCTCCTCAGTCGCCAGCGCTGACTGGCCACGTAGGGGCACCGCCAGGCCTTTCTTGATCCTGAGGGAGGGACAGCCAGCAGCCGCCCAAGCCCCACAGCCCACGAGCAGTCAAGTGCGTTTGCCTCTCTCACCGGCACATCCCCTCCCCTCTGGTCGCACGCTGCCACGTCTCCCTCTCACCTGGGCCTTGTCAGTTCCTGGAAGTGACAGGTAGAGACAACATCTACTGCAACCCCAGTACGGTAAACCACAAAGCGCACTGCTCCGGTGAGGGCTTGGCCTGGAGGCCGGAACCTATGGGTAGAGACTAAAGCCCTTGCTCCTCCATCTGAGCTCACCTACTCGGCTTTCTCCAGCAACCGCGCGGCAGAAGGGTGCAAACCCTCCCTGCTCTTCCCCAGCTCTTGGGTTCAAACTTCCTCCTTCTTTTCCCTTCTCCCGCCTCTTCCTCTGTGCGCAGTGTTCTTGCCGCTTCTTTCCACGTGGAGATGCCTTTTCCAAAGCATTTGAGAATCCGTAAAAGAGATCAGTGTGCGTTCCGCAAGATGTTTTCTGCATAGGCAGGCTGCTATCCACATAAAAGTTTTACCAATCATTCTGCCATAATTGGAGTTCAGAGAATTCCACTTCTAGTCTCTTCTACCTCTCTGAATCCTTGCTACCCATTCAGGCTGATCGATCGCCTTCTTTCTTATCCCTGGGCCCCCTTCCCACCCCAGTGCCTTTGCTTCTGCAGAGATTCATTACTTCACTCCTTCAACATTTGTCTGCTAAGGTTCTAAGACGTGTCTGGCCCTGTTGCTCAGGGATCAAAGCAGTCAGTAAGGGGGACGCCATCGTCCGTCCATGAAAGCTACGGTCCTTGGGTTTGCTTCTCAGACCTCAATATGCACAAGTCTCCCAGGGTCTGGCTGAAACACAGATTCAGATTCAGGGGGTCTGGGTGAGCCCCTGCAGGGGCTCCGTGAAATCTGATGGTGGTGATGAAGACGTGAGAGGTAGCATGTCGGCTGGGCACGTGGGGAAAGGACTGACCGTGTGGCCTGAGAGCTGGAAGGCAACTATAACCGCTCCCGGGTTCAAGGTCACCCCCAACAAGCGGGGGGAAATCTAACATCCTAAGGCCTAGCTAATAAGAGTCGCTGTTCACTTACCCGCACAGAGCCACACTGAAGCCAGCCTGGTAAGCCGCCTCTGTGTTTGCGGTTTCTCCGCCTCCTCCTGCCGCCAGGGCCCTTCCCATCTGTTCAAAAGGTCGCCCCTCCAGGGCCCCTTCCTGGCCTTCCTTCCACACGCTGCAGTGTGGCTCTTAGTGAGGTCCGTGTTCCCCTCATCTCTCCTACCAAGGAAGGGTTTCTAGCCTGTCTGTGAATTTCATCTGTGTCCTTCTTCCCATGATTCCTCAGTGCCCTTCTTTCTTGCCTTTTGTTGAGGTTACCACTGTCTTGCACCATCCATACGCTCTTATCTCCAAATATACCCCTCTTCTCTTCAAAAAGCCTGGCCACTTTTCCCACTAGTGGAAGCTTCTTTCCTGGGTGAGGGGCTGGGAGAAACTGGAGCCCCTTCCCTGCCCCCCTCCACAGCAGAAGCTCTGGGTTCCCGACGGCCCAGGAAGGAGACAGAAGCTTTGTCTTGCAGGACGTGGAGGCGGGGGCTTCAAGCAGACCCTTGGAGCACACAGACTCCAGTCACGTCTGCAACTTAGAGCACAAGTGTCTCCGGTGCCCCTGAGGCCACACGGCCAGCCGTCTCCCTTTGGTCAACAGGAAGGCTAGGAATGCACATATGCTCAGAATATCCAAAAAGCTCTCTGTTGACCAGTCCGCACTTTACAGAACAGTGAGGTCCTAAGATACAGATTTGCCTGAAGATGCCAACCCGGGGCGGGGGGTGGGTGTGGGGGCCAGCGCTGAGCCTGTCTCTGGAACATGTCAGCCTGTAATCGCCCATCAGTCACAGCCCTCATCAAGCAAATGCCAATTGCGAGCAATAGGTCTAGCGAAAGGGTATGAATTATTTAAACCAATCAGCTGTCAATAAGCGCAACAATTACGGGGGTCAAACCCAAGGGGAAAGTGAAGTGGTATTTTTCAGCCCGCTTGCAGATTGTCAGATTAATTTTCACTTATTTATTTCTGACCTTATAGAAAATGTATTAGCACAAGGTCAAAACCTTTCTTTCTTTCTCTATAATTTTAGAACTTCAGAAGCCTAGACATAGAAACCAGTAAAGGACAGACACTGGGGACCCGGGTGGCAATTCCGGCCACCCTGCCTGCCCTTTTCGCAACTGACTTAAACTTTGAGCCTCTGTTTCTCCTTCAGAGAAATCGGTAGGAGAGGGCCTGCCCTGAGAGTGTTTTGGACATTGGGACTTGTTGTAGGTAGAGCCTATTTTAAAAGCTCAATAATTTGACTACTATGATCATCATTCTTTTCGTAACAGACCAGCAAGATCGTCAAACTTAAAAATAGATCCCTCCAGACATGTCCACTAGTCAGAAGATGCTAAGCTATAGAATCTGTATTTCTATTTCAAGGTGAATGTTATTTGTAATTGACGTAATTTCATATGTTCAGTCAAAAGTTGGGTTGTGGAGTTTTGAGTTTCAAAAGATGAACTGCCCCAGATCGATTGAGTTTTTCCTTAAATTCTTTATTCATGTTTGCCCTCCCGTCAATAGTCAATTGCTGTCTAGCCCAACACCCTAGGGCTGGTCACAGTACCCAGTACACAATGGATGTTTAATACAGGTTTTTATTGATTTTGGGGGGATGAATGAAGTGTGTAAGGAGAATCCTACAGTCAGATCCGTGTTCTATGGAGGCTGAGAGACAGAGGGAGACTTGACCCCTGTATTCAAATGGTTTATAATCTAAGTATGGGAAGAAGCTGATCACAGGGGTGTGCACACACATGCACACTCATGCACACCCACGTGCTCATACGTGCACACATGCATGCATGCTCACAGCCATTGGTCCGCCACACATTAAAGCAGGTAGTTTGGACCCCGAGTGCAATGAGAGTTCAGACAGAACTTTCTGGCAGAGTGGAGACTCCAGCCGGGCCTCAGAGGATGCATGGTTGGGGGGGATACAGACCTGAGGCAGGCAGATGTCCGGCGGGGGTGGGGGGGGGCAGGGAGGGTTCAAGAGCACTAGGGAGGCAGGGAGCCTGGATCATTCTGGAGCTCTGGCTTCTACCTAGGAAGCCATGTGGCTCCGCGCAGCCAGGACAATTTGGGGAGTGGGCGGGGGGAGCCAGAGGCGAGGAAGAAGAGAGGGCCAGGAACTCAGCAGAGGTAGGGAAGGCCCCAGAAGCAGTGAGCAGTAGTGTCACCTTCCTCCTGATTGTGCAGAGATTGGAGACATCCGTGTGCCTGAACCGCTTAGGAACAGTGCCCGGCACCAGGCCAGTGCTGGGCGTGCTTTGCCATTCGGTGGTGGTTAACATTACCCTTAAAGATCTTGACAAGTAACAGCGTGGATGAACTGCTTTAGGAAGCCAAGTCTGGCAAAGCAAAAAAACCAAGATAATTACCAAATATTTAGGCCAGAAGAGAACTGATTAGCATAGCTCTGTAAGGCACACTTAACAACACCCAGTGACCTAATTTCTCGAAGGAGAAACATGAACCCTCGCTTTATTCCTCCCTGATCCAGAGGCGATGTGATGGCAAAACACACCATTCTCTCCCCAAGCTCTTTCTCTCAAAGGGTTTTCGACCCAGGAAATCATCTGAACAGGCTCCCAAGCCTCTGCGTGGACGTAACATTTCCCCATCAGGAGACACATGCTTACTTTATAACTGGTCGCAAGCGCTCCTTCTGGCCTGCACTTTCTCCTCGTTAAATGGCCAAGTCCACCCAGCAGCCATTGCCTGAGGCCCTTCTGGACAGGACCAGGAGCTTAGAAACAAGGGCCAGGCCCTAACTGTCGAGTGCTGTCAGCGGCCACGTGAACAGAGCAATGAAATCATTCGGGGACAAGGGACCAAACTCTCTACAAGGGGCTCAGCAGAGGCACAAAAGAGGGAGTAGTGAGTTCCAGGGTGGACCAAGGGGCCCTACGGTTCTCTCCAGGGCAGGAGCTGAGCCTGAAAGCTAATTCCATGTTGCGTATGGGCAGGGGTGGGGGTTGCTGCAGATGAAGAAATACCAGAAAGGTCCAGAACAGGGAAAGAGCAAGGTGCTGGTGGGGGCTGCCGGTCACTGGGGCCGGTGGGAACACAGACATGGAGCCAAGATACAGAGAGTGAAAAGGGCCGGCAGAGGCCAGATCCCCCATAGCCTTGAACGCCAGGCTGGGAAGTGTGGCTTTCCTCTGCGGGCAACGAACAGGCTCCACTCGCAGGTTTTAAGAAGGGGGGTGGTCTAGGCAGAGTTAAAATAATGAGAGCAACTCCTGTTAATTCAGCGTCTACGAGGTGCCAGGCCCCGCTCTAAGTGCTTCAGGCACTCATGCTTCAGGGCTCATTCTAGCTTCATGACTCGTGGGTGAGAAAGTGGATGTCAGAATGCGCAAGTAATCTGCCTGGGGTCACACAGCTTGGGAAGGGGCACCCCAGGCTTCAACGTAGGCAGCTTGGTCCCAGGACCCACCAGGCTCTACTCCTGCTAGAAAAATCACTGTCTGCCTCTGAGGGTGGATGCTGGGAGGGCAGAGAGGAGCAAGGATGTGTTTGGAAAACAGCCAGCAGATCTTCCAACCTTCCCTTTGCCAGCACTCCTTCCTGCTAAGGAGTCTCCTCCCACTGGCCCCTCTGCCCCATCCCAAGTCCTGCTTGTGGGACCTCTCCCCTCCCAGCCCCTTCGGGGCATCCGCCAGGCCCTCCCCAAGGAGCCAGCCGCCCAGGCCACCAGGCATCCCCTCATCCAAACTGAGTTGTAAAATCAGGAATCAATTTCTCCCGGGTCTATTCTCTTTACATTTCAGCCTAAAACACATGCCTTTTTCCCTGGCAATTCCTATCTTAATTCTGCTTTCTTGGTCTGTAAACATTAGGAGATGATGCTTATGAGGAACTCTGTTTTATTACGCTGCAGTCTAGCAAACATAATCGAATTAGGTGATGCTTTATTTGAGCACACTTCACCCGGTTCTTCCTCCCAGAGAGCACCAGCCCTCTCAACCCGGGCCTCTGCGTGGCCTCCCAGCAGTGAGTAGAAAGAGAAAAGGCCTAGACACCAGGCTCCCATCCTGGCCCCAACCTAAGGTGTGGCCTCACACAGGCTGACCTCTGGCCTGAGCTTAGATCCCGTGGCCAGAAAGTGGGGGTACAGATGGTGCCCACCCCCTCTGTCTTATAACGTGGCTTTTGGGATTAACCTGCACAGTCCTGGCCACTGGAGAAACTATCCCTAAAAACACTGGAATGAATATAAGCTCTGGGGGAGCAGAAGTTTGACGGTCCTGCCCATCACTGGACACCCCCACCCCCAGTGCCCAGAACAGTGCTTAGCACTGAGTGGTTATCAGAATTTTTGAATGAATGTCAAAATATGCCTCTCGGTTTCTCAGCATGCGTGCATGTGTGTGTGTGTGTGCATGCGTGTGTACGTGCGTGCGTGTGTGTGTATGTGTGTGTGAGAGAGAGAGAGAAAGAGAGAGAGAGAGAGACCCTGCAACTTTCTCGGCTCTTATATTCTTACTATAAAACTGTTCAATTCCGTTGTGCGCTCCGAACCCGCCTTGCAATTCCTGATTCACCGAGTCTGTGGAATTAGGTCTGCATGATAGCAGGTTCCAGACCTTTGTGGCCCCCTGGTGCCCAGCGCAGCCGTAGGGAAGGAGGGGTGGGAAGAAGCGGTCAGCCAGGCAGTGCGGAGGACAGCCCTTGGAAATGAGGGTGCTGATTACTGGACATGCTCCTCGATGAACTCGGGTGTGGCCCTTCCTAGGCGTGATTTGTGCTCATCCCTGCAACTGACAGCCTGGTTCCTCTGAGCCTCTTCAGGGCATCGGTGCCCTTGGTTAGAAGCAGGCCCATGTGACCGAGGCCCGTGTCCTGAATTTCCCTTGTCATCCAGCCCCCCACAGATGGGAGCTGGGTTAGGGCTGCCTTGTTCTTGCCCGGGACACAGCAGGTCCCCGTGACGTGGCTTTGCTGGACTCTGCACAGTATCAGGCAGTCATCTGAGGCGCCCAGGGATGCTGAGGACCGCGAGCAAGCAAACTCTTTGCATGTCTGCTTCCCACAGCTTGTGGGAGAGCCTGCCCTGAGACACATTAATAAAGATTAAAGGTACTCCAGTCCCTGTGATCTTCGCCATGTCAAAAGGAAATAGTCACTTTTCCCTTCTCGCTGCCGTTTATTAATATTACAGGGCTTTGCTCTAGAAAGAAAAAAACTCAGGATGCTGGAGAAGATGGGTATTCTGAAGGCTTTCACTTTTATATCGCTTGGTCATTTCTCACTTGTGCATGCAGCACTCATCAAACCTCCAGTATCTCTGATTTGGGGGAGCACAGGGACCACCCTTTCTTCAAAGTGCCCCTCGGCCTGACCTTCAGATTTAGCGGCCCCAAAGCAGGCTGGGTTCACCGAGAGCAGGGCTGTCCAAGATGTCAGCCACGAGTGACAGGGAGCACTTCCTGAGCACTTCCTGAGCCAGATGCTGGAGCAGGCACCCGGGGGTCTGCCTTCACGGGGCTTCTGTTCCGATCAGGACTTGCCTTAACCCAGCCAGGGGCATGGGAACCTGGGGTACTTGATTGAGGTCTGTCTTTTTTTTTTTTTTTTAACTAGTATTCTTCTACAAACCCATCATACATGCTCAGGATTCATTTGATAACTATCATTTGAATCTCCACGTGGTGTAGGGCTCTGGGGACACAGACACCCAAGCCAGAGTCCCCTAAAGGAGATGAGTTAAAAAGAAATGCATACCCAGCTGCCTCCTGGGGGCGAACCTGAGTTCAGATCCCATCTCCCCAACCATGCGGTGGAGAAAAGAGCAACCCCATTGAAAAGGGGGCACGAACGGCCTTGCATGTGCCCGGGAGAAAGTGCTATGGAGATTGAATCCATTGTAACTGTGCAAGTAGGGTGAGCCTGCGTCTAGGGGATGCCAGGCTAGAGGAGCACCTACCTCTAGTGCCCAGGCAGGAGGGCTTCCTGGAGGAGGAGACACCTGAGCTGGGCCTTGAAGGACACACAAGACTGAGTCAGGCAGAGATGAAGACAGTCACTGCAGGTGGAAGGAATGCAGAAGCCGAGAGGTGTGGATTCACCTGGCGGGTTTGGGGAAATGTGAGCAGCTTGGTCATGATGCCGATGTGCAGGTGAGCAGACGAGAGCAGAGGAAGGAGCAGAGAGCAAGTCAGGAAATGGGATGAACGAGTGGCCCTGAGCAAGTTACTGACCGCTCTGTGCCTCAGTTTCTCCAGCTGTCAAGGGAGGCTATAATAGTTGTAACGACATCACAGGGTGGCTTAGAATAGGGCCTTCGAATATAATTCGTAAGCTGTCATTAATTCTCTAGTCTCACAAAGAGGGATATCATCACACCCATTTTTCAGGTGAAGAAACTGGGGCTCAGAATGATTAGGGAACTTGTTGAGGCCCCACTGGGAGTGAGCGTGGAAACGCTTCTCAAATCCAGTCATCCTGAGTCCCCAGCCCATGAGGCCACTTCGCCTCTCATCTCAGAAGTTTTCATCCTGTGACAAGTTCTGGGCCAGGTGCCCCCACCTAGGGGACCATCAGTTTGGACGTTCGTTCCTAAAACAGGTTGCCAGATAACACAAGCCTTCACAAAGAGGACCCTAGTTAAAATTTAGAGATTTGGGGACAGCAGCGTCACTGGTAAAGGTAGCAGCTCTTAGGAACAGATCCCTGCCAAGCCCCTGACACTCAAGTTCACACCAAGTTCCCCCGACATCCTTTGTCGAGTGCAGTTATCAGCCCCATTCATAGACGAGGGCATCATAGTCACGGGAGAGTCCTCTGTCCCAAGTCACTCAGCTCAGAAGCGGCAGAGTTGAGATGCCAACACCACACTTCTTCCTCCCTGGAGATTGTATTATCTTATTATCTCTGACGAAGTAGGCGATATGTTTCAGCCTAAGGTGTGTTCTCAGGAAGTCGGGGCTTGAACTTGGCTCGCACGCCTGCAGGGCGGGACTGGAGACAGCATGCTTGAGCCAGTAATGTATCTAATCGATGTGTCCGCTCAGCTCCTTGTTCCATTTCTTGACACTGGATTTGGATGGGAGCCTCCATCCAATCCCGCTCTCACACGGAGAGCCCGGGAGCGCCGAGCACGAAAGTGATTGATTTCACGGTCACAGTGCTAATAGCCGAGGAACGCACGGCCCCGCGAAGGCCTGAGCTACTCATACTGACACAGGGCATCAGCATCGTGGCCGGCCGTTATTGAGTGCCCACTGTCTACCAAGCACTGCACGGCACTTTCACCGTATCTCACTTAATCCTCTAACTATCTTGTGCTATGATCATCTCCATTTTCCAGATGAGAACACTGAGGCACAGAGAGTAGGTAATTTACTCCAAGGCGCACAGCCCCAGTAAGACACCTGGTTTAGGAAACCCCGGGTGAGTAATAGGGATCGGGATGCATTCCCTGGGCAGATGGCCTCTGTGTTGATTTCACAACCCACCACCCAACCGTAGTGCACCCACCACAGGGTGCCTTGTGGATGAGAACAGGCATGCATTCTGCCCCTCTTGCCTGGGCAAGACGGGGGGATCCGGGGCTGGCAGAAGGAAGGAAGCCACCACGCTCAAAGTGGCAACGCCTTTGTTTGTGTGGGAACTCAGTGCCATGTGCTCCATTCTGCCTGAGTCACGTTGGCAAGAATTCCAGGAGCAACGTGGAGTTTCCTTGTGATTTTCCCAGACAGAAAGTGAGAAGGGGCTGGAATGAAAGCATCAGGAGGAAACAATGCCAGAATGTGGCTGATGCCTTGTGCGCCTTGGGGTGAAAGTAGCAAATAGAAGCCGTGGCCACGGGACTCTGTCTCCACCGGCGATCGTCCCCAGACCAGGGCGGGGAAATTTCCCATTTGATGAGGAAGGGAATTCGACAAATATTTGCTGAACAGCCCGTGTGTGGTGCCAGATCCTGTCGTGGAGATGACTCAGGTTCACCCCTGCCCTGCTACGGCTCACGGTCTAGGGAGGGCCCGTGACACATTAACACGCAGCCACATACAATAAGGCAGCACAAGTGTGTCCTGGGTGCGGAGAGGCAACGTGGGAGGCAGAGGCTTCTGCAGGTACCAGCCGCAGAGTCCCGATGGGATTGTCCCGTTCTGTCTCCCAGAGGAGGCTGGGTAGTCGGGCCAGGCTAGCAGGTATGGGGCCACTGGGCCACTCTCCTCCCTGGAGCTCTGGTGGAAGGAAGCCAAGGCGAATGAGTCAGGCTCTTTCTGGAGGACTGCTTACTCAGGCAGCCAGAGGCAAGAGGAGTCGTGGGGGCCTCCTCTTGGGGCGGAAGGCTGGGGGAGGGGCAGCATGGGGAATTGGGATCGTCAAGGTTTCCCGCTACCTGCTAGATATTAGCAACTGGCACAGGGGGATTTGAACCCAAGTCAGCCTGATGCAGAAAGCAAAGCCCAACCCAGTCCATCTCGTTCCACCTGTGCCCCCTTGTCCCCTCGCCGTCTCCCTCCCTCACTCTGCCATCACCCCCCTCCCTATAAGGACCCCTCGGTCCTGCTACTTTGATCCTGCTCCCTTCCTAGCCTTTCTGATGTGCTGCTACTCAGCCTGGTCCACAGGAAGGAGCGTGGGTTTGGGGGTCAGGAAGGCAGAGCACACCCTTACTAGCTGAGTGACCTTGGGCAAATTACTTTAACCTCTCTAAGCCTCAGTTTCCCCCTTGTGAGCTGGAGACCTGGGGGGCTTCTAGGAAGTAAGGCTCGTGGAACAGTTAGCACACAGCTCTCGGTAGAGAAGCCGTCCGACCAGCGTTAGCTCTCTTCCTCCTCTCCTTTTCTTCTCCGTGAGAAATGCCAGCAGGACCTCCGTGGTAGGTGGGCTTCCACCCATGTCCTGGCCCACATGGCCCTACCCCAGCTTTTTTTCCGATCTGGGAGAAGACAGGTTGTTGTCAGGACCTCCTCCATCGAGAAGATGGAGCCCCGCCTTCCGGTTGGCCTTAGTGATGCGTTAGGAGTCGATTTCTCAGTGGGAGTCTGTCTACACCAAAGCTGTGGGTGTTTTCTGCCCCCCATCATCTCTTTGACTTCCAAAGGCCGGAAGTTTCCTACCCACCAGGCAGGGTGGTATCTCCTCTTCCGACTGGAGCCCCTCCCTTGCAAATCTATGCACTAGGGAGAAACACCTTGGGCTCACTCTCTCCTCTGCTCTTTCCTGTGATGCTCACTCCCTCCCCCCTGCAATCACTGCCTCTCTCCCAGCCCGGATGCATCCCCCCACTCAGTCTTTGGGAGCCCACGCTGGGCTCCATCTTGTCTCTGTCCCTGACCCCCCAGCCTGAGGAGAGCCCGCCTCGGATTCTCTCTGCATCACTGCACCTTGATGACTTCCTCTGTGGCGCTATCACCACTGTGATTATCGGCTCTGCTCTGTTCGCTGTCAGTGGCCTCCATGGATCGGGGAACTCCATGAGGGTAGGAACATTCATGCTTTGGCCACTGGTCGGGTACCCGGTACCTGAGCAGGATCTGGCATGCGGTAGGCCCTGGGGATGAATGTGCTGGAAGAAGGAAGGGACTAAATAAGAGATGGTTGATCAGGACAGCCTTCAGTATGAGCTCCAGCCCAACGCTTGGAAGCTGCGAGATAGTAAATTGTCTAGCTTCTGAGCTTCGTTGTCCTCATCTGTAAAATGGGAACAGTAAAAACCATTCCAAGTGTTTTTCTGGTGCTCTCAGACATGCAATGCCCACTACGTGATGACGTGATGAATGTTTCTTTCTGCTTGGCTTCCGTCCCCACGCCCCCGGCCCCATTAACAAACAGTCTCCAGGGGTCTGTCCCGTGGTGCCCGCCCCTCCCCTGCTTTTGTGGCAAGGACAGCAGGCCCCCTAATGTTACTGGAGGAATCTGCCCTGGACCGTGGTTCCTATCCTGGTTGAAATCTGCAGTCCGGGGCCCATCTTCCTCCCGATAAAGGTCAGAGTATTTTCCCTTTACACCTGCCCGCACTCAAGTTCACGGGACATTTTTTTGGTTTGCTTCTGTATTGTGGTCTTTGTTCTCATTTGCTGCGTTTGTTCTGTGAGGATTCCCAGGGACTGTGCTGGCACCCTACTGCAAACCAGGACACGATGTAATACTCCATCATAATACACTTACATATGACAGCCCAGGGGGGGGGGGCACCTGGATGGCCCCCTAGAAATGACAGGTCTATAGGTGCATCCCCCCAGGCACAAAGTCCATGCCAGCCCCTGGTCTCACTGAATCTCTGTAGGGCCGTGGGCACTGAGAGCAGCTGAAAGAGGACAAGAGTTTGGGAATTGCTTTGTGTCGCCGGGCACCAGAAGCTTGCCAGGATTCCCCCATCTGCCTGCTTCGCTAGGCTCCCAGAGATCTCTGCACCAGCTGGATACTCTAGAACCAGAAGTTTCCACTCCCTGGGTCATGGTAGAAGAAACACACAAACTTTAGGCTTTCTTGTTATAGCACTGCCCATCTCCAGGCCGATCTTATCATCCAGTTAAAAAAAAAAAAAAAAAAAGGTTTAAGATTATTAACATGAAAAAACTCAGTACGAGTTGAAATAACATTACAGGCACAGAGTATAAATCCAGTGTCCAGCCCCATCCAGTTTGGGAAAGAAAACCTTAGGAAGATAAGTCCCTCAACCCGGGGACCATTCATCCAACTGCAGGCAATTCCAGCCCAGTGTCCTCCAGCCTGACTTCTGGACAGCCTCCCCCAGGCAGAGCCTTTGTCCTCTGTCCTGACACAGGAGTCAAATGTGTCCTCCGGGACCAGAGTCCTTTTCCTTGGAGGTTCTATGTATCCCAAGGTCTAACAGCAAAGCAAAGCCTCCTTTCCTCCTGCTGTTGGGACTCTAAACGTGGACGCCTGGGTTCTCTTTTGTTCAGCTGCCCTTCCATGCCCAAAGCTACCCAATCTCCCTCCAAGAAGGCAACAAGGCAAGAATTAAGCACTAATCCTCAACAACTATGCCACAGACATTCCACACACATACACAGACATGATCATCACGCCACGAGGTTCGCGCCACATGGTGCGGCCCCCTTTACCCGCGAGGGCTCTCGATAGTTCACCCACAGTCGCTGTCCAGCACTGCTCCAGTGCCCGGATCTGGGATGCAATGGTGGGTGGAGCAAACAAAAGTCCTCCCCCTCGTGACGCGCCCTCATGCTACAGGACATAGACAAGAAACAAACAAAAGAAAAGCAAAATATAGGTCAGATGAGAGGTACGTGCTCTGGGGAATTCAATAGGGAAGGAGGCCGGGGAGGGGCAGGCAGGGGAGCTGCAAGAAGGCTGGAGAAGGGAGGCCTCAGTGAGAAGAACATCAAGGAAGTGAGGGAAAGAGCCACATATCTGGGGCAGAGCCTTGCATGGCAGGAGAAACAGGAATGTGCTCTGTGCATTTGAGGAAGTGCAAAGAGGCCAGTATTCCTGGAGCGAGGGGAGGCCAGGGAGGCAGCAGGGGCCAGACTGAAAGGACTTTCTTTAGCTTTTGCTCTGAGCACAATGGAAGCCATTGGAGGGCTTTGAGTGGAGGAGGGTCGTGATCTGGTTGGTGGGTGGGGAACAGACCACAGGGGCCAGAGTAGAATCAGGAAGGCCAGTCAGGAGGCCATTATACCAGTCCCAATGAGCAAGGATGTGGCTTAGATTGGAGGATGGGGGGAGTGATGAGAAGTGGTTGGATTTGGGCTGTGTGTTTAAGGTAAAACCACCAAGATTTGCTACAGGTTGAATGTGGGTTATAAGAACGACACAAATCAAGGATGAGTCTAAATTTGAGGGCCAGCTTAGAATCATTGGCAAACACGCCAATATGCAGCCTTTCCAGTCCCTGAATCATTTATAAGAAAGTCAACTGCAAGAGCCCGACACCATTTCCTGGGTACGTTCATCTCCTAAGTTAAATTAGTTCCCAGAGGTAACATGTTAGAATCTATTTGTCAGACTCTTCCATCCTATGCTGCTTGAATGTTTCTGGTAGCCCTTGGTATGGACCTAGTTAAAGAGAGATCTGGAAGTCTTAAGTAAATCACAGCCATTGGTAAGCCTCATTCATTTGTTCAAAAAACATGTACTGATTATGTGCCCACAGGTATGGTCTTAGCTATGGGCTGAATCTATAAAGAGCAGTAAAACATAGCTGGACCCTATTCTCTGGCCAAGGAAAGGAGGCAAAATGTAAACCGATGGATTAGCATATTGAGGGGGGTGGAGTGGGGATGGGAACCAGAATACGACCTAAGCAAACTGAGGACCGGGATATCAAGGAGCTAGCTAATTGCTGAAGGAGTGGAGGAAAGCTTCACTTGAACCAGACTTGAATTACTTAAGACCTCGGGCAGACGGGCCGACATTCTCCTTACAGAAAGTATTCTGTCATAAACGCAGTGGGGCTTGCATACACGAGTGGAGCCCTCAAACATCATAAAGCTCCAAGTGGCTCAAAACTCTGCAAAAAGTCCCATCGTCGTCAAAGAGTCATTAAAAGAATTCTGGTGCAGTGTCCACTCCTGATCCCTAAAGAACACGAACCCCTAAAGACGACCCAATTCCCAATCCACACAGACAGTTCTCACTTCTAGAGCCTCCGACCGCAGACCCCCAAAGTCTCCGGCCCAGGCCCCAGCACTCCGTCCTCTCCTCTCCCCAACCACAGCTGCCTTTAGTCGGGATGAACTCAGGCTCCCTCACTATTCCTCCCCCACTTTCGGCCTTCCTCTCTGCTTCTCTCACCTGTTTTCTCATCCTTCATAACAAAGATCCACAGGCCACTTTGGCAAAGGCTAGGCTGGGAGGGAGAAGAGCAGAAGCGTGTGAGAAATCTGGGACCCTGCCCTTAACAACCAGACCACCCGACAAGGAGGGGAGACTCGTCACCTCAAGTTCTGAGACCCTTTGAAATTCTTGTAGACAAAGTTCACTCTCACACCATCACAAGCCTAAATTAGGTTGGAACATTTTTATAATGTTGAGGCTAAGCAGCCCTTCTTTTATTTTAATTTTTTTTAACATTTATTTATTTTTGAGAGATAGAGTGCAAGCCAGAGAGGGACAGAGAGAGAGAGGGAGACCCAGAATCTGAAGCAGGTTCCAGGTTCCAAGCTGTCAGCACAGAGCCTGACATGGGTCTTGAACCCATGAACCCCGAGATCATGACCTGAGCCGAAGTCGGATGCACCCAAGTGCCCCAAAGACAGACCTTCCTAACGGACTGTTCTACCTGGTTCGGACTTGTGGTTTTTCAAGGGCGTGGCTTTCCCACAGGCTTTCCAAATACAGGCAGCACTGAGTAGTGTCATAATGGACTTCTAAGTGTCAGTCTTAAAACCACAAGAAGAAAGGGAAGCATGTGGGGTAAAGCATACCCAAGCTCACTGTCAGTGCAAACAAATTGAAGAAGGGATGAACAGCATTCCTCAAAGATTCTGTCATTTTGAGAATATGGGAAACTTCACTTCAGTGGGGCATGTAGGAGCATCAGCCACAGCTCTTACATGTAAGAAACCTGCATTGCTGTATTTGTTCTAAAACAAATTAAATCTGACTCTGAGAGTCCCCCCACCCCCAACCTCCCACCACACACACACACACACACACACGGTTCTTGGAATAGACACACACACAAAATTTGACATTGGCTGTGTTTCTGAGATGCCTCTTTCTCTCCCCATTATCTCATAATGGCCTTACACTATCAAGAACCTGTAAAAAAGAGCCCGTAGTTTCCAAGCCATCTCCCTGTCCATGCCCTCCTCATCCAGAGGGTGGCCAGCTCCTTTACTTCCACAAGCTTGGACACAGGGGACTGCCTCAGGCTGGGAGCCTAGCGCCTGGGTCCCCTCCAGAGCCCAGAGCCTTTAGAGTCTGCTAACACCTCTGGCCTTTCCAGCTTGTCTCTCTTTGACTTCTTGCAATCCCTGCAGCCCTTCTTATTTCAGAAAATCCAGCCCTGCTGTCTCCGTGGGCTGAGACTGGGACGGAGAGGACAGGCGGTGGCCTCCTCCACCTGCTGGGACCACCATGCGTTGTAGGTCCCAGCCAAGGCAGCCCCAGCCGGCTCCAGCCAACTGCCGCACTGCAGGCCCAAGATTGTTGGGTCTTTCAACTTTTCAAAAGAAGCCAAATAATCAGTTTTTTACGTGAAACCTCCCAGTTTATCAATGTTAGCAACTCATCCACATTTTTAAAAGAAAAGGGAAAAAAAGGAAAGAAATACCATGGGGCCCAACTCTGCGTTTGGGTAACAAGATTTCTGCATACAGCCCAGCTCCCCCCTCCCCCCCATCCCCATGGGGGCAACTTTGCATCTTAGCCCTACAGCTTGCGGACTATAAGACCATGAACATGCCCTGAGGCTTGTCTGCCTCCTGGGACTCAGTGTGGAAGCTAACTAGCCATTGAAGACTCAACCTAGATTAACTGCTCAGCAGGGCTTCCTGCCACACATTCACTCACTTGAGCAGCATTACTGAGCAGAGATCTCAGAGGTGTGGTCCCTGACCTTCTAACCCTACAATCCTGTGGACATAAGAGGAAAGAGGGGGAAAGGGGTGATGGGCACTGAAGAGGGCACTTGTTGGGATGAGCACTGGGTGTTGTATGTAAGTGATGGATCACAGGAATCTACCCCAAAACCAAGAGCACACTGTATACACTGTTAGCCAACTTGATAATAAATTTGAGAAAGAGAAAGAGAGAGAACAATCAAGAAAGCACATCAGGGCACCTGGGTTGCTCAGTTGGTTGAGCATCCAACTGTTGATTTTTGCTCAGGTCAGGATCTCAGGGTCATGAATTGAGCCCCCATTTGGGCTCTGCACCGAGTGTAGAGCTTGCTTGGGATTCTCTCTCTCTCTCTCTCTTTCTCTCTGCCCCTCTCCCATACTCATGCTCTCTAAAAAAAAAAAAAAAAAAGGAAGAAGGAAAGAAAGCACACCAATCATTGTCCAGTTGCTGCTATCGTAAGACTTACAGAGAAGAGACGTATGGAAGGTGCCACTGTGATCGCAAATAATGGGGAGATTTAACTCAGGAGTTTGGGAAAGGGATGAGGGTGAGCAAGAGTTAGAGGGAGTGAAAGGTGTTCTGGAAACAGGAGACAGAAGGGTTTGCAAGCAAACAACAAACAATGTATTTGCAGGGTCGAAAGGGGGCCCAGGAGGCTGCATTGCCAAGAGGGAGGGCAGGATGTGGGAGAAGAGGCAGACAGGGCCAGCTCAGGCAGGCCCTCGAGGTCATGTCCGGGACTTTGACCTTCATCTTGGTCTCTTCAGGTAGAAGGCAGTAACTATGGGGAGTGGTTGGACATATGGGGACGATGGAGACTAGTTAAGAAGCACAGTGCAAGGAAGCATCCAGGTAGTCCGGCTGAGGGTAGTACAGAGAAAATGGAGAGAATCAGACAGATCTAAACTATATTTAAGGAACAAAATAGATGTAACTTGAATGTGGGGGTCCATGGAAGTTGATAAGTGTCAAGGGTGACTCCCAGATGTCTGGCTAATTTAACCGGGAGGACTCATTTATTCACAAATATGTCTTGAGCATCTACCCCATACACAGCTCTGTTCTAGGTCTAGGGTTACAGTGATGGACAAAAGAGGTGAGGACCCCGGGCCCTGTGGCTCACTCCCTAGTGGGGAGATATGCAAGCAACAAAGTAAGTCAAAGACATAGCATGTTGCTAAGACCAGCTACGTAATTTGTGGAAGCAAGGTCAAAATGAACTTGCAGGGTCCCTTGTTTAAAAAAAGATATCTTGGGGTGCCTGGGTGGCTCAGTCAGTTAAGTGTCCAACTCTTGATCTCAGCTCAGGTCTTAATTTCAAGGTGGTGAGTTCAAATCCCACATTGGGGTCCATGCAGGACGTGAAGCCACCCTTTCTAATTAAAAAAATTAGAAAGATACCTAATGGATTTAGAGTTGGCAACACAGAGCACTAAGCCAAATGCAGACTCCTTCTAGGCACATAAGGAGAAGAATACATTGGGGACGTGGGCTAGAGTGTTTCTGGGAAAGGAAATTTGCAATATTTTATAGAGTGGACAGGGAAGGTCTTAGTGGGAAGGAATGTTTGAGAAATTACCTGAAGGAGATGAGAGACCAAATAATATCTAGGGAATAAGAAATAAATAATAACTATCTAGGGAAAGGTGTTTTTGGTAGAGGAAACAGCTAGTGCAAAGGTCCTGAGGGAGGAGTGTGCCTGCAATGTTGAAGAACAGCAGGAGGCCAGTGTGGCTGAAAGGAAGCAAGTAAAGACGAGCAGGCCCACGGGGACACCTTTGCAGGGAAAATTGTGGTTAAGATCAGGAGGGTGTGGTAGGAGGAAAGGACCAGATTTGGGGCAGGACTTTGATGAATGGGATGTGCCTGGGATTGAAGGGAGAAGAAAGAAGCAAGGACAATCCCCTGGGTTCTGCCATGAGCTGATGGACGGTGTGGATGGGCCATTTACTCAGACAATGAAGGAAACATTAAAATTTCAACTAGGGGCGCCTGAGTGGCTTAGTCGGTTGAGCGTCCGACTTTCGCTTAGGTCATGATCTCGCGGTTCATGGGTTCGAGCCCCACGTCGGGCTCTGTGCTGACTGCCAGCTCAGAGCCTGGAGTCTGTTTCAGTCTGTGATTCCCTCTCTCTCTGACCCTCCCCTGCTCACGCTGTCTCTCTCTCTGTCTCCTAGAAATAAATAAAACATTTTAAAAAAATAAATAAAATAAAATAAAATTTCAACTGGATAAGGAAATGTTGGATAAGGGGTTAGTTGGACAGGGAAGTGATGAATGGATGTTTGCCCTGGGGTTCCAGAAATGGAAGCGCGAAGAAGGTGATGGGAAAGGGAGGCAGGCTGAGCAGAAGGAATCACGTTCCTGGTGTGACTTGCTGGGGGTGCTCTGAGCAAGGTTGTCCTGGTCAGAAGGTGTGAACAGGGGAGGGCAACACAAGCCAGACACGCCAGTGGGAGCCTAGTGAGGGGGGATTGCTTGCCTCACCTTACCAAGAACACTGTGTCCCTGGGACATTTCCACATGGATGGCTTCTGGGCTATTTATTTCACTAATAAAGAATCCTCATTGTACAATTGTCTGGTATTATTTTTTTTCTGTTGCTTGATTTGGCAATCATGTGCCCTTCTTTAATTATTTGCATGGACCTCTTGGTCACCTGCCACGATGTGCAGGAATTATTTTATAAAGGGCTGAACTTCTACTGGGAAAAAAAATCACATCATTTCTGAGGTTGATACCAAGGACTCACTGATAGTAGAGCTGGGTGATGCATACCTTCCCAGCAGCTGGAAAACAGGCATTTGAGCATATAAATTTCTTCCCTGACTGCTGCTTTGTTAGACAAAGATCTTAAATTTAGTCCAGAGTTATTCATTCATTCTACAATTTTTTTTTCTAAATCCTTCCTTTGTCCCAGGGGATTCTAAGTTCTGGGAATAGAGTGGGGAGCAAAGAACAGGCCCAACTCCTTCTCTTCTGAGCTTAGACATACACCCCCCCCACACACACACACACACCCCTACAAACTACACTGTGAGGAAGGAAAAATCACTGGGCATTAGAAAGAGTCTGCAAGCAAAGCTTTAGCTAGATTGGGGAAGCTGGGCTTTAAGGGATGACATGGTAATCAGGTAAAAGGTGAGGGGAAAAAAGAGTGTTCCAGGCAATGGCAATACCATGTGCAAAGGTCCTAAGGCAGGGGAGCAAACTGAGATAATTAAGAACCAGGAAGGAAGGCAGAGTGGCTAGAGCAAAGAAGGCAGAGTGACTTGTGGAGGGAGAAACAAAGGCAGATTTTTTTTTTTTTTTTTTTTTTTTAGTCCTTAAAGCAATGAGAGCCACTGAAGGGTCTTAAGAACCCCACAATCGAGATGATAAGACTTGCATTTTAAATGACCCCTTTGCTACAATGAAGATGAAGAGGTAAGAAGGAGCAAGAATGATTGAGAGCAGACCTTAGGGGGACACTGTGGCTGTGCGGGTGAGAGACGGTGGTGGCCCAGACTAGGATGGTCAGTAGGGAAGGAGAAAATTAGAAGGATGTGAGAGGTAAATCAATAGGACTGAATGCAGTTAAGCAAGTGACAGCATCTCTAAGAATTTTAAGTGAAGATCTGCCAGGATTATTTGGCTTATTGATCCTTTGCAATATAGCTAATCCACTAGGAACAAAAGCCATCGTGAGCAGATGTGCATTGGATGGTTTGAATAAATACTATCATTATCTGCCCCCTGCCATCAGACCACCATACCAAAGGCTACAAGCAAATATAAGACTCCCTACCCTCGAGAAGTAAGCCCCAGGTCATCCATTCATTCTTTTCTTTATTGATTAGTGGGTGAGAAATCTCACCACATACAAGATACTAGAGCAGAGAATGTCAATGTCTGTAGCGGGTAAAGGTGAGAGGCAGGTAGCAGAAAACAGCAGGAAGGGTTGATGAGAATTCCAAATTTGGTTTAGAAATTCGTAAAAGAGCATAAACATAGAAAATCTATGCGGTGTATGGTGTGGCGGGCACTCAAAGCGCCTTCTGAGGAATAGGAAAATGGCCATTAGTCCAGGTATGGATTTTACACTTTATTCATATAAAAGAGGCAATTATTTGCTCCATTTTACAGACTGAAATAGGCTTCTTAGATTTTATGGGATTTTAAAAAACAAATATAACTGACTGCAAATCAATTTTTGTGAGGCTATAGATAAAACTTGACTGAGAAGTAGTAGCTAATGGCAGCACTGATAGCATTCTTATCTGATTCAGATTTCAGCACAGTGTAAACAGCTCACAAACAAGGTCTTGGGCGCTGCCTCCGTATAATGCTAAATTTTAATTCCAGTCAACTTTTCCTTTTTAGTACATTAAGATTGGTATCACTATCTCACACCTGAGTTAGGAAATAGATACATTAGAGGAAGGTGGGTAGGTTTCATATAGCGGTCAACCACATCAATAAAATAGGTATTTTCCTATAAAATAGGGGAAAGTAGATAATGAAGAGAAAAAAATATATATATAACCATGGAAAGATACTTCTCAGATGTGAGCTTGCTATTAATCATTTCACACAATTTAACAAAATAAAGCCAAGCCAAGACTTAGAGGCACCCAACACAAAATTTTAATTGTTGGAGTTCACATCTACCCCTAACTTTCTTTGTTTCTGCTTCAAAATTTTATTTCAACCTAATGTTGCTCAGCCTTTAGCATAAATTAATGGGAGGCATGTTCTATTAAAAAAAAAACTGGTTCCATTGTAGGAAACTTTATATAAAAATACGTACTGGGGCATTTTAAGTTTGGATGCACATGGTTGCTGCTTTCACATTAGTTAAACTGTGGAAATAAGGAGTGAAAAAAGCAAAAGCAAAAGAAGGAATGCTCAATGTGCATTTCCCACTCTGAGATTCTTGTAGCTCTGAAGATACGTCTCCATAAAGTGATTTGACATCCATAAATGCCAATTTACAAAGCATTATCCATTTCATCAAGGAAAAAAAAACCTATATTCTCCCTCTCTCCCGGCCCAATAAGTAAACTTTGAAAACAATTACAAGTACATGTAATCATAATACAGCAACTTGCATTTCTATAGCAACTTTCACTAGAGAATTTCTCAATGCTTTACAAACAGTAATTAATTAGACCCCCCTAACATCCCCGTGAGGAGCCAAGGGATGTGGGTATGCGTTCAACATCCCCCAACACAGACTCGCTGCCACCTCTGGGGTGGAATGAACAGCTGTTGTTTAAAAACTGTAGAGCAAACAGAATTCAACATTTTAGAAAATCATTGGACTCAGAAGTCCAAGATGCAAGAGGAAATTGCATCTGGTGCATAGTTTTTTGTGTTGTCATGTAAATGTGGTAGAGAGGAATGAGAACAAGATGCTGTTTTCTATGTCATCTGCCATCACTGCATCCCCTAAGGCTTGATTTACCCAATGGCATGAGTTACTCTGCTGGGTTCATCATCCCAGAAATGTCCCCATTACCAAGCAATTTTGCTCTAAGAGATGTTTCTTAACAAACACACATATAGATCTTATTTGCCATGCACTTTTTACAGTGCTTAGTGACTTACAACTTATTTGGCCCTCACAACAATTCTTCCTGGGGTATTATTATGATTATTATTACTACTACCTCCATTTTACGGTGAGGAAGTGAGGCATAGAAGGTTTAAGAAATTGGCCCAAAGTCCCGCAGCTAATGAGTTGCTGAGCTAACGCAGTCTGGTTCTAGAGTCCATGCTATAACCTGTGCTACCTCTCAGGGTTGGCATAGCCTGTAAATAAACTTGAACGTTTACAAATTGGTACATTTTGTCAACTTGGTCATGCAGTTTGTCTCCTATTTGAAGGAGGGTGTTTTGTTTTGTTTTGTTTTGTTTTGTTTTCACTCTTGTGGTTACCAGGATTAGTGACTTAGAGGGAAGAGGCCAATCTGGAAAGGAGAGTAAGCCCCTCATGTTTCAGCACCTTGGAGAGCGCCTTTCAAGGGCTTTTCCCAGCACCACACACCTCTTCCAGACCTACTGAGGCTTCCTTGTAAGGCTGGAGCCTGAGAACAGACAGAGCCCAGCTAGAGGGGATTGCTTTTTTTTTTTTTTTTTTACTTATTTCTGCCTTTATGACAACAGGAAATGAGTACAAGATTGCAGGCTAGTTTAGGCCCAGGCCATCTGAAACCCGGGACCTAACAGTTCTGGTTTTCCCATTCTTGGGATGTCTTGGGCCTAGAAACCAATGAATTTCATATATATAAACAAACACACACAGTACATATATATATACACACATACACAGTACAATATTTTCTCTTCCTTAGGATTTTCTTAAAATTTTCTTTTCTCTAGCTTACTTTAGTGTAAGAATACAGTGTATGACACGTATAACATACAAACTGTTAATCAACTATGCTCTCAATGAGGCTTACAGCCAACAGTAGACTATTAGTAGTTAAGTTTTGGGGGGATTCAAAAGTTATACTCAGATTTTTGACTGTGTAGTTCAAGGGTCAACCACATATGGTTAAGAGCACTAGCTCACTGCCTCTGAATTTAGACTGCCTGAAAATTCACCTCAGCTCTGCCACTTTCCAGATACAACCTTGGGAAAGGTATACAACTTTTTTAAGCCCCAGGTTTTCCACCTGTAAAATGGGGTTAATAATGATCATTGAGTCATAAGGTCGTTCTAAGGCTCAAATAAGGTCATATGATTAGATAACAGATTTTACTGTAAGAAGAAATACGGAAAGTATTGATATCCCTTTCTGAACAACGAGACTCATGTGACTGATATACTTCCCCTCTCTACCTTGGCCATCCAGGAGTTTCAGACCAAAGTTCCCACTTGGCATTGGCAGCTCTATAAGGCACTATGAATTTCCTAGTGGTATTTCTTCTTCCCTAGTGCTGACTTTCCCTTCTCATTGGCATATTATTTGATCCTGATATATTTCTTTTGTAATTTTATTGTCTATGTCATTTCAAGTCACTGCATAAGATAGGTAGACAAATGTGGATCATTAGAATATAAGTCCCAAGTGAGTAAGGAGTTTTGTCTGCTCTGTTGCTACACCCACAAAAGACTGGGACAGTACAAGTCAGTCGCATCTGCCCATAACTGATGCTTGAAATAACCCCTTTACTTAGAGATACTACAATTACAAACCAAGTAGCGTTGCACTGGTGCTGAGTTAGCTGGCTGCTACAACTTCACTAATTATCTATGATTCCAAGAGCCCTTGCCTGGCAGATGAGCTGCAGGAGATGTTTCCTTGATGATGCTGTTTGCACTGCTGTCTATCTCTCCCGAGCTGTCTAAGGGCAGAAAATGAGGAAGCAGGGTGGGAGGCTGGTCAGGGAAATGTCTCCTTATCAAGATAACTAATCTTGGGATCTTGGCTGGTGCAGACCCCTTTCCTCCCCCCTCCCCCCCCAAAAAAAAAGCTAGCAGGGTTTCACCAATGCGATAGAAACAAGAGTAGTAAAATTAGTTGCAAAAACATGCCCTTCTGACTCAGAGACCCAGTGTGTGGGCAGAGCTGGGCCGGCTCCTGTGCCGGGGAGATCTCCTGGGAAGGGCTGGATCTTTTCCTGTGACACAGCCAAAGCCTTCAGTGCTGTTGTTACTTGTGACAGGTTATTAGACAATCTGAGTGCGCTAGGGGGAGGGGAGTGCGGGGAGAGACTTGGTCGAATCAGATCACAGCAGCTAACACTGCCTCCAAACCCTCATCAGCCAAATTCAACTCCAATTTAACTTATATTTCCTGAGTCTTACTATGCGCCATGGCCAGGGAATTGCCGGATGCTGTAGATTTCCAGGCATTTGACTGTAAAAAAAAACAGAAAAAAAAAATGCTCACACATTTTTCTCTCTCCTTCACTTTCTCCCCTCGGTCTGTCGGCCTTGCTCTTAAGATTTTAACACCCTCCCAAGTAGGAATCAGCTTCCCTTCTGATTTCTGGAAGGCGTCCAGCCTGCTCTCTTCTCTCTCTCTGCAGGGCATCATACACACAGCAATTCCAGCCAGGCAGGGAGCACTTTCCTTTTCCCCCACTTCAGGAAATCTTCCAGCTCTGGTCTTGTTACGAGAATCATGCATTTGAAGTCTCCCTGGGAATAAACACACGTTTCTGATAACTCTGAAGATTAAGCCAATGAAATAAAAATTCATTTTTGAGACATAAACTGTAAATGACCAGGATTTTCCATGGAAATATTGGCACTTTGGTGGAGGCACGGCGGCCCTCAAGTTGATGGTCGTTTGCTGCAATGTGCCAGGCAGTCCTGCAGTCGCTCGATAGACAAGACCTCATCAAATACCACATCTGAATTCCGTTCAGATTATTAGAATGAAAAGGGTAATTCAATTCAATTGCCTGGAGAATCGTCCTACGCAGGCATAAACAGAGCTGGCCAGAGGCAAAACTGCTTAGCAAGTGAAGTGTGGCTGGGGCCTCCGCTTGCTTTCCTCCCCACCCCCCCTTAGCCTTCCCCTTTGCAAGAATCCCAGGTGAGTTGAAATCACCCGTGTTGCCCCTCCCAAGGGTATTTGCTCTTTCAATGTACTTTCTAGTTTGATAATGAAGGGATTAAAAACTCACACTTATCAAATACCTACAATGGACCAGGCCCATTCCCACAATGTTAATCCCTGGGCATGCTCTGCACCTGTTCATTCAAAAACTACTATCTACACCGAGTCAGGCACCGCGCCGGGTGCCGGAGATCCAGCAGAGATCAAAGAGGCGGATCCTCCCCTCTCTGGGCTCTGCAGCCTGATGAGAAGAAAAAAGCAATAGACTAACAAATACATAAACGTTTGTCAGGCCCTGATAAGTGCTATGCAGAAAGATGGAGCAGGGGTGGGGGAGAGGGAGCGCCCAAAAGGAAATGCTGTAAGAGATAGGTAGCCACGGGGGGACTCTCAGAGGAGGGGAGGGTTGGGCAGAATGAATGAGCTATGCTGCTATCTGGGGGAAACACATTCTAGGCTGAGGGATCGGGAACAGCATGAGCAAAGGCCCTGGGGTGTTCCCAGAAGGAGCCACATGGGAGGGAGCAGCATGAAAGGGAGAGGTAGAAAGGACAGGACGTGCTTATAGGCCAGGATGAGAGTTACTGATTCAGGGATATTGAAAGCAGCAACATTGGACGTTCATTGACTTGGGTTTTCAGAAGCTTGCTCTGGTTGGTGGGAGAAGCATAACCTATATGGGGACAAACAGGGAAACAGAGGCCCGACAGGAGATAGTGGCAGTAACCAGTCACCAAGGTGGCCCTGACCAGAGTGAACCAGGGGAGGCGATGCTAAAATATCAGACCCTACCCTCTCTTGTAGAGATGGCAGTGTCTGTCTGGCAAGTGAGAAAACAGAAGTGCAAAAAGGGTAGGTAAGTACCCATGGCCAGGTGCTTAGTAAGAGGCCCACAGACTGCCCACTGCAGAGGCCTGGCTCTCTTTACTCTGCCGCAAGCTTCTCTGTTGCCACACAATGAAAGGCACTGCTCCCTGGCGAAGGCACTTTCCTCAGAAAGCAGAAGGAGGGAGTTAGGGAGGCTGAGGATTTTTCTGGGCCCTTCTAATCTCACTCCAGCCCTTGCTTTGGCAGGGTTCAACCAAGACTTAATCCTAACCGTCAACACCGTTAGGTGTCAAGCCAGGACTCTGGACATGGTAGGGTTCTAAGGGCTTCCCCCTTGTTATTGCAACTATCCCCACAACAGCTCCCAGGAAGGGACTACCATTATCATTCCCATTTTACAGATTGGGAAACTGAGGCTTAGCTGTGTTCATCAGTCCAAGGTGACAGAGCTGGGATGTAGATCCTGGCAGTGAGATTCCCAGGGCCCCAACCATTCAATACCTTGCTACTTCTTCCTTGAAGAGATGTTTACTTTGCAGTGCTTTTTACTGAATCCTGTGGGCTTAGAGACTGAAGTTCACGTTGAAACTGACTCCCACTGACATGACCTAGGGTCGGGGCACATTCAAGAAAGTGTACAGCAGGGCCCCTCCTCAGGGGTACTGCCAGGGGATTCCTGCCCAGGATGGAAGCCAGATGAGGTGGCCTCTGGGCCCCCATCCATCTCCAAGTTGTTGCTAAGTCTCATATCCCTGCCTTGTCCTTCCTGAGCACAAGTCTCCCAGAGGTTGGGAGAGGAGAGGAGGGATTAATCGAACCACAGCTGCCAGCTCCTAATTTCATTGGACGGATGACAGAGATGCTTCCAACCCCCCATTCTTCTGAGTTTTGAGAGGAAAGGGGAAATAAGAGGTACAGGCTTGGCAGCAGGGAGGGGGGGAGGGGGGAAGGGAACAGGATGGGAACAGGGATGAGGGTGGGGGAGGTGTTGGTGCATTGGGGCTTTTCCAAAGACAAACTAAACTATTCTCAGAAGAGAAGGTGGTTTGTGCCCCTCAAGGAGAGAGAAATGAGGAGATGCTTATTTTCAAAACACTGCAATCCAGATGCCCCCCACCCCAGGAACCCCTCTTTGTTGTCACCAAGCCCTCACCTCTACCCACCCTGCCTCAAAGGCACTTCATAGTGTATTAGAGCCTCTCTAATTCTCCACCACCACCAGGTAGATGACCTGACTCTCCCTTAATGCCCCACACAGCTAATAAAAATAAAAATTACATCTTCTCTTTATTGCGCTCTGCTTTTACACACTTTATCTCATTCATGTTAGCATCAGAATAGCCCTGCAAGATGTGCCTGCTTATCTCCGTTTTACAGAGGAGTCGCCAGGAGCTCAGTGAAGAGACAAGTGACTTGCCCAAGGTCACACACTGAGTAACTGGAGAACCAGTCACCCACACCTGACTCAGAAGCTCAGGATTTGTCTCCACAGCCTTGCCCCGCCCCCCGAGTTACTCAGTTACTGGAGGGCTGGCAACTTTTCTTGTTCAGTTTTGCATCTCCAGCATCCAGTTGGTGCTTAGTAAATATTGATGGTCACAATGCATGGATGAATAAATGGATGAAAACTGCCTTAGAATGAACTGGCTGGTATAAATATGCCTACATGCACTTACATTGTCAGAGACAATGCCAGCAGTTTTTGAGAACCATTTATTCATTCGACAAATACAAAACGTGCTTGTTGGAAATGCACTGAGTGCCGGGCAATGGGTTTGATGCGGGGAGATTGTGGAAACAGAGCCATCCAGGTCCCTAACCTCCAGAAGCTCACAAAATAGAGAGAGAGAAAGACCAAGACCAAAGAAAGCAGGCAGCAAAGTCACAGAAGAAAAAAATAATTGCAAGAAATTAACAAGCGACGAAGGCAGAGCAGGGGACACTAAGAAGAAGACTTTGGTAGACAGGAACATCCTCCAAGGAGGAAACATTCAAGGTTGACTAGAAGTCACCCAGAAAAAAGTCAGGGAAGAGTTTCAGGCAGAAGGAATGGCATATGTAAGGGCCCCAAGGCAGAACGAAGTGCATAGAGCCTTCCAGAGCGTTCAGGAAGACTATGTGGGTAGAGCCAAGAGTCCAGAGATGGAAGGAGATGGAGCGGGAGACACAGGGGGTGGGGGTTGGGGGGCTGCAGGCCTTGTTAAGTATTTTGGAATCTAGCCTCATGGCAATGGCAGGCCTTTGAGGGACGGGAAGTGCGGAAGTGACATCCTGAAAGCTGCCCCTGCTGGGTAGGCAGAGGGGAGCAGAGAAGGGGCAGAGAGTCCGCTTGGGAGGCTGTAGTCATGCAGATAAGAGCCGCTCAGGCCGGGAGTGGTAGGAAGTGGGTGCATCTGAGAGCTCTTTCGGAAGCGGGAAACTGAGCAAAGAAAACTATACAGACCTAACTGGGCCATGTCCACAAATGCACCCAGGATGTAGTAAGGGCAGTGTGGGCCTGAAAACAGAGAAGATTCTTATCCATAATCTATCTTTGAAGGCTGTGTCATCTTAGGCAGGGCATTCAGCCTGCTGGAGCCTCGGTGTCTTCATCTGGAAGATGAGGCATCCCAGGAATGTTGTGACAGAGACAGTGCATCCCGCCATGGGGTACATCCTCCAGGTACCAGCAGTCTGACTTCCCAACTGCCCCAGTAAACATGTTTAAAGAAAGAATTAATCTCCAAATACTCCGTGCCAAAGGGAAAGCCCAGAATAGCCTTGCAACAGCCCGCCAGCCTCCCACCACTAATACTTGTCACGGCCACAGCACCTCGGTACTTTACCAGTAACTCAATTACCAGTCCCTGGGCGCCTTCTGGCGCAAAGCCTCTCCCGTGGGTCCCCATTGTCTTCTTGAGAAGCCCAGGACATGTCAATTCCTTGGCCCTAATGAGAGCTTTTCAACACCTGACAGTAGCCATGGAGTGTGTGCTAAGTGCAGCCACCCACCCCCCACCCCCCGGCTGCCTCGCAGCCTCCCAAGACAGGGGGTCCTGGCCAGCCGGGAGGTGCCACATGGGCTCTGGCATCAGGGTCTCACACAGCAGATGTTGCCGCCTTCAAAGCCGGGCCAATTATGATGTTAACGCCCTGGACATTAATCCCTGGGTCCCTGCAAGCCAAGACCTGCTCTGCTCTCTGGTTTAATAGCACAGGTCCTCCAGGGGGGACAGGGATCAAGAAATGGTCTTGGGAAAGTTGCACCTTCAACAGCTCAGATGCAAAGCCCGACTTCTCCTCTGCATCACCTCCAAGGCCTAAAGATATCCAAGTAATTTAGCAGCATGAACGCCAGCCCCAGTCACCATGGGGCAGTCAGCAAGGACTGTTATTACAACTGAGACCCAGAAAATTAAATGTCTTACTCAAGGAAATAAAACACAGTCACAGGAGTTCCCTGCAACAGATTTTGCTCTCCTGATACCCAGGTTTCTGAAATGTGTTAAATAAATGGCAGGCTCCCGGGGAGCAGGGTAAAGAGCACAGTGTCAGGCACATGGTAAATATTTTTGGCACGGATGACAAGCCCTGGTTCAAACTCAATATCAAAACAACACTCCATGGTCTCACACTCAGTTGTACAAAGGGAGACACCCACGCTGCATTGTTAGTGACCAATGTTTTTTAACACCCAGCTTCTCACCATCCAGAAGGGCCTTGAGCCATCTTTTCCTTGGTCCAGGCTGCATGTAAGCTACCATGCAGGACCCAGAGGAACCTGACTGAGATGCAGAACCATGGAGAGCTACCTTGAAGTGATGGGTCCAGGGAGGTCTGGAGGAAACGCAGAAGGCAAGCCTGGCAATATTGTGTTTAGAGGCGGGGAGCGGGTTTGGACAGTGCATTCGGAGCAGAGAGAAGAGCTGAGCAATGACCTGTGGCTGGACTGTGGGGAAGGAGTGGAGAAGAACAGCAGAACAAGAAGGTGGAAAGACAGGCAAGGCTCAGACAGGGAGGTATGGGTGAGCCAAGTGAAGGATTTGGGTCTTTGTTCTAAAAGCAGTAGGGAGCGGGGGGTGGGCACCTGGGTAGCGTAGTGAGTTAAGCAATTGACTTTTTTCAAATATAATTTATTGTCAAATTGGTTTCCATACAACACCCAGTGCTCATCCCAACAAGTGCCCCCCTCCATGCCCATCACCCACTTTCCCCTCTCTCCCAGCCCATCAACCCTTAGTTTGTTCTCAGTATTTAAAAGCCTCTTATGGTTTGCCTTCCTCACTCTCTGTAACTTCCCCCCCTTCCCCTCCCCCATGGTCTTCTGTTAAGCTTCTCCTGTTCCACATATGAGTGAAAACATATGGTATCTGTCTTTCTCTGCCTGACTTATTTCACTCAGCATAATACCGACCAGTTCCATCCATGTTGCTACACGTGGCCAGATTTCATTCTTTCTCATTGCCAAGTAGTATTCCATTGTATATACAAACCACTTCTTCTTTATCCATTCGTCAGTTGATGGACATTTAAGCTCTTTCCATGATTTGGCTATTGTTGAGAGTGCTGCTATGAACACCGGGGTACATGTGCCCCTATACATCAGCACTCCTGTATCCCTTGGGTAAATTCCTAGAGTGCTATTGCTGGGTGATAGGGGAGTTCTATTTTTAACATTTTGAGGAACCTCTATATTGTTTTCCAGAGGGGCCGCACCAGCTTACATTCCCACCAACAGTGTAGGAGGGTGCCTGTTTCTCCACATCCTCGCCAACATCTAGAGTTCTCTGATTTGCTCATTTTAGCCACTCTGACTGGCGTGAGGTGGTATCTCAGTGTGGTTTTGATTTGTATTTCCCTGATGAGGAGGGATGCTGAGCATCGTTTCATGTGTCTGTTGGCCATCTGGATGTCTTCTTTGGAAAAATGTCTATTCATGTCTTCTGTCCATTTCTTCACTGGATTATTTGTTTTTTGGGTGTGGAGTTTGGTGAGTTCCTTATAGATTTTGGATACTAGCACCTTATCCAATATGTCATTTGCAACTATCTTTTCCCATTCCATCGGTTGCCTTTTAGTTTTATTGATTGGTTCCTTTACAGTGCAGAAGGTTTTTATCTTGATGAGGTCCCAATAGTTCATTTTTTAAGCAACTGACTCTGGATTTCAGCTCAGGTCATGATCTCACAGTTCTTGAGTTCGAGCCCCGCATCAGGCTCTGCACTGACAGTGCAGATTCTCAGATCTGCTTGGGATTCTCAGTCTCTCTGCCCCTCCCCCACCAAATAAATAAATTAACTTTAAAAATAGAAGCACTGGGAAATCATTGAGGAGTTTCAGGGTGAGGAACAGCTGGGGCAAAACGCTCAGAGGTGATGTGGAAGAGACTGGAGAGGAGCTGAGGCCGCTTGTAGGAGGACAGGTGAGCCACAGTCCAGGCGCCCAGGGGCAGCAGCGGAGATAAAGAGAAGAGGATGGCTTTAAAAGAGATTTCTAGAATCCTGATTCTCAAGAGGGGTGGAGGGGGCCTGGCGGAGGCAGGGGATGGGGTGTGACTCCTAAGCTTTGGCTGGGGACACTGAGTCTGAGATACGTTAGAGACACCCCATAGGCAGCTAGAGATATGGGAGTGGAGTTGGGAGCAGTCAGCGCCAAAGTCATAGATGGAGGAGCCATCCCGCACAGTCAGAAACGATGGAGTTTCACAGGGACAGAGTACATCAGGATGCGCCCTGATCTGCCTAAGCTTGTTCCCACTATTGCACATCTGGGTCGCTTCTGATCATTTGACATTTTAAATGTCCCAGTAATGAGCATCCTTGTCCTAATTTATAGTCTTTCCATATTCTAGGTTACTTTTCTAACAGCCTACCTTGCTAACATGGTTAGCAACGGATATGTGCTGAGAGACTGACTATATCATGTGTCCAAAATGAAACAGAAATTTTTTAGTCGACCACGACTTGTGGCCCACGTAACCAATCTCTTCTGAAACCTGCTGACTTATTAAGTTTTCCCTAACTAGCCCAACCAAAGGGAACTTCCTCTGAATTCTAATGGCTGATCCTAGAGACACTCCATTCTTGTCCTTCAGAGGTCTGGTATTTAAGGATCTACGTCATCCCCCTTACCTGTGCGAACATTCCAAGACCCCCAGTGGATGCCTGAACCCACAGACAGTACGGAACCCTCTATATGCTATGTCTTTTCCTGTCCCTACATACCTATGATAAAGTTTAACTTATAAATTGGGCACAGTAAGGGGCACCTGGCTGCCTCAGTCAGCGGAACGTGCGACCCTTGATCTTGGGGTTGTGAACTCGAGCCCCACGCTGGGCGTAGAGATTGCTCAAAATAAAGAAATAAATAAAAACTTTTTTTAAAAAGTAAATAAATAAATCAGGCACCATAAGAGATTAACAACACTAACTAATAATAAAATATATTATAGAACAGTTATAGCAATCTATAATATATATAACAACAAGTTACATGAATGTGGTCTCTCTCTCTCTCTCTAAACATCTTATTGTCCAACAGTCATCCTTCTTCTTTCTGTGATGATGTGAGATGATAAAGTGCCTACGTGATGAGGTGAAGCGCAGTGAAGGATGGAGGCATGTGACACAGCGCTAGGCTATCACTGACCTCCTGACATATGGTCCACGTGCATCCAGACTGAGGTTGACAGCGGGTCACAGAAACCCCAGAGAGCAAAACCGCACATAAGGGAAGGCTACTGTATATATCGTGGAGGGTTACTGTTTTCTCCCATTGTCTGTGCCTAGAATTCGAGAGCTGGGACTATATTTTATACTTCTTGATATCCCTCCCGGGGCTGGAGTGGGACGACCACGATAGATTAACTAGGCGAGAGGACCCTAAGAACCAGTACCAACCCCTTGTCGCACACCAGGACCTGTTCTGGGAGCTTCGAACCCCAAATATATTTCAAGTCTCCAAAAAAAAAATGTTTATCCTCATTTATTAGGGCAGTGGTGTCTGATAGAACAACTGAGCCCCCAGATCCCAGGGGTGGGACACACAGAACTGTCTTTCTCGTTGACACTTGTTTCTCAGTCACTCAAAGTCCCAAGCAGGCAGCGCTCCTCGAGGCACCGATGCAGCAACCTGTGCCTTCTGAGCTGGTGGCTCCACCGTCCCTGGCATGTGGCTTCTGAAGTTTCCAGGCTCCTCTGCCTCAGGCCAGAAGGGGAAAGAGCATGATGGAGAACCCTCGAGAGGTTCCTATGGGCTACACTTGGAAGTGACACGTGACATTCACCACATTCCTTGGGCCAGAACTCAGGCACAGGCTCGTAACCAACTGCGAGGAAGGCTCAGAAATGCAGTCAGGCTGAGTGCTGGGCTCCAGGGAAAACAGATCGGGTGGTTCATAGTAGTCTCTGCCAGGAGACAGGAGAAACCAAAGCCCAGAGCTGTTAAGTAACTTTCCTGACATCACACAGCAGAGCTAGGACACATACTCCAGTCCGTGTAACTCCAAATTCCATGCTTTCTCCACTACACCCCACTGATGGACAGCAGTCATGGGGGTGCTGTCCTTCCGGGGCCTCTGAGATGCACCTGCTTGAATCACCTGGGCAACTGTTCCATTTCACTTATAACCTAACCTCATACAGCAAGCGAGCATGACAGCTTCACCCTAAAGCCGAGTTCCAGATATATTTTGCAGATATATCTTCTGTTTCTTCCAAAGATGCTCCCAGTGTCCTCCTTCAACAAGTCAATCAATTCGCTGACATGCCCTCACATTAGGTGGGCACACTCCTGTTCTGAAGTATATGGCTTATAAACTTGACATACTCAGATGTTATGGCTTTTATCGTGAGTAAATTAAAGCTTTTAAAACGTCAGAATGTTTCTGTTTCATCTGACGTTTCCGCCATAGGTCAGACTGCCTCCAAAACAGACATGTCTAAATGCCTGTCTAACCATATCGCTCAGGACGGCTTTTAAGGAAGTTCAGGAACACCAGGAGTGCGTGATCTGAGGCCCCTGAGCATCAGTACTTCTGTTTGGATCTGTTCCCACATAAGCAATTTACAGAGCATCCAATGGACTTGGAAAACCAAGAGGGATCTCAGGAGGTCACTGGCACTCCCTCTGTGCACGCATATGCCGTAGAATCTTAAACTTGGGGAAATACGACGTTAGTGATAACAATCGCAATAACTCTCAATGAACGCGTTCACTCAACAAAGATTTACTGAGTGCCCATGTTGCGCCAAACACCGTTTCAGACGCTGGAGATTCTGTGCAGAAAACAAGATCCCTGACCTCATGGAGGTGACATTCTAATGGCGGAGATATACAAATAAATATATAATGCATTGAGCAGTGCTGAGCGCTGAGACAGCAGGTGCAGGGGAGAGCATGAAGCCTGACAGGGGGTTATATTCAGGCTGCTGGGGACAGTTTCTCCGAAACAGTGACATTGGGACAAGGACCTGAGAGAAGTGAAGTACGGAGATGCCTGCTAGAGGGGACAGTTAAGTGAGCAGGCTTGAACAGACAGCGTGCATGGCATTTTCCTGAAATGGCAAGGAGTTCCGGTGAGCCGGGGATCAATGGCAGGAGGCAGCAGAGGAGACTGGGAGGTGCAGGCTGGCAGAACCCGATGGCCCATGGTAAGGGCATTGGGCTTTCTGCTTGGGTTGAGTTGGGGGCACTTGAGGGGTGAGGCACTAGAGAAGCGAGCTTGAGGATCGAGTCCCAGGGCACTCGACCTTCTAGGGTCTAGAAGATGAGGAGAAGCCAGCAGAGACAAAGGGGTAGCCAGAGGGGCAGGAAAGCAACCCAACTTGGACTCCGGGATGCCACAGGCAAGTGAGGAAATTCAAGGAGAGTGTTGGGCCAGTTCAAGTGCTCACTGATTGGGGGGCACCTGGGTGGCTTGGCTGGTTAAGCGTTCGACTTCAGCTCGGGTCATGATCTTGGGGTTCGCGGGTTTGAGCCCCGCGTCAGGTTCTGTGCTGGCAGCTCAGAGCCTGGAGCCTGTTTCGGATTCTGTGCCTCCCTCCCTCTCTGCCCCGCCCCCGTTCACGCTCTGTTTCTATCTCAAAAAATAAACTGAAAGAAAAAAAATTTTTTTTAAATGCCCACTGATTGGTGGAGGAAGATGAGAACAGAGAACTAAGTGTCGGATCTGACAAGGAGAGCTCACTGGTAACCATGTCCGTTAGGATGCTGGAGTTGAGGATGCTCCTGATGGGAGCGGGGCGCCTGGGTGGCTCAGTCGGCTAAGTGACCAACTCTTGGTTTCAGCTCAGGTCATGATCTCACGATTCCGTGAGTTTGAGCCCCCTGACGGGCTCTGTGCTGACATCTTGGAGCATGCTTGGGGTTCTTTCTCTCTGTCACTCCCCCATTTATGCAGGCGCTCTCTCTCAGTCTCTCTCTCTCTCTCTCTCTCTCTCTCTTTCCCAAGTAAATAAATAAACATTTTCAAAAGTTAGAATACTTTTTTACAAAGCCTTATGGGAGACATAGAGAGAATGGGAAAGAAGGGGGACCTCCCCCTCCTCCCTCTACCCCTTCCCCCCCATGCTGCTATTTTCCAGGCATAGTACAAGCTCTTTATAGGAGCTTCCTATTTAATTCACAGGACCACCTTGGGGGAGGGAGGGGACAGGTTTTCTGTGCTTCACAAAGAGGCTCAGGGAGAGAAGTCAGCTCATAGGTGTGAAATCTGGACTTGGCCTTCCTGGGTGCCAGACCCCAAAGCCCCCATCTTCCTTCCTCAGGGCTTGTCTCCATCTCTTAGAGGTCATCTGGGGCAACCAACACAAAACGAATTTCCACTTTTAAAAGATCTCAGAAAATAGGTCATTCAGCTTCTCTCTGAACAGTGTCTGAATCATTCTAATGATTAGCATCTCTCCTTTAGATCTTTAATTAAAGAGGCTCCATAATCCACCCTACACTACCACACCCCTACATTACCACACCCCTACACTACCACACCCCTACACTACCACACCACAGAGCACTCTTCAAGGAAGTTCTTCCTTCCACTATGCCACTTCTCTCCCTGTTAAAAAAAAAAATTTTTTTTTACCTCTTATTTGAATAGGAAAACAATCCTATTAACACCAGCTCTCAGGAGTGTGAGCTAGAGTTCTTTTTCTGCCTCAGACTCTAACCTGAGCTTCAGGCCCACACGGAAAGCCCACGTGCCTGCTGGAAATCTCCTCCTGATGTCCCACTGGCCATCTGTATCCGGATGTATCTGTCCGGATGCCCCGAGCTGCCAGTAAGGGAAATGCAAACGGGCTGTACAACATGTTAACAGCTTCCTCACATAACTGGGCGGCTCTAGCCTGTCCACTTGGGTCTCAGTATCCTCAGAGTGGTGGCCAGACAGCTGCAGCGATTTGGGGCTGCACATCCACACAGGACAGCACCAGGGGACTAGACAGGGCTGCATCCAGACACTCTCAGGTAAAAGCAATGAAGCTGCTTTCCCAGAAGCCCTCGGAAACCTCTCCTCCCGTCCCATTGGCCCAAGTGAGTCACATGTCCATTCTCATACTAAGCACTGGCCTGGGGTGAGTTACCTGCCTAGACATGGGAGCCACCCTTGGAGATGGGGGCAGGGTCAGCTCCCCTTGAAAGACAGAACTGCGGGGAAGGAGGGGCAGGGAAGAAGGAGGAGCCAAATGACTACTAGGGAAGCAGTACACATCTGCGAGTCTGTAACTTAACTACAAGACACATCTATAACTATAACACACATCTATGGGTCTATAACTTAACTCCTCCCCTCCTCAACCCTCCCCATGCTCTACGCTGCATTGGAGTGAAGAGAAAGCATCCATGAACTTCGTAGAACCCATAAAATCTATCTCGTCTTGCACATCTACTGAGTCACTGTGTCCTGCATCTTCTACCTATTGAATAGCTCAAGAATCTACTTCTCACCTTCTCTTACTTCAGCTACCACCAGTCTACCTGCATCATTACAAGAGCATCTTTTTTATAGTTCATTTTTAAAAATTCACATCCAAGTTAGTTAGCACATAGTGCAACAATGATTTCAAGAATAGATCCCTTAATGCCCTCTACCCATTTAGCCCATCCCCCTCCCATAACCCTCTGTTCTCCATATTTAAGTCTTTTATGTTTCACCCCTCCCCCCTGTCTTTATATATCTTTGCTTCCCTTCCCTTATGCTCATCTGTTTTGTATCTTAAACTCCTTATGAGTGAGGTCATATGATATTTGTCTTTCTCTAACTAATTTCGCTTAGCATAATACCCTCCAGTTCCATCCACGTAGTTGCAAATGGCAAGATATCATTCTTTTTGATTGCTGAGTAATACTCCATTGTATATATATACCACATCTTCTTTATCCATACATCCGTTGAAGGACATTTGGGCTCTTCCCATACTTTGGCTAATGTTGATAGCGCTGCTATAAACATTGGGGTGCATGTGCCCCTTTGAAACAGCATACCCATATCCCTTGGATAAATACCTAGTAGTGCAATTGCTGGAAACTCCATACTGTTTTCCAGAGGGCCTGCACCAGTTTGCATTCCCACCGGCAATGCAAAAGAGATCCTCTTTCTCTACATCTTCGCCAACATGTGTTGTTGCCTGAGTTGTTAATGTTAGCCATTCTGACGGGTGTGAGATTGTATATCAATGTGGTTTTGATTTGTATTTCCCTGATGAGTGATGTTGAGCATTTTTTCATGTGTCAGTTGGCCATATGGATGTCTTCTGTGGAGAAGTGTCTATTCATGTCATTTACCCATTTCTTCACTGAATTATTTGTTTTGGGGGCACTGAGTTTGATAAGTTCTTTATAGATTTTTGATACTAACCCCTTATCTGACATGTATTTTGCAAATTTCTTCTCCCATTCCATTGGTTGCCTTTTAGTTTTGCTGATTGTTTCCTTTGTTGGGAAGAAGCTTTTTATTTTGATGAGGTCCCAATAGTTCATTTTTGCTTTTGTTTCCCTTGCCTCTGGAGAGGTGTTGAGTAAGAAGCTGCTGCAGCCGAGTTCAAAGAGAGTTTTGCCTGCTTTCTCCTCTGGGATTTTGTTGGCTTCCTCTCTTACGTTTAGGTCTTTCATCCATTTTGAGTTTATTTTTGTGTATGGTGTAAGAAAGTGGTCCAGGTTCTTTCTTATGCATGTTGCTGTCCAGGTCTCCCAGCACCACTTGCTGAAGAGACTGTCTTTATTTCATTGGATATTCCTTCCTGCTTTGTCAAAGATTAGTTGGCCACACGTTTGTGGGTCCAGTTCTGGGTTCTCTATTCTGTTCTGTTGATCTGAGTGTCTGTTTTTGTGCCATACCATACTTTCTTGATGATTACAGCTTTGTAATATAGCTTGAGGTCCATTACCCCAGCATCTTGACTAATTGCTGCTTCCTGCCACCTCCTTCCAAGCAAACACCTACACTGGAAGCTCATCTCTCAAAAGATGAAACCAGACAATGTTACTGCCCATTGTGAAAGTCTCCATTGACTGCCTGAAGCTTCAGTATTGCAAGTGGCGCTCTCATGGGGCTAACGGGATCCTTCAAGACCTCTGCCTGCCCTTCCTGTCATCTCTCATCCATGTCTATAAATGTGGGTTTATGCCACGCTTGCTATCCCCCACTTCAAACAAAACAAACAAACGTTCTCTCCCCCACCTCTATAAATGGTCACCATCTACCTGCTGTTCAGGCAAAAGCATCCCAGAAGGTATCCTTTATTCCTCTTTCCTTCTCCACTCACTTCTAATCCTTCCACAGAAACGGTTGCTTCTACCTCCGGAACATAATCCCAAACTGTCATCTTCTGACCAAGTTCACAACTACCACCTCCACCCAGGCCACCATGGCTTCCCACCAAGGTCTATCACCATAGCTGACCAACTGGTCTACCTACCCACTCGCACCCTTTACAAACAATTCTTAAAGTCGTCACAAGTGCCCACAGGCACTACATGATCTGGCCCCTACTTACCTCTCTGACCACGATACCCCTTCCAATGTCCCCCTCACTCAGTGCCCTTTCTTCTGATCCTTCAAGACACCAAGCTCTAACCTTTACACTTGCCATTCCCACCTCCTTGAATGTTCTTCCCTGGAGCTCTGGACTGTTGACTCAGGGCACAGCATGGAAGGTAATCTCTCTGAGATGGTCCTTGGCCATCTTCAGGCCCACCACATCCTCAGATCACATTATACTTTCTTATATTTTTCACACGTTACTCTTTGAAAGCCTCTTCTTTTTGGATTTGTTTGCTTACCTGTTCATTGCCTAGATTATAAGCTCTCTGAAGGCAAGGACATTGTCTATCTTGTTCACTCAGTTCTTGGGAAAGTGCCTGGAACACAGTAGGAGCTCAATATGTGTCAAATGAATGAATGAACAAATAAATGACTATTGTATCTTTCTGGCTTATATATTTATCTCCTGGCTCCCTTTACCTGCCTAACTTTTTGTATCCTTCAAATTCATCTGTGCCAATCATCAGCATGCACACACACGCATGCGTGCACACACACACACACGCACACACACACACTCACAGTTGCTTCTCCTCTATCTCCCACAATAACAGCCAGCATTTACCTCTATCCCTGTATAGGACACCCTGCATGATAGCTATGGTTCCTCCCCCCACCATGTTCTGGGGTCCAAGGGGACAGGTCTGTGTCCTTTCACTCTGCATCTCCATCACCCGGCTCACAGCCGTCCAGTGAAGGCACTCAGTGACTGACAGGTGAACAAATGGAAGACTGTATTCTTCACTGATAGTTAGGGCTTTGATTATTCCTTAGAGATAAAACTAGACCTGTATTACCCATTTCTCTCAATCAGATCTCCAAGTCTGAGATTCAGGAGGCTTCCTAAATTGCCTCCCAAGGTCCCTTTAAGTCTTTACTCTTGCTGTAACAGGCTAACACTTCTCTAAATTATTTGGGAACTGGCGCTTCCCTCAGCGTTGTATTTCTGATTGGTTGCTATTTGTTTTGACAGTTGTCGGATTTTTTTATTTATACCAAGCTCTCTCTGGGGTTTAGTTTACTGGACCCTCTCAATCTAACACCTAGAAAGAAGAGAAAATGACTTCCCTGTAAATCTTTTTTATTGAAGGTGTGCCATAAAACAGACCTCCCTTCACCTCTCCACTCTCCCCTGAGATTTAAGGATTCTTGGTTTTTATTGTTGTCTTTACCACTCATTTGGAAAGGACAGAGCAATGGGAGGCTGGAGAAGCTTGTTAGCGCCACCCAGGAGGGATCTTTGGGCTCATAGTGTCCCTGCCGGTGGCCCCAAACAGTGGGAGCTATCGTGGGAGTTTTTGACAGTTTCGTACCAGAAACACACACCGAGCTGAGGAAATTTACTACATGACATACATCCATAGAGCCAAAATTACAGACTATTTTCTCCTACCTGTCCCTTTTGTTTGATTTCTGGCAGACTGTCCACGGGTAAAAACCACCCGTGTCCACTGGGAAAGCAGAACCCTAACTCTAAATGAGGACTTTCGGGGCTCCAACAGAGAAAATCTTTCTCTTGCTCATTTTAACGGGCATTTCCATTGGAGATGGTGCAGAGTAGAGGATTTGCAGCAAATGAATATTTCAGAAACTCAAACGAACATTCCCTCAGCCAGTTACTCCCACCTTTTTCTCCAACATCCATCCAGGCTAGAATGTTGATTAAGGTCAACAGGAAATTGCTTAATACCCTGCTTTACTTTGTCTCTGCGCATACCAGTCACTGCGGATTTCAAAAACATCTTGTCCCCAAACATCTATCCTTTTTTAAAAATAGCATGTTATTCTTTGACTGTATAAGCAAAACATGCCCCTTATAAACACTTCAGTAATACAGAAAAATATTTTTAAAAAAAAACCAGTCAGTGCACCCAGAAATACACATTGATAACTTTTTAAGGAACTACTGCAAATTCTTTGTGTTTTTTCCTGTGAATATATATATATCTTTTTAAAAATGTTTATGCTTATTTATTTTTGAGAGAGAGGCACAGAGTGTGAGCAGGGGAGGAGCAAAGCTAGAGGAAGAGAGTCTGAAGCAGGCTCCAACCTCTGAGCTGTCAGCACAGAGTCCCAGAGCCCGATGGGGGGCTCGAACTCATAAACCGTGAGAGCATGCCCAGACTGAAGTCAGACTCTTAACCGACTAAGCCACTCAGGTGCCCCTAGATATACGTCTTAATCCAGCCTCAGGTTATTGTGGATACCCAATTTTACGTTCCCTTTTGTCAAACATCATATCGAAATTTTTCTCATACTGTTCGTTTTTGAAAGCATGACTTTTAATGGGCTGATCATATTTTGCTAGTTTAAAAATTCATCTTAGAGAAAATAAGCCCTAAAGGAGTTTTCAGGTGACATCAACCCAGCCACCCCTAAGTGAGTCCAAAATTCAAAAATCAGAGTAATTCATGTTAGCCGCTGTTTGGTGGTCCCCATGGCAACTTGCCAACAGGCAAGACTGAGATGAATTTAAAGTAGCTAAGCCCGGGAATGCACGACTCAAAGCCCAGCTCCGGGTCATGGTTCTTCTAGTTTGTAGAATTACAGGCTGTTTTCACTTCCTTTCCTAATCCTTTCTGTACCGACTAAATTTGTTACCATGAGCATGCCTTGCTTTTAAAACCAGAAATAAGTCATAATGCTATTTTCATTTTGGAAGCAAACACCTAATTACATATTTCTCCTGGTTCTATCATTCTCTGTCTCTCTCTCTCTCTCCCCACACACACATAAACCCCACAGGAGTTCCGACCTAAGCCTCTCGCCCCTCCCATTTTTCCAGGGACACTGCCGCCACCCCCACCCTCACCCCCCGCCCCAGTCCGGGGGAGCCAGCGTGAGTATAAGGGGCTTTCACCTGATCCCCGGTCCTTTCCCATCTGGTTGCAATCAGTCCATCTCAAGCCTGCCGGCAGGAAGCAAAAAGGAGACAAACTAATGGAAACAGGCTTAGGATGTCAGAAGGGCTGGGTCACTTCCTATCTATGTGGCCCTGGTCAGGTCATCTACCCTCTCTGAACCTCAGTTTCTCCATCTGTAAAAGGAGGATAAGGCCACACCAGCTTGCAGGATTATGCCATAATTAAATGAAGTCATCTCTGACAAAAGCTGGCACCAAATAAATGCCTTCCCCACATGCTCACTGACCATCTTTGCGGACTTAGTGCTCCTCTAAAACTGTCAGTCCTCCCTCTGGCCAAGGCTGAGGCTGAGATGTCTTAGCCATAGCAGCAGGCTCTTATTAATCAACTGTAACTTTTCTGCTTGCACAAAGGGGTACCTTTTAACACTGGAGCCAGGAACTCTCCAAAGGGCTGGGAATCTGGTTTCAAAAGCAAAGTAGTGAGTAGAGGGAAAAAACCAAAATATCTCTGGACTCTTGAGAAAGCTCTCTCCTGATTGGTTACAATTCTCAGCTTGCCTCTGCAGTGAAATCCACAAGATCTTCTGTACACATTGTCCTCATTGATAAAGAAGGAAACAGACTAACAAAAGCCTGATGGTTTCTATCCTCTAACCCCACATTTCAGCTAATTAAAAAATAAGAAGAAAGAGGAATAGGGGGTAAAGATGCAAAGGGAGGAAGAGGAGAATAAAAACGGGCAAGAGTGATATGGATCAGAGGATTCTTTTAAAAAGACAAGGAAAGAAAGAAACAAACAAGAGGCAAGAATGAAATAGGTCGATGCTGTCCTCCTTTGCCAGAGGAGCAAGCTTGGTCGCGGCATCTAAGTGACTCATTTCCGTGACCAAAACAAGTCAAGATCAGAAATAGGATTAGAATTCGGAGCTCTGAGTTGGTCTGCAATTGACATCAATTGTAAAGATGTCGATGCAAATTTATAACCAGGTTTTCAGGGGTATCTCGCTCACTCTGCTAAATCTTTCATGTCTGTGCCTTTAAATTCTCAAACAGCATTGCCTATTACTGAGTAGCTGCTTGCTTTCATTTTTCGCTTTTCTCCAAGAAAATGACTAGAGGTAGAAAAACCCATAGGGTCAAATTACTTTCAGAAGGTTTTGCTAAAAAAAATTTTTTTTTCTTTAACTGTAGTTAAAGATAAACAAAATTTCTCCAAAGCTGAGCTATTTTATCAAATCAGACAAAACATAATACGATTTCTTTTAGGAACCCGAGTTAGCTACGATCTTGGTGATTATCTGGATCTAGTATGTTACAGTTTGCAGAGTGGAGCAGCCTACTCGATGCTTAGCAGCACCATTCATTCCTCTACAGTGTTTACTGAGCACAGAGCTTGCGAGGCCCCTCTCTAGACCTTGGGGACACCGAACGAGGGAAATGAGGGGTGCCAGTGCCCTCCCTGAAGGACCGTGCCCTCCAGGCAGTGTGAAGGCAGAATGTGACCTCCAAATGGTAGAGCCCAGAATCTTCTCATCCATGAGGCGCAGAGGGAGGACGGGACTCACCCTAGGTCACGCAGTGAGTTACTGGAGAGCCAGAGTGCGTTTTCAGACGCCATATGCAGCGCACTTTCTTCTGTATAAAGAACAGATTGGAACTGCATGTTTGAAATGTGCCGAAGTCTCTCACCCGGGACCTCCTCCTGCTAGTGGGGCTGTAGGGGTCCCTTCTGAACACATTTGGATTCCTAGCCTTAAAGGTTAGATCCAGAAGGAACCTCCAGAAGGGACTGTGGTTGATAATCAAGAGGGCACATCACCCCAGAGCTACCAAATCAGAGTCGGGGGTGGGGAGGAGGTTGGATGTCTTTACTGCTTCTTAGTACCTAGAAGGTGCTTATCAGACCTTTCCTGGGACACTCGGAACAGGTTTGGAGCGGGAGGCAGGGGTGGGGGTGGGAGGTAGGGGGGAAGGGTGCAGGCTGCAGGATGAAGGGAGGCTAAGAATCAGGGAAAGAGGAGGAGAGAGACAGAGAGACAGTTTAGGGTGATGGTCACTGGCAAGGTATTTGGAGGCAGACAAGTCCGGATTCCAGTCCTGACTCTGACCCTTGCGCTGGGTGACTTTGGGTGAGCGGTCTGACCTCTCTGGGCCTGTTTTCTCATCTGTGACAGGGAAACTCTGCACCTCCCGGGCTCAAGGAGCTCAAGGGGAAGACTTGTGGCGCCGGCCCCCCCGCAGGCAGTGCTGCATAAAGGACAGCGGCTGCCCCCACCAGCGGCGGGGGGGGGGGGGGCGGGAGGGGGGAGCTGACAGGGTGCCAAGCAGCCTCCTCCCGGTTCACAGCTTCACCTTGGGCCATCCCCGCCGCCTCCCACACAGACGCCCAGTGTTGGAAGGAGCCGTAAGGTGGATATGATTCGTGAGGTGTCTCGAATTCCAAATCACGAATTCCAGGGAGCCTGTTCCTTTGATACCTGAAGCGCAAGGGAGGGGAATCCCCACTCTGGGGAGTGCCAGGGCTTTAAGAACTAACGTGTCCTGATGATTGGGGTGAGCAGCCACAGGAGCAGCACAGCCCTTAGAGAACATCAAGGTCAGTCCCATCCTGGAGGCCCAGAGAGGGGAGGCAACCTGCCCAAGGTCACACAGAGTGTTACAGGGCTTAACCCCACAGACCTTCAGTCTCTCGACAGCAGAGGTAACACCTGGGATTACTCAGAGAACTCAATAGAATTTTGCACAGTAACTGACCCACAAATGTCTCAACGAATAATACTAATAGCAATTATTATTATTATTACTACTACCATCATCATCATCGATGTTATTATTAAATCAGTTTATCAACAATTCCCTAGACTCAGTCCAGCTCCCTTTCAGCAGCCTGAACCTCACTTTCTGTGTTAACTACCAGTTAACAAAGTCCTTGACAAACTCTGGGCCAGACGGTGCTGTTCTAACTCACTTGATCCTCACAGTGAACGTGGTAAAGTAGGTTCTGTTATCCCATTTCCTAAATTGGGAAACTAAGCACAAGGCAATTAAGTCACATGGCCGAGCTGACACCCCTAGGAAGGGGCAGAACGGGGACTTTTACTGGCAGCCGGGTCCCAGCACATGAATGCCAAATGCTGTACTCTTCACACCTCAAAACCTTCCCCGGGAGTGAGCCTCTGTTACTTCTCCAGATCTCAGAGACTGAGCGAGGAAGACATCTTGCCTCGCCTCTTAAGTGATTTAGTGCCAGGGCAAGACTGGCATGTCGCAGGGGCCTAAAACTGTTCCTTCTTCCCTCTGGAGCTTCAGAGCTGAATTTCTGCTTTCACAGAGCACTTCTGGGGCACCCAGCCCCACCCATAGATGGCTTGAGCTACATACCTTGCTCAACTTGCTTTTCCTAGTCCTAGGTTAGGGAAGTGAGGTGTAAGCCAACGGCTCTCACACCGCGTCCCCACGCAGCTTTAGAAAGGCGGATTCTCTGGCTTCGCTCGACACTGTCTCCATCAGAAACTGGGGCTGGGGTCCAACGGTCTGTGTTTCAACAAGCCCTCCAAGACATTCTGGGATACAGTGACAGGAAGACCTACAGATGTAGTGATCTATGTATGCGGCACCTAGTCTGTGCCCAGCGTGTAGCGGGCATTCTGGAAAAGTAGGTTGAGCCAACTGGCCAGGTCTGGGTCCTGCCCCTCTACCAGCTAAGCAACCTCGGGCAAGTCATTTAACCTCTCCGTGATGCAGTTTCCTGGTTTCCAAACAAGGATAATAGTGCCTGTTTTGCAACCACGTCTGGAGGGTTAAATGAGATCACAGATGTAAAGGGCTGAGGAGAGCGAATAGCAGATAGCGAGTACTCAGTAAATGTCACCTGCTGCTTAATTGTTGTTGTCATTGGCAAAGGCACGAACCGACGTGCGTACTTAACAAGGTGGGAAACAGCATGGCTTGCCTTGCGAACCCCCAAGTTTACCTTAAATGGATGAGGCTCGAGTTGTCTTGTTAATTCAGCTATGCAAGAAATATTCACAGAGCGGGGGCGCCTGGGTGGCTTAGTCGGTTAAGCGTCCGACTTTCGCTTAGGTCATGATCTCGCGGTTTGTGGGTTCGAGCCCCACGTCGGGCTCTGTGCTGACTGCCAGCTCAGAGCCTGGAGACTGTTTCGGAGTCTGTGACTCCCTTTCTCTCTGACCCTCCCCTGCTCACGCTGTCTCTCGCTCTCTCTCTCCTAGAAGTAAATAAAAATATTAAAAAAAAAAAAAGAAAGAAATATTCACAGAGCGTCTATTATTTGCCAGTGCCTTGTCAAGTCTGTGATGCCAGGATGAGTAAGACAGTGTCCCAGGAAACAAGTGGGGGATGGGGACAGCAGGGGACAGGCATGTGTCACAGTACCCGTGGGTGCATGGAGTACAAAGGAAAGGATCCTGGGGCGTCTGGGTGGCCCATTTGGTTGAGTGTCTGACTCTTGATTTCAGCTCAGATCATGATCTCGCAGTCATGGGATCGAGCCCCACGGCTCAGCGTGGAGCCTACTTAAGATTCTCTCTCTCTTTCCTTCTGTCACTATCCCCTACTCATTAGCGCTCTTGCGCGCACTCTCTCTCTCTCTCTCTCTCTCTCTAAAAAAGAGAAAGAAAAGAAAGAAAAGGCTCCTGGATAGAATGTGTGTGTGCACACATGCACAGACTCTACTTAATCACCGATTTTCTTCTAATATGAAGCACATATGGGCATTAGGGATGGAGTTCATTCTGTTTTATCAATTTTCAGGGATGAGCTCAATACCTATGCAATACCATTATTAGTCATTCATCCAGGCACCGCGTTTAATCCAAAAACGAAAGTCATCTTTGTCCTCAAATTACCCATCTCAGGAGACATAAAATTCTTAAAGACAAAATATATGACCAGAACAGGCAGGCTCGGGCTGGGAGGCAAATCCAGCAGGCAAGAGCAGGCTTGGTGCACGCAGTTCTCACTTGGAGCTCCTAGAAGTGGGGAAGGCTTCCCAGAGGAGGTGCGACCCAAGTGGGCTTTCTTGAAGGATAAGGACTTGAATTATTAAATATCCCTTCCTTGTGGCGCTCCTACTGGCCTCTGGCCAGATGCTAGACAGAAGTCGGTGAATAATGCAAGTGCGATCTTGCATGGCTCTCAGATTCCTTGCAAGACCCACGCTGGGCATTTAAGATGCGTGCCTCTGGTGAGCTTCACCCCCAACCCACTGTGACAAACCCAATAGGTGGCCACACATCACCACTAGCACGCTTTTACAGATTTGCAAAAAAAAAAAAAAAAAAAAAAGGCAGAGAAGTTCTTTCAGGATCCCAGACCCATTTCCAATGTGGGTGCCCCCACTCCTCCAGTGCCCACAACATCAAGCAATTCTCTGATACCAGCAGGGCGTTAAAGTTTCAACTCAGTTCTGATACTGTCTACTCCGGGGACAGCACCAGATCCCACAGGATGAGGGCTCATTCCTAAGAGACAGTTCAACCTCCACCTCAGAGGCCAGTCACAAGCCCCACCCCCCACTTGCCCCCACTGGTACCTGCGCTCTGACCCACCCACCTCCTCCTTGGGTTCTTTTAATTTGCTAGAGCAGCTCACAGAGCTCAGGGAAACACTTACGTTTATTAATTTATTAAGGGAGATGATTAAGGATATGAATCAACAGCCAGATGAAGGGGTGAATAGGGCGAGGTCTAGGGAAAGGGTGTGGAGCTCCCCTGCCCTCTCCAGGGACAACACTGTTCCCGCTCCCCTACGTGTTCACCAACCAGGGAGTTCCAGAACCTAGTCCTTTTGGGTTTTTCTGGAGGCTTCGTTGCACAGTCAAGACTAAGTCCCTGGCCTTTGGCTGATTCAACCTCCAGCCCCTCTCACCTTCCCAGAGGTGCAGGGGAGGTTCCAACCCTCCAATCTCAAGGTTGGTTGGTTGGTTGGTTGGTTGGTTGGTTGGTTCGCCAGGCAGCCACCCCTACCCTTACCTTAGGGCCTTCCAAAGGTCGCTTCCTTAACATAACAAAAGATGCTTTTTTCTCACCCCTACGGTAGGAAATTCCCAGGGTTTTAGGAGCCCTAAGGAAGAAACCTGGACAAAACCAAATACACAAGAGAACTACGTTGTGATCATGCCGGTGGCCGATATATATTTCTTATCAATCACCATATCGCAGAGGTAAAGCACTTCCCCAAGGTCACACAGCCAGTAAGAGGGATCGCTGACGTTCAAATCTAGGGAGGCTCACTCCTTTTTTTTTTTTTTTTTTTTACAAATAGTTTATTGTCAAATTAGTTTCTACATAACACTCAGTGCTCATCCCCAAAGTGCCCTCCTCCATGCCCATCCCCCCCTCTCCCCCACACCCATCAGTCCTCAGTTTTTGTCAGCATTCAAGAGTCTCTCATGGTTTGTAGGGAGGCTCACTCCTAAATCTATGCTCTTTAACCCTCCACCCCACAGAACAAATGAACTGGCAAAAGAGGCCAGAGAGGTTTTCTAGGTGGGTCTGGTTACTTAAAGGAAAAGGAGAAAAATACAGCCCCCTTTCTCTTCGAGCATATCCATGTGAACACATTTCTCCCCACACCGTGAGCGAGGGTTTTGCTATCACTCAGTTGAGAGTCATTCAGTTGCGTCCCAGAGGATGACCTACATTAAGTTATCCTGCCTGTAAGGGAATGCTTCTCTGAGGTGCTTGCCCTCTGCAAACAGATCTGGAAGGTTTGTGCTGAAAGCAGAGTGTCCAATTACTTGTCTTTGCGGCTCTAATCTGAGCAAAGTCACGGAAGGCAGGGGAGGGTTTCCCCGAGTTATGGCCTTTTGCTAGACTTACCATCCAGGCACTGTGCGTGCGTATGCACACACTGGGATGTGTTTTCCGGTGGATAATAATCTCCTAAAATCCACTTATGCATAACTGGCTTATGCAGATCCGTAGAGGCCCCTCTGAACACCGTTTTGGCGCTGGCGCTTGTCTTTATACAAAAGCAATGACCCTGAGGGGTGCCTGGGTGGCTCCTGTTAAGCATCAGACTCTTGATTCTGGCTCAGGTCGTGATCTCACGGTTCGTGAGATCGAGCCCTGCGTCTGGCTCCACGCTGATAGCATGGGGTCCGCTTGGGATTCTCTCTCTCTCTCTCTCTCCCTCTCTCTCTGACCCTCCCCAGCTCGCTCATGCACTTGCTCCCCCCCTCAAAATAAATAAACATTAAAAAAAAAAAAAAAAAGCAATGATCTGAGCAATACCACTTAACTTGTACCAGGCTGATAAACATACCCAGCCGCCACTACAGTGGCGGGCCTGTCCCACGCTGAAGTGACAACTTCAAGTGAAATCACTTTCAAGTGATTTTGGTCTTCAGCTTGGAATCTTCTGCATTATAGACTTCTCTTAACACCTGTCGAGTGGAAATCATTCTGTTCGCAGAGTATCGCTTTCATTTAAGTTACTTGAGACATTGACGCTTTGATTTTATATCACAAGAATAGTATCGTTGGGCAGGAAAACTACTGCCTTCAGTGTCAGACTCATGAGAAAAGAACAAAAGCAAACATGGATGACAGGCAGCTGAGGTCGGATGACATTGCGGTGGCCTTTGTGTCTCGGGCCCCTGAGATCATTCATGGTGAGAACGTTGGTAGACAGAGCAATCACTTGGCACACGCCAGCCAACGCATAATGAACACAAAAGAGGCTCGGGCAAAGCCACATCATCCATCGCGTGAAATCAGTGCTGTTGATTTGAATCTGATTAGTGACTGCCATTCTGTATTTCCCTGGTAATTCTGTGTCTACTTTACAATGGTGTAAGACCTCGAAACTCTTATGCTGTGCGCACGAGCAATTTGCGAACTAGCGGTATGCTTTTACGTGATAAACATCAGAAGTTTTGAAAACCTGACACCTTGAAGAGCCACGGGAATTCTGTTCACTTACTACAACCCTCGCACTAGTCAAGTTTGAGAAACCTTAATGGAATGAGCACCGCGCTGGGGGCCTGAGCACATAGAGTTTAAGTCCTGGCTATGCCACAAAGCCACCGTGGCATCTTGGCCAACCCCTCTTCCACCTTTCTGGGACTCAGTTTCCTCATCCAAATGGGAAATAGTAACACTGGCCTCCCAGATTGGCCGTGAGAAGTTTACAAGCTGTTTTGTGGGAAGTGCCAGGCATGTAGCAGATATTAGGAGTAAATTTCCTGCCCTTTTCTCTTAAAGTTTTATCCGCATCCACATGCCATTCTGTTGTTTCTCTCCTCTGAAAAGTGGCGGCCAGGCCGGGGATAGGAACCACATCCACTGTCAGGGACGGCTCTTGTTAATGTTCGTTAGGACGGGGCACAGGCAGGTCCTGGTGGCCATCAGGGAGGCAGAGAGGTGGAGGGAAACTGAGCCCAGATAGCTGCCACCTGTCTCCCCAGGAAGGGGGAAGCCGGTCACTGGTGAGCAGACCTGGCAGCAGATCGGGGCAGCCTCTGCAGCCTGCGGTGTGACACAGGAGCAGCTGCCTCCGAGCGGCCCCTGCGGGCACACTTGGCCGCTCTCCTCTGGGTTCTGCCCGGGTTCCAGCCCAGCTGAAGACACGGCCATATGGCAGCAGGCTCTTTGGGAAGAAAGGGGAGGCTGGCCCTTCCGAAACCCAAGGGAACAAAGTCACAGAGGAGAGGCTGGCAGCATCCAGGGCCTAGAGTCCCGGAACCCATCCAAGGGCCACCAGGTGTCACTGGCACACAACTCAGATTTCACTACCTGTCCCCTCCCCTGTGCCCCCCATCTCCCCAGAGGATGGCTTCCAGCCACACAAAATCAGAGACAGTCATTCGGCGCATGTGTCGTGGTCAGCTGCTGTGGCGAGAGAGACCCCGCAAGGCTCCGGTGCTTATGTTCGTGGCAAACAGCCGAAACACGCAGGGCTTCTAATTTCAGATTGACGGCTAACAGCATTACCAGACCCTAGAATGCGACAGGTGTTCAACATAAATTATCTCAACTAATCGTCTCAGAAATCCTCAAAAGCAGGAGCTATTATCCCATTTGACAGGGGAACAAATAGCCTCAGAGAGGTGATGAAGGCTCAGCTCAGTCCTTGGACTGTCTGATTCCCAAGCCTGTATGCCTCCCACCTCCTCCCCCAGCATATTACCGTTTTTATTTAAGAGGGAAAAAGAGATTGGTGAGGTGTTTTTTTTTTTTTTTAATGTTTATCTATTCTTTAGGAAGAGACAGAGCATGAACGGGGGAGGGACAGAGAGAGAGGGAGACACAGATTCCGAATCAGGCTCCAGGCTCTGAGCTGTCAGCACAGAGCCCGATGCAGGGCTCGAACTCACGAACTGTGACATCATGACTTGAGCCGAAGTTGGATGCTTAACAGACTGAGCCTCGCTGACGCCCCATGGTGTTTTATTGAACACCTATCAGTGCCAAGGGGTTGGGATTTTACCTGGATTTCTTCCGCTTAGCTCTATAATAAGGCTATGAGGTAGATGGGATTCTACATCTGTTTTTGGATGAGGAAACTAAGACTTAAATGGATGGGGTCAGTGGCTCAACAGGAACTAGCTGGTAAGTGACAAAGACAAAGTTCAGAGCAGATCCGTTTGCTTTCCAAAGCCCATGCACTTCACCTCCCTCAAGTCCCTCCTTTGAGCAATTGTCCACATTAGAGCATTTTCAGTGTGAAACATAGTATAATAACTCTACCCACCATCAGGGAACTTACATTGAGTACCTATGTTGCTTTCAGCCCTGTGCTAGGCTCTGTAATAATTTTTTAAAAAATAGTTTCTGCTCCTAGCTCCCCAGGAACACCCATCCAGACAGGTAGATAAGGCATGAAAACACAAAGAGAGAGTAATAAATATCCCAGTGCTCTAAAGGACTAGACGATGGGGAAACCTCAGTCTCCAGACTTCCCTGTCCTCGGCCTAGCTAGTTCCTGGTCATCGTACAGATCTCCACCTCAACGTGGCTTCCTCAGGGAGGACTTCACTGGAAGCTCACCTCGGCTTAGGTCCTAGTAACACAACTCCAGGATTCTCAGAGCCTCTCTCCTTCCCGGAGCCTCCACATGCACCATAACCTGCCCAATGTCTGCATCCCCCACGAGCCTGTGAATGTCCTGAGTGCAGGGATGGCCCCTAATTCATGCACTCTCTCCCTAGTGCTTAGCATTCCCGATGCCTGTGCAATGCCTGAAAAGAGTATAAAATAAAATACACAGAATATGAAGAAGAGTAGGAAAAGAGTAAGCCGTGATGAAATAACTGAATAATGAAACTGGTCAGGAAAGACTTCATGAGGGAGGAGGGATTTTAGTTGTGCCTTGAAGAACAGGGGAGGCTCAAATGGGTCCTGAGAAGGGAGATGATAAGCCAGGGAGGAAGTCAAACTAGCAAGACAAATGGGGCCGCGCCAACTGGATATCCATATGGGGACAACGTGGGTGTCACCCCGTACCTCACACCATACAGACAGAATCAATCCCTGATGGATTGCCGATCTACAGGAGAAAAGGAAAGGCTATAATGCTTCATCCAGATGTCTAGTAGTAATACCTCTCTCTCGCCTTTCGGGGACTCACTGGGAAGACAGAGTGACACAATTAGAAACAGTAACATCTACTGGATCCTAAGGCCCTACTTCCCTATGGTGCAGCCTCACCAGGCTAAAACTCAACAGTAATAGACAACTATTTAATATAAATCTCCAATCCAACTGCATGAAAAATACATCAGAAATTCAAGGATGGGGGTGCCTGGGTGGCGTAGTCAGTTAAGCGTCCGACTTTCGCTTAGGTCATGATCTCGTGGTTCGTGGGTTCGAGCCCCGCATCGGGCTCTGTGCTGACTGCCAGCTCAGAGCCTGGAGCCTATTTCAGAGTCTGTATCTCCCTCTCTCTCTGACCCTCCCCTGCTCACGCTGTCTCTCTCTCTCCTAGAAATAAATAAAACATAAGAAAGAAAGAAATTCAAGGATGGAATTCTCCTGGGCAGGGAAGGAATTTCAACAAAAATTCAATATTAGAACAACCCAACAGTAATAACTGCATTTAAAGGGTTCGTAGTATGTGTCGGTCTCTTCTCTGAGCACTTAACCAAATTGGCTCCTCCACAAACAATCTGTGAGGCAGGTACTTTTCCGATCTCTCTATCAGGGATGGGGAAACCAAGGCAACAAGTATTTAAGTTATTCAAGGATATTGGCATTCAAGAGATAGCCGCTTTGGAGGCTTAGGGCAGCAGACTATATTTCTGAGCCCTGGGTGAGGGCAACGGGAAATGGAAATTCTATCGGCCGCCTCGGTAACGGTGAGGAATCAGTAGGAGAATGAGTAAATACATCTTCTTACTTTTAAATGCAGTGTGCCAGGAAAGTCTTTTTTTTTTTTTATATTTATTTAGTTTTGGAAGAGTGCAAGCAGGGGAGGGGTAGAGAAAGGGAGACAGAGGATCAGAAGTGGGCTCTGCGCTGACAGGCTGATGCATAGAGCCCGATATGGGGCCCAAACTCACGCGAGATCAGGACCTGAGCCTAAGTCAGGTGCTCAACTGACTGAGCTACCCAGGTGCACCAAGTCTTTTTTTCTTTTTTTAAACTGATTTCTACAGTGACATTGTTTCTTTATTTTTTTTAATTTTTTAATGTCTTATTTATTTTTTGAGAGAGAGATAGGGTGAGCAGGGGAGGGTCAGAGAGAGAGGGAGACACAGAATCCGAAACAGGCTCCAGGCTCTGAGCTAGCCATCAGCACAGAGCCCAATGTGGGGCCCGAACCCACGAACCATGAGATCACGACCTGAGCCAAAGTCAGACGCTCAACCAACTGAGCCACCCAGGCGCCCCGACATTGTTTCTTTAGAACACAGAAGGCTAGGGGAGCCAGGGTGGCTCAGTTGGTTGGGTGTTTGACTTTGGCTCAGGTCATGATCTTCCGGTTTGTGAGTTGGAGCCCTGTGTGGGGCTCTGTGCTGACAGCTCAGAGCCTGGAGCCTGCTTCTGATTCTGTCTCTCTCTCTCTCTCTCTCTCTCTCTCTCTGCCCCTCCCCTGACACACACTCTCTCTCTCAAAAATAAATAAACATTAAAAAATTTTTTAAAGAAAGTAGAAGGCTAAATCAGTGCATGAAAGATTTATTCACATGACCCACAGGTGTTTATTGAGCACCTGCTTACAAAATGAGCAAAGTAAAGCCCTGTCCTCATGCATCTTCCATTCCAGAGAGAGAGAGATGAAGAGTAAACGCATAATCCATGAGAATGAGATCAGACATCAGCTAGTGATTAAATAAGAAGGGAAATAAATCCAGCCAAGGGAGTAGAAGGTGGTGGTCACAGCTTTTGTTCAGAGATCTGAAGTAAGAGAGGCAGCCATGTGGATGGAGGGCAAGGGCCCTGAGGCAGAAGCCTGCATGGTGCGGTTACACACACATGGGCAGCGGGGGGTGGTCGGAGCCGAGTGAATGGGGCAGAGTGGCAGCGGAGGGCAGTACTCAATCCAGACTAAACCAGTTGGGGTCCTGGGGGCATGGTACCCATGAGATGCACAAAATGTATACAGCAGGCAACAATTCGTGCAGTGTGCTCACCGGCCTGCTCTGTGTGAGACTCCAGCCAATCACTGCCAACCTTCCTGTGCACACACTTTCCCTCCTGAACAGTCAGACGGGGACTCTCACGTGCTGTAGTGGGCATATGGCTGTGAGCACACGCGTCCCATTCATTCATTCCCCAGATGTTCCCTGAGCACCGGCTGAAAGCCAAGCCCCTTGCTGGGCGGCAGGGATACATCATGAATAAAACATGCAGAGTCCCTACTCTGAAGCCGGGCGTCCTCTAGTGAGGAAGGCAGGAAGTAAACTGAGTCACCTTGCCTGGTGACAAAGGCCCTTGCCACCCGTCTGGCCCTGCTCAAGAGAAGCTGCAGAAGGAGAAACCCGTTCAGCCCCCAGGCTCCATCACAGCTGGCGATGGGCAAATGGGTTGCTGCCAGCCACAGGAAATCCCCCCTGAGTCCACTGACCCCACCGAGTCCATCGTTGCAATCTCTGTCCTCCACAAGCTTTCCCAAGCTCCTCTAGCCCAGCAAAACCTCCTGGGGACCTGGGATCAGGCTACCTGTCGCTCTCCGCCCCACCCGCTTTCTGGCAAGGGCGAGAAGGTGCGCGTGCACATCTGGAGATGCAGAAGGTAGACAGGCTATCTTTTGCCTGTGGACATGACGCTAAATGCAGCAGTCTGCACTGCCGTGGAAGGGGTGGGCAAGGACACAGGCCAATCGGCCATCTCGGGTGGTGCGGGAAGTGTTACAAAATGGACCAGCATGGAGTCCTGGGCTGGGTAGAATGGAGGAGGGGCCTGGGGGAAAGAGTAGACTTCAAGGAAGCCTTCCTAGAGGAAATTACGGGTGAGCTGAGAGCTGAAGCATGAATAGGAGGCATGGGAACGGGGGAGGGTAGGGAGAGAGGAGGGAGAGGCAGGGGAGTGGCAAAGGGAGGCCAGGCAGAAGGTGAGTTAGAGAGTCCAAGATAGGGGGTGCCTGCGTGGCTCGGTCAGTTACGTGTCCAACTTTGGCTCAGGTCATGGTCTTGCAGTTCATGGGTTCGAGCCCCGCGTTGGGTTTGTGCTGACAGCTCAGAGCCTGCTTGGGATTCTGTGTCTCCCTCTCTCTCTGCCCCTCCTCCCTCCTCAAAAATAAGTTGGTGGGTAGTGGCAGTCCAGGCAGCTCAGGATGGCTGGTGACTAGATTCTGAAGAGCCATGAGCTAAGGAGCAGCAAATCGCAGTGGCTGCTGCAGACCTTTGCAGAGAGTTCGGACCCCATCCTGGAGGAATGAGGGGGGCACTAGGGGTCTTTGAGCTGAGAAGAGGAAGCCCAGGTGTTTGCCTTTTGCAAAGCACAGTGGCCACAGAGTGGGAACAGCTTGGAAGTGGGTAAGAGGGGGTCTGGGAAGTCGGTTGGGGCTTGGAGGTGTTCTAATAATGCAGGGGAAGTTAGAGGTGGGCTGGACTAAGGTGTGGGTGATCCCCGACCTGTTACAGAACTGGCAGTTAGACCAGAGTGGGGATGGAGAGGTCAAAATGAAGGACGACCCCCAGTTTTGCAGCTTGGGAAAGCAGCTGGATGAAGGCCGGGCGTGTGAAGGGAGAGCCATTGGGGAAAGGGTCTGTGGGGAAAACAGTAAGTTCGGGGTGGGGTCCATGTGTCTGGGGGATATTTATGGGGGACACCAGTGCACTATGAAGTCAGGAGTAAGAGACAGGTGTGGGATAGAGATAAAGATTCTCAGGTCCTCACTGCAAGGATGAAAACCAAAGCCACAGGTGAGGTTCTGCAAGGCATTTCTATAGAATGAAAAATACCAAATTTACAAGATAATCAGAGGAAGAGGAGCTTGCAAAGGAGTCTGAAAATGAGCAGGAAGAAAACAGTAACAGGGCTGTCCTGGGTGCCAAGGGGAAAGGGTACCCCAGGAGGCCGGAGTGCTGGGCTGGGTCAAGTGATGCCCACAGGGCCCGGCAGAGGCACGAAGTCACCTGTAAAAATCCTCCCAGGCTAGCACGCAAGGGGACAAAAAGGTATTGGAAATCTTTGCACCCTACTTTGTCATTACCCTCTGCTCTCCATGAAAGGACGGGTAGAAAAATCCAGGATTCGTTTAGTGCAGTGTTTCCCAAAGGATGATCTGAGGAACCCGGACCTGCCAGATGAAATACACATGCGCATTCATGTTCACGTGCTGTCTGTAGTGACTGAATGTTTAGAGCGTCGTGCACTATAGTCTCACGTCAGGGTCTGACGATGCGATTAGCAGAGCAAAGGCTCTGAAAAGCCTGGTGGTAAGGAAACCCATTTAACCTCATTTGATCCAGCGTTTCCCAAACTTATTCGGCAATGGAACCTCATTATGGGGCGTCCCCTCTAGCATCTCTTGGGCTGGCGTTTGGAAATTGCAGCACTGATGGAAAAGGGCATGTCAAACTGATGACGTGTACAGCTGGTAAACCACTGGTGACAAGCAACCTCTTCCAAGCTTGGGACAAATGGCATCCTTGGTCCGGGTCCCCCTCATTCATTCACTGACTTTTTTTTTTTAATGTTTTATTTATTTCTAGGAGAGAGAGAGAGAGACAGTGTGAGCAGGGGAGGGTCAGAGAGAGAGGGAGTCACAGACCCTGAAACAGGCTCCAGGCTCTGAGCTGGCAGTCAGCACAGAGCCCGACGCGGGGCTCGAACCCACGAACCGCGAGATCATGACCTAAGCAAAAGTCGGACGCTTAACCGACTAAGCCACCCAGGCGCCCCTATTCATTCACTGACTTAAAACGTATTGGGTGGGGACGCCTGGGTGGCTCAGTCGGTTAAGCATCCGCCTCTTGATCTCAGCTCAGGTCATGATCTCACACATCGGGCTCTGTGCTGACAGCACGAGCCTGCTTGAGATTCTCTCTCTCCCTTTCCCTCTGCCCCTCCCCTGCTCTCACAAGCACTTGTGCGTGCGTTCTCTCTTTCTCTCAAAATAAATATTTTTTTAAATAAAAATAAATAAAATGTACTGGTCGCCTACGAGGGGGTGGTGTAGCCAGGAGGTGGCAAACGCGGCACATTTGGGGAGACGAAGATTGAGGAAACACGAGGAGGGTGTTCTTTGGACGTGCGTGTTCTTGGCAGAGGATACAGCCAGGCAGATGCTGGCCAGCTGGCGTGGCAGGATGAGGGAAGAAACACCACCACTACCATTTATTAAGCACCTACTATGTGCCAGGCACGCTCCATAATAATGAAATAGGAACAGCTAACACATATTGGATTCCTACTCTGCACTAGAAAAATCTCCTAAGTCTATCAGCGTATTTATGCTTCCAACCACCCAGGAGATATTTATTATCTCCTTTACCAGATAAGGCAACTGAGACAGTCAGACATGACATTTCTCGCCCAAGGCCATGGCTAACAGTGTCAGAGCAAGGATCTGAACCTAGACGGTCTGCTCCGGATATTATACTCTTCAATTCTACATTCTACACCCTTTGAAAACACCCCGCTGATACTTGAACTTGGATTGCTGGAGTCTGGATCTGAAGTGCCAACCGTTATACCCTGGAACCACCCACATTATTTACGTTCTTTGATCTTCACAACATTTTGACATACGTGTTATAAACTCCATTTACAGAGGAGGCCCGGAGTTTTCACACAGCTCACGGCAGGCAGTGCCGAGGCTCTTAAACTCAAGGGCAGGGGTCTGACTCCAAAGCTTACACCCTTAGGTCTATCACGTCCTGCCGCCCAGACTGCTATCATTTTTACGGGTTGGAATTGGGGTCATAGTCAGCATAGTTCACATCTGCGAATGCCTGGCAGCCAGACCAGGCAGAATGGACAGTGGCTATAATGAGATGGCATCCTAGAGACCTCGCGTGTCAGGCTCCAACCCTTTATTTGCTGGGGTGGCCAATGGGGGAGGGGTGTCCAGAAGGTCCTGGAGGAGGTGCTCCTGTGGCCAGGGCAGAAAGAGAGGGCAAATTTGGGGGTGCTTGGACTGCAGTCATCTTACTGACTGATATTTGACAGCCAGCACGGCTGTATCAAGACATACCTGCAGAATGTCAGCCCAGGCTGGGACCAAGACCATGACTCTTTACCAATGTCCAGCAGCCTTGACCTTCAACGGCCAGGCGGGCTCAACGACAGTTCCCCTGTGCAAATTTGGCCCCATCTGAGGAGTCCTCCCTCCCTTGACTCGGGGGCCTGGCCTTAAACCTGAGGTAGGTCAAGTTCATCTGTACCTTTCTACAGTCACATGCTGCAGCCCCAATCTGGCAAATGCAGATTCCCTGGCACAGAATGGCCTGGACTCTGAAGCACCTCTTCCAAAGATGCCAAACGCAGCATCTCTGAACACTGATCTGCAGCCCACAGGCCTGGAGGCTGGGAGGTGCCATCCCACCAGGCCCACGCAGCCCCTCGGCGGCGCCAGAGAGCCACACACACCAGACCCCGAAGGAGCCCTAACTGAAAGGCCTCTGTGCGTTGCAGATCTAATTAAGTTCTGACATCATCTCAGATTGAATCCTTTTATTAAACATTTATCTTCAGATTCTGGAGTGTCACAACAGCACATTGTTTTAAGCGACAGAAGGGAAAACATCGTTTGCCTTTCGCACAGCAACCAAAGTCCCGTTCTCAGCAGCCGATGGGCGACAGCCAGGTCTTTCCAGAGCCCTCTCTTCCTCCGCCTTGGCCGGGTCCTTGGTGCTCCCCCTGCCCCGAGCTTGCCTCCGGCTCTTCGCTCTTCGACACACCTGCCTCCCTCCTGATCACCAGCCTCGCTGAGCTGTCTGGATCAGCTGCAACTTGTCTCAGTAATTTTCCTCAGCCTTCCAGAAGCCCTTTTCTCCTGGGGATTGCGGTAGCGAGAAGGAAGGCTGTCCGGCGGCCGTCTCGGCTACTCCTCTCTGAGCACAGGCTGGCTCTGGGGGGGCCGGAGCTCGCGGAGGGTCCCACCCCTACCTTCCTCCCAACCCCTCCCCCGGACTCTAAAGGCTTCAGAGTAGAGTCTAGTGTTTTCATCCCTACTTGCTTCCCTAGCAGAGTGTCTAGCACAGAGAAGGCTGGAGAGGTGTTTTCATCGATTGGTGACTCAATGGTTAAAGATCAAATCTTGCAGCTGGAGACCTAACTCTCTTTGGACTTTCCCCAAAGGTGACCAAATTCTAGCGGACTGATCCCTGCCAGTCAGACTCCTGGGAGACTCATCTTTCCCTTTCTACAAATGTCTCCTGGGCAGAATTCTCTCTTCTGGGGAGCAGACATTTCTGAGGAATCGGAAGCTCCCACCTAGGTGGCCAGCCCAGGTCTTTTTAAATACCTGTGGATACTAAGGCTTGAGTTGCGATCATTCCTTTTTCCAGACGTGTTAAGACCCATCAGCCCTGTGACGACAATTACTATAGATCACGTGTACCAACAGCTCACAACCCGCACTGTTCTAAGAGTCTTACGTGTGCATTAAACTTATTTAACCCACACAAGAAACTCTGGAATAGATCATGTTCATTATCCCGTTTTACAGAAAGGAAACTGAGGCCCAAAGTGGTTAAGCAACTTGCCCAAGGCTACCCACCCCCAGGTTTCTGACAGCATCAGTCCTGAGTTTCTATGAAAATAGGTCATATCTACCAGTAGTTACTATTTAGCAAGCCTTGCGAACCTCTAGCTCCTCGTCTGTAGAATGGGCTCATTAATAGAACCTACTCGACCAGTTGATATGATGATTGAATCGGATGATATGGGAAGTGCTGGCACAAGATGTCCAGTGAATATCAGAGTCTCCCACACCCAGTGAGAGAAAGTGTGCAGTTCAATCCCTGTCCTTGATGCGTGAGGAATGCCATTAGGAAAATGACACACAAACTCATGAAATCCAAAATAACAAGACAGGCCGGTTGTACAAGAGCCGTCATGAGGCAGCCTGTGGTTGACGGCCAGGTGAGAGGTCTTGGAGGTAAAAGCAGAGTTGGAAGGAAAGAGAGGCAGCTCTGAGATGCACCATCAGGGAAGGCTTCTTAGATCCTGGTTTCCAGGGGTGGAAGGTACCTCAGAATCATCTACTCCACCTCCCAGCCATAAAGAAATGCTCTCTTCAGCATCCCTAAGAGGCAGCCGACCACTTTCAGCTTGAATGCCTCCAGTGACGGGTAGCTCACTGCCTTAGAAGGCAGTGCTGAAAATGACCACACTTGCCCAGGTACCGACCTGACATCTCCTGCCCTACACAGGGCCAGGCTAGGTTGAGGGGCGAAACTGAAGAAGATGCTCATTGTACCTGCACGGCCCCGAGCGAGTGCCTCTTAGATTTGGACCCTAGGCACCTCATCTGGCCCTGGCCCTGCCAGAACACCCCCACCCATGGCTCCCAGCTGTCCCTCTGGAGTAATCCAGACCCTGTTTTTGGTGAAGAAGAGGAAAGAGCTGGATTCACCTGGGAAAGGGGTTGTACGCAAAGGCGAGCAACGAGGCAGGGGCAATTGCTGTTCTGGGACAGGAGACTCAGGGCAGTGAAGGTGAGAAGCTTTGGGTCCCGCTGAACGCAGCTGGGTATCTGCTTGTCCGGACGTCCGCCCTTCCTGTGCCAGGCGCTGGGGGTCTTGGAGATTTCCAAGTGCGGGAGAGTGTTTGGCTTGGAAACAAGAGTGTGCTTGCTTGAGCAGCACCCCCAGGCCCGCGGACCCTCATCACATGAAACGCTTCCGTCGCTTGGGCCGGTGGCGGAGACGGCGTGGATCTCTGCCATGAAATCGAACGTGCCTATGCAGTGAAAATGAGCCAAAGGGGCTTCGGGGAAAGCAGTTGTCAGCAAATTAAGGTGGATTATGCAAAGCAGAAAAGGACTCCGGCATTTCCTCTCCCAGGAGGGATCTGAACAGACCGGACACATTCGTGAGATGCTAGCAGGAAGGAGCATCCCTCAGATAGCAGTGTCCATGGGGCCACCCCCCTCCATCTTTGTGCACAAGGTAGCGGAAGAGACGCTATCTCTGCGGGGAAACAGCAGGCATGGGGTCCAGCACTTTTCGACATCTCGGTGTTTACAACAATCTTGCACCACTTTTCACAGAAGGAGATAGAAGTTTGGGGGCAGGAGGAGTGGTTTGCCCAAGGTGGTACAACTAGGAGCTTCAGAGCAGCCGCTAGTCCAGGGACTGGGCGTGTCTGTAGGGAAGGAGCGACATGTCCCATGCCCGGTCTCATTCCCAAAGGATGCCTGTGCTCGTCAGCCTGCACCTCTGCACCGGGTTTACAATCCACCAGATGGATTTTATTAGTTCTCATTCCATCTATTCACTGCCCCCTGTTCCCACGTGGCAGATAAACAGACCTCAGCGGACTTCATGCCCATCCCTTCTCGCCGTCCCCACTGCCCCCATCCCCACCCGGGCCGCCTCCACCTCTCCCCTGGACGGCTGCCACGGCAATGCGGGCAAGGGGCCCTGGTGGCTCCAGTGGGGCTGGTGGCTTCCCGTGTCGCCGCTTCGGCCCATTCCCCACTTGGCCGCCAGTAACAACATCCTAACATACAAGTCTGGTCACAGGTCTTCCTTGCCTAAAACCCCTCAGGGGCTCCCCACTGCTCCTCAATTCATACCTTAAGTGGCTTATGAGGCCTTGAATACTCCGACTGCAGTCACTATCTCTCCCAACTGGTTATACACACACTTGCACACGCACACACACGCGCACACACACACACACACACACACACGATCCATCTGTCCTTCAGACAGACCAAGGCTCTTGGCCTCAGGACTCCGTCCTTTGTCTCTGGGTAACCTTTGTTCCTCTCCCTAGCACCTTTCTTCCCCCCCCCCCCCTTTCATCTGCCAATTTCTACCTACCCTTCAGGGCTCCTCTGAGATGTGGCTTCTTCCAGGAAGCCTTCCTGACAACCCACCACCACCCAGACTGAGCTACGCGTGCTTCTGTCCACCCTCCAGTGTCCCATGCTCTGCTGTGACAATATCACACAGGAGTCACCTAGAAACCCACTGCCTGGAGTCAGATCTCAGCTCTTTCAATCACACTGGCAGTGAATCCTTCGATGCGTTCCTTTACCTCTGCGTCTCCATTCCCATGCCTTTAAAAAGTGGAGAAAATAACAAAAGGGTGTTTTTGAGGATTCAATGTAAAGCGCTAAGCCCGGTGCCTGGCTCACAGTGGCTTCTCCAAGAGACCAGCAATCACCACCTCTGAGTCATCCAAGTTAATTATTTGTCCCGGTGCCTCCTGGAATCAGTTCTTGGGGACAGAGAATCCTGCTGTATCAATGTCCCCTCTATCGTGGTGCCCAGTTCAACCACCACACCTAGTAGGCTCTCAGTAAAAGTCGAGGGCTATGGAAATGTTGAATGAGTCAAAAAGCCTACAACTTGCCCAAGATCACGTGGCTAACGGATGACAGAAAGAGGGACCAAATGCGAGTGCTCTAAGTGGCAAGGCCACCTTTCCACTACACCATAAGGCCTCTCAAGATGAAGTAGAGCTGCTGACACACAACAGCATTTATTCATTACCCACCTGCTCCTGGGGCCTCTGGGGTTGACAGAGTCATTTGAACAAATCCTGTTTTGTAGGATCTATGCATATCAGCATCCCACACTCCCTGGGCAGGCCTCCACCACGGAGCTCTCTTGAGTATCAGAGTAATCCCCATTCTCTTCAATGAGTCTGGGAGCTTCTCAAGCGCAGGGGCTGTGTGTGTGCTCCATCTGCGCCCCCACCCCTGCATGGGGCCCAGCAAAGACAACAGCACTAGGTACCAGGCACTGCACCAAGGCCTCTCAAAACAGTGCTTTAGGCAATTCTCACAACTCTTTGAGACAGGTCCCACTGCCTCCCCATTTTACAGATGAAGAGACTGAGATTCAGAGAGGTTCCATGGTGTAACCACGATACAAACCCAGCTGGCCTCCAGACTTGGGCTAACCGCCGACCTTCACTGCCTCCCTGATAGTAGGCGCTGCACTGACCGATCTGTGTTTCAGGAAGATGCCTTCAAGGCCTATGGCAACACCCAGGTCAACCTCACAGGGTACTTTTACGTTGGTTCATTACCTGTACCGATGGTCCTTAACCTCATCCGGAGTAGGCTTCCCATCACAGTGTGGAGTGAAGTGGGTCAGAGCTTTTCCTGTCTCCAGGGCCGGCTCCAGTGTCAACAATTGCGGGGGGGCAGGAGGCAGGGGACAAAGTTGCAATGCGGGCACTTGACGTTCAGGACCCAGATCCTTCCGTGTTCTCAGTCTTAGCAAAGTCAGGCTGGTATCAGTCCACAGTGTAAGATCCTGACCACCATCTCCAGCTTCCCCACCCCCACCCAGTCCGAGAGCACCTCCACCGGCTGTCTGGTCTTCACCTGGATCTATGACATTCTTCCTGCTGAGGTCAAACACCAGTTCTTGCCCCTCCTTCCCGGCTCCTTTTGTCCAAGGTCAACTTCCCCGCAATGCCCCAACTTCCCTCACACACCCCCCTTCAGTTGGCATCCTGAACAAACACGGAGACACCTCTTCATTCATTCATTCATTCATGCATGCGTTCCATTCCTCTATTTAGTGATACTTAGCACTTGCTATATGTAAGCACAGAGTTCAACAAATTGCCTTCTAAAACTGTGGTTAGCATTAAATCCACACAAAAAGACTATTTTAATATATACGATTATGTACATTAGGAATAGGGGCACCTGGGTGGCTCTGTCGGTTGAGCGTCTGACTTCGGCTCAGGTCATGATCTCACGGTTCATGGGCTCAAGCCCTGCGTCAGGCTCTGTGCTCACAGCTCAAAGCCTGGAGCCTGTTTCGTATTCTGTGTCTCCCTCTCTCTCTGCCCCTCCCCCACTCATGCTGTGTTTCTCTCTCAATAATAATAAACATTTAAAAAAAATTTTTTTAAGGAATAGCCTTGGCTCCCAAGGTTTGTTTTTTTTTTTTTTTTAATGTATTCACTTTTTGAGAGAGAGAGCAGGGGAGGGGCAGAGAGAGAAGGAGAGAGAGAATCCTAAGAAGGCTCCCCACTGTTAGCACGGAGTGGGCGTGGGGCTCGAACTCACAAACCGTGAGATCATGATCTGAGCCGAAACCAAGAGTTGTACGCTTGAGGGACTGAGCCACCCAGGCGCCCTTTTAGCTACAATATGAAGGATGGGTTTACTTCTCCATCATCACGCAACTCTGCTGCAGCCCCATAGCGGAATCGCCCCGGTGCTTTTGAGCTTATACTCCCACCATGCAGCTCTCCATCCCCAAGACGTCTCGGGGTGCAAGATGGCACCCGGAGCCCTCGATGCCCACGGTCCACAGACAGCACGTCCCAACCGCGGAGGGTTCTTTCTCAAAGTGACTGCCACCACCACTTCTGCTGACATCCCATTGGCCAGAGCTCAGTCACGTGGCCACCAGTATCCCGGAATGCGGTGCAGGTCCCCAGGGGAAACCCTCTGCTCGGGCAAAATGTCGAAAGGCATTGCAAACCCTGGGCTAGGGAACGCTGGCTGTGCCACCGCAAGGTACAGGCAATAACTATAAAATGAGCCCCTGTGCGCTCAGCACCAGGTTAGGAACTAGAGCCTCCAGTGGGTTGAAGCCATCCTGGGCCCTCTCTGCCCCACCCCCCTCCCCTACCCCCCCACCTCGGGTCCACACTCTCTTGAATTCTGCGTCCGTGGTTGCCTTGCCTGGCTTTACCGGTTCACCACAAACGCGTGTTTCTAAACGATCGCCAGCCTAGTTGTACAAGTTTTTACCTTCGTGAAAATAGAATCCTACCATATACATATGTATATATATGTATGTATGTATCTATGTATGTATGTATATTTCTGCAACTTGATTTTTTGTTCAGTATTATGGGTGTGGGATTCGCCGGTGTCGACAGGGGTAGCTGTAATCCACTCGTTTTCACTGCTGTGTAATATCACGTTTTATTAACATACTCCAAGGAGTTAGCATTCTTCCAACAACAGCAATGTGGGCTGTTCGCGGTGTTTTGGCCATTACAGGCAGGGCTGGGAGGAGCATTCTCACACACATTTCCTTATGCCTACATGCAAGTTTCCCCACGGCGAATTTCCAAGCGAAATTGCTGGGTGGTGGCAGATACACATATTTTCATATTGTCAAATAGGTTTTTAATCAGACAGGTGCAAAAGATGGTGGCGATGCCTCAAGGGCTCTAATGGTTTGGAAGAGTGTTCATCCATTTAGGAGGATAGAAATGTGTAATACACTCCCTGCCCGCAGACACGGGTGGGCACGCACACACACACACACTCACAGACTCATTCATTTATTTGTCCATTTGTTCAATAAACATTTGTCACATGGCCATTATCATTAATTATAAGACACCCCATCAATGTAATAATGATTCTTCAGTAGGAAAGAAACACCCTGCAGTAAATGGATCCATCAATTATAAGACACATTCCAATTTCAGAAACACTGAAATGTGCACGTGAGCATCTCAGAATCAAGGGAAATATGGTATATTCAGGGAGCTCTCTAGAAGAAATTCTGCCCATAGGAGCTTACAGCTGCCTGTTTCCAACAATATACCATAACAGAGACTATGATCAAAGCAGGTGCAAAGTGCCTGAAAGCCCTGTCACCCAACCCCAAATGTGGTCTACTTGGAAGCCTGTGAGAAATGAAATCTCGGGCCCCACCTCAGAGGCACTGAGTCAGGATCTGGCTTAATATGAACTCCGGATGATTCCCAGGCGCATTAAAATCTGAGAAGCAGACAGAGATGCATAGGGAAGGGAAAGAGTCTTCCCAGTTGAGAGCAATCAAGAAAGGTTTCCTGAGGGGCACCCGGGTGGCTCAGTTGGTTAAACGTCTGACTTTGGTACAGGTCATGATCTCATGGTCCGTGAGTTCAAGCCCCACATCGGGTTCTGTGCTGATGACTCCGAGCTCAGAGCCTGGAGCCTGCTTGGGATTCTGCCTCTCCCTCTTTCTCTGCCCCTCCCCTGGCTTGTGCGCGTGCATGCTCTCTCTCTCTCTCTCAAAAATAAATAAACATTTAAAAAATTAAAGAAAAGAAAGGCTTCCTGAAAGAGGCATCATTTGAAGAGGGAAAACTACATTCACTGAGGGCCTGCTCTGGGTTAGAAACTGCTAGGAACCTTCACTTCTGCTATCTCCTGAGTCCTCGGAATCGCCCCAAGGGGCAGGGATTAATATCTCTTTTTTACAGCTAAGGAAACAGAGGCACAGAGAAGTCATTTAATGAGCTCCAGGCCACACAGCTAATAGCTAGCAGAACCAGGCTTAGGAAGCAGATCTTTCTGAGTCTGGAGTCCAGTCACTTCCCTGCATTACAGGGAAAGAACTTACAGAAGTAGCTGTAGAGACAAGAATCGGGACAGGATACACCTGGAGGCTATAGAAGCAAGGGCTCATTGCTGTGTAGACCAAAGAGAAAGGGCTGAGGCTCGGGGAAGGATGGCGGCTGGCCAGACACCTTACCCGCTTCTCATCCCGCCCCAGAGGAACCTGAACGGGACCTAGCCCATAGTAGGTGTTTAAAACAATCCAATGAATGCATGAATGAATGAGTGAGGTCACAGACAGCCACACAGGCTGCTTCAAACCCTCCAGCGCCAGCTGCCGCTGGCACTGTGCTGGGGGGCGGGGAGGGGGGTGCTGGGGGCCCAGCCAGGGAGGGGCCCAGCACTGCCCCCCACCACCCCGAGGTCTCCTGAATCCCCACCGGCAGGGAGGGCCCAGCCAGCAAAGCAAAAAGCCAGGAGCAGAAAATGTTGAAAACACAGAGAAAGCAGCTCACACCAAACCCTTCATTTGCTTCACTTAAAAAATTACTTAGCCAGCCTCCTGCCGGTGCCTCCTCCCCTCCCTCAGCGCACCCGCCCCGCTGCTCCCCTTCAGCTTCTCATGAATATGTGGGAAATAAAACAGCGTCTGTTCAGCCCCTAATGACCAGGTTTATGAAGAGCTTATTGTATCTCAAAGAAATGAGACAGCAGTTGGTGTTGTGAGATATTAATGTGCTTTTTACAAAGCTGATGAAACCTCCTTTAAACTACTTAATACCTGCAAGCTGAAATTTCCCGTCTGAGGGTAAATTCCTGAAGGCAGAGCTGCGGCAGCCTAAGGCACAGCCCTTGGCCTTTCTGTCACAGCTGGGCCGGCAGTCATTCGGCTCCGGGGGTCAGTGGGGCACTGCTGCCCTTTGGGGTGGGGGTCCAGTAGAGATTTCGTGGTTGTGGGGGGCCTCGGCAAAATAATCCTTTATAGTTCACAGTGGGAGAGCCTCTCCTACATCCTCACCCTTGAAAAGATCAAAGTCAATGCCTTTGGGGGGGAAGTGAGATGCCCCCTCCTCAAATCAGCCTGGACCACCAGCGTCCACCCCTGGGGGGGACCTAGCCCCTGCCCCCTCTTCCGCCCTCACCCTCACCCAGCCAGCCCTCTAAATGGGACCCATCTTCCTGCAAATCTCCAGCCCCGCTCGGGCATCGTGCATCTGTCCCGGTGGACCCCTCACGCGAGCTGCCCTTCATCAAGTGGCGTGCTGTTAAATGTTGAGCAACTGGCTCTCTGGGCAAGGAAAGGGGGCCTCGATTCCTGCATGTGCCAGTTCTCGCGGTGCAAATCCTCCCACCGTGGCCGACTTCCAGCTGCCCGTGTGAGTTAGGAAGAGACACTAACGAGCGGCTGCCGGAGGCCAGTGCAAGCCTGCTCCCGCACGCCTCTGCCTTCAGGCTCCCTTGTACCCCAACTCTGCTCCGGGGGACCTTCCCTGACCCCCCGAGACAGCCTGCCCCGCACTTCCCTGCCTTTGCTTTTGCCCATCCCTGTCCTAGAAATCTCTTCTCACCCCCTCCCACCACTTCCTCATCACCCTCCGACAGGCACACAACACACACGCTCATCCTCACTCACACACTCACACACTCACACTCACATGCGCCCCTCCTGTGCGCCCTGAGACATGCTCTGCTTTGTCACAGCACAGATCCCACCACACCACAGCATCTGTCATCCATCTCCCACCACACGCCATCAGTTCGTGGGGACAGAAAGTACACTTCTTCTGTGTCCTCAGTAGGTTACACAGAGCATGGCATACAGTCGGTGCTACACGAATGTTAGCTGAACAACTAACTCTGCTCCCATCAGGCTTTGTACATTTCTCCAGATAGTATGTGAGACATTACATTCTAGTAAATTCCATGCTTTCTGTCTTTCTCCCCAGACTGAGAGCCCCTGAAAGGTAGGGAATCAGGTTAGATTTCCCTCCACCACCCCAGGGCCAGCCCCATGGTCAGCCCTCAGTCCCTATTTTGGGGAGAGAGACTGCCTAAGGATGAAGCCAACTGAGAGGAAAACCAGAAATGGAGAGAGATACCAGATCTTTGAGCACCTGGATCCATCTATGCCTGAAGCCATATCAGCCCCTGGGCTTGATGACCACCAGCCTGAAAGAAATACAGCAGAAGTCTAGGCTGGCGTCAGGAAAGCCAGACTGCCCCACTCTGCACTGACTGCTGTGATGTCTCACAGATGTTCTACCGAATTTAAACTCCAAACAGAGGTGACTGAATGCTGCTGGTACCACCTCCCCTTCATGAACCTCAGCACCACTTTATTCGGACTGAATCCATGGCCACAGAGCTTCAGGTGCTCCTGGAGACCCCTTATGCCTCCAGCCCACCCTCCCCGCCTCACTGCTGCCATCAGCCTCCGGACTGTCGGGACCGATCCCGTCATGGCCCGGGTCCCAGGTTACCCTCGTTAGTCCTCACCTCCAATCATTTGTCCCTCGGGACTCTGTTTGCCTCCTAATCTGACCCAATCTCCAGCTGCCCCAGGCTTTCAAATCCCTGCCCAGGGCCCCTCCTCGGCATTTTGTCTGGATGTCAGAACCCTCCCACCCCCCCCCACTGCCTTGTATGCCTAACCTCTGTTGTGCTCACTCTGATAGAAACCCGGCTGTCCCTTGAGGACACCACCCCCTGGTGATAATTCACAGGAGGTGTCTTATTGCCTCCTCCCTAAAGCCCTGCCTCTCTAAAACTCACCCAGGCTTTTCTTCCCTGACTCTCTCCTGCCCAGTCCCACCCTGGCATCCCCCCCCCCCCACTCTTTGAGGAGGTAAGCACAGCCCACTCCTTCTCCCAGGCCACCCTGCAGCCATCTTGGATTTCACAGGCAGGCAGACAGCCTTCCCAGTACTTGGCCTTGACCATCTTACTCAGCCAGCACACCCCAGGCCCAGCTTGCTGGCTATTAACTGCTGAAACCCTGTGTACCAAGCAGCCCTACTGCATGCAGGAAGAGGGCTGTACAGGGGTGGCTCCCGGCTGTGACAGACAGAGCAGGGAGCAGCTGGGACTGAGGCCCCGTCTCCTCTCCCCACTCGCCAAGAATTGGTGAAGGGTTGAGCTGTGTGCCCCGGGCCCGGCAGCTCTCCAAGCCCTGGGCTCAGCACAGGCGCATCCGCCTCTGAGAGGGTGGGCAAGGGCCCGGGAAGAACAGAACCTTCCTACAGCCAGAGTGGCTGGGCCAGGCTGGGCACACACCACCACCCATGAGAGCACTACCTCCGAGGTGTCTGCTCTTCTCCTCCCCACCCCCCAACTCCAGCACCCACTCCCCATCCCCCACTCCACCACCCCCTCTGCAACCCCCACTCTCCCACCCCCTCCCCATCCCCTACTACACCACCCCCTCCCCAACCCCCCTCTATCACCCCCTCCCCAACTCCCACTCCACCACCATCCCCAAACCCCCTCCACTACCCCCTCCCCAGCCCCCACTTTACCACCCCCTCCTCAACCTCCCTCCACCGCCCCCTCCCCAGCCCCCACTCCATCACCCCCTCCCCAACCCCCCTCCATCACCTCCTCCCCACCTCCCCACTCCGCCATCCACAGGGGCATCCCTCCTGGCCTTCTGGGTTGCCCAGGATGGAGGGCTACCTTCTTGGAGAAGTCGCCCAACACAATGGCATGGGACAGGGTAGGAGGAAATTCTGTATTGACTGAGACGAAGACTTACTCTAACAGAGAAGCGTTGGGAGCAGCTGGTAGAGTTCCCTGCATCAAATCATGGTCCTGACAAGACCATCATTTAGCCTGAAAGAGCCTCACACCAATAGTTTCTAAAAACAACCAATAATTTGGGGTTTATCAGAATAACGTGATGAATCCTTTGCATATCAACCTTAACCTGGTAGGCAGGTTCCCAATATACATGACCACATATAGAAAATAAAAGTGAATGTTTTGTTTTGTCTTCTATATGTATTGGTATGACCTTTCCGATTGCTAGATACTTTGACTGTCATCCCTACCTCCAGCCCACCTGAGCCACCCAGTTCATGGTCTCATCCTTGACCGTAACATGACCAATAGCCTCGCCTCCTCAGTGATCTCAGTCCCTGGCACCCACTTTCCGACTCCCATGCCCCAGGCTTCCAACTCACTCCCAGGAGCCCCTGGCTCGGACAGTTCTTTGACCCCACCCCCACTCTAGGCTTCCAATGCATTGACCCCATCACCTCTTCACTGCCTCCTTCGCCGGCTTAGAGTCTGACCCATCTTCATAATCACTGCCTCCCCCACCCCTGCTCTTGTATTCATCTCACAGACCCCCGCCCTGGTTAAAGGCAACCCTCCAGTCAGACTCAGCCACACCCTAAATGTAGCGGGAGAAAACCACAGAATCTCAAAGGGACCTTTGAGGCCCAGACACATGCTTCATGTCTCCGGCATGGTCCATTCTCTCTCCCACTCTCATGGAGAAAAATCTCACTCCTTTCCTCCGTTCTCAAATCCCCAACCCTGCCTCCCGTTCCTCGTGCTCAGATAATGATCCTGCTTCCCATTTCATCAAGACAATGGAAACGAGAAGCCTCACAGCCCCCGCTGTGTCTACTCATCCCCTGCACTTGCACCCACAGGGGTGCCTTCCCTCCTGCTGCTGTAGACACCCCACCATCCACCCTTACATTTGTGTCCTGGACTGCATCCCCTCTGCATTGCTCCCTCCTCTCTCTGGCTATCATGTCTTCCCTCTCTTCTAGAACATTCCCACCAGGATCACTCATGCCTTAACATCTCCCCCAACACAGAATGGACATCAGAGCAGCAGATAGCCCACCAGCACAGTAGGGGGGAGGGGCAGAGGGAGGTTGAGGGAAGGAGACAAGAAACGGTATGTTGGAGGCTCAGGCAGCCAGACCAGCATGTGCAAAGGTCCTGTGGCAGGAGGGAGCATGTGTAACAGAAGGCTGAGATGGCATGTGCAGAGAGAGCGAAGTGGGAAGGAAATAAGGCCAGACAGACGTCAGGGTCAAGCCTCGTTAAGATGCCCAGCTTTCCCTACAGCACTGGGAAGCGACTGAGCATTTCAAGCTAGAAGGGGCTTGATCAGATTTGCATTTTCTTTTTTTTTTAATGTTTTTTTATTTATTTCTAGGAGAGAGAGAGAGAGAGAGACAGCGTGAGCAGGGGAGGATCAGAGAGAGAGGGAGTCACAGACTGAAACAGGCTCCAGGCTCTGAGCTGGCAGTCAGCACAGAGCCCGACGCGGGGCTCGAACCCACGAACCATGAGATCATGACCTAAGCGAAAGTCAGACGCTTAACCGACTAAGCCACCCAGGCGCCCCAGATCTGCATTTTCAAAGGGTCACTATGATTACTCTGTAGACAAGGATAAGAGTGTGTGCAAAATGAGCAGTGGGGAGGCGGTCACACAGAGGAGCCTGGTGGTGGGTGTTGTGGCCAACAGAGAGAACTTGACCGTTTTGAGAGGTTCTGAGGGCGGTGGCAGACAGGACGTCCTGAGGGATGGGACCTGCAGGCAGGAAGAAGAAAGTGGTAGGCAGTGACAATCGGGCTCAGGCTTGTGCAGGCAGCGATGGAGAGGCATTCACTGAGCGGGTTGACACCTGCAGAGGACCAGACTTGAGGGGAAATGATCATGAGTTCAGGTCTGGACCTTCTGAATACACGGTGCCTTTAAAACATCCGCCAGGAGGGGCGCCTGGGTGGCTTAGTCGGTTAAGTGTCTGACTTTCACTTAGGTCATGATCTCGCGGTTCGTGGGTTCGAGCCCCGCGTCGGTCTCTGTGCTGACTGCCAGCTCAGAGCCTGGAGCCTATTTCAGAGTCTGTATCTCCCTCTCTCTCTGGCCCTCCCCTGCTCACGCTGTCTCTCTCTCTCCTAGAAATAAAAATTAAAAAAAAGAAATAAATAAAAATATTTAAAACATCCACCAGGAGGCATCAGACCGGCAGGTGGTTACCAGGTCTGGCCCTCACAGGAGAATCCGGGCTGCTGGTGACTTCACACGGTCCCTAGACAGCATCTCTTGAGCCATTCCTGCGTGCTAGGAGCCCACGGTCTAAAGATGACTGGGGCTCAGCTCATGCAGAGAAACAGCCAGGCTGCAAGGGGAGGAGGTATGGGTGCGGGCCGCCTGCAGGAAGCGTGGGGCCCTTAGAAGAGAGGCGTGGAGGCACCACCCACAAGCCCTAGTCTGGGGTTGAGCGCTGTCCCCACTTTGGTTTTTTTTAATGTTTATTTAGTCTTGAGAGAGAGAATGTGTGTGTGTGTGTGTGTGTGTGCACGCGCGTGCGCGCGCGTGTGTGTGTGTGTGTGTGTGTGAAAGATAGGGAGAGAGAGAGAGAGAAGAGGGGCAGAGAGAGAGGGAGACAAAGAATCCGAAGCAGGATCCAGGCTCTGAGCTGTCAGGACAGAGACTGACACAGGGCTTGAACTCATGAACTGCAAGATCATGACCTGAGCCAAAGTCGGACGCTTAACCCACTGAGCCACTCAGGCGCCCCATGTCCCCAATTTGTCAGGGGCCTCAGGGCCCACCAGTGCTGCGCTCTGCACCTCACCTCCTGCATGGATTCCTTAAAAAGATGCCCAGCCCCAGACTGGCACTGATGAAATATTTGTCAGATCAAACTGAGAGAAAATGAAAGCACTCTGCAAAGCACTTTGCAAATATACTGATTTGTAATTTTAACAATAGGGAGGATATCCTATCCCCTTAGCAGCTGGGAAGAGTCCTGGGTCCTAGGGGGAGTTGAAGCCTCCTGTGGATGCCTGAGGGCGGGGTGGGGAGGTGAGCAAGAAGGGGCCTGCTCCAGAGGAGCATTTCAAATGAAACGCTGGGCGCCTGAGTCCCCCCAGAGCTTCAGTGCAGTTACGGGAAGTCCCCATATGCTCTGGGGAATCGTTTTTCTTGCAGAAGTCAGGAAAGAGGGTGAATATGGTACAGAGACAGTGAATGAGGGGACCAACCATCTTCTCTGCAATATGTCACATAAACTAATAGCCTTGGAAATGCCTGAAACGCTTACCTTTACATAAGTACACCTGTATCGTATAGAAGCAGGTGTATATGATGTATACAGGTCTATGTAAGAATGCCCTAAAATTCCTAAACAATATCCATAGTACATGATAAAACCTACTTTATGGGATATGAAGGTTCAGCACCCCAAGGAAAATAAATTGCTAACACGTACTGAGAATTGTATTAATGAGGTTATATTAGCTACTGTCACAGAAAAATCCCAAATGTCAGTGGCTGAATATAGTCAGCCTCCAACTCTCCCTCACAGCGAGGCCCCCAAGCACTTTCCACCGACACTCGCTGCGAGCACTTTATTTGTGTCAGCTCGTTTAATCCCACGATGATCCGCGAAGGAAGGACTCCTCTGATCTCCACCTTTCAGGTGAGGAGACGGGCATCTCAGCGATGCCGAGCTGGACCTGGGCCACAGGAGCTGCCAGCACGGGTCTTCCTATTTATTCATTCGGAGAAAGCCCCGCCGACACTGGCTGTAGCTGTGCTGGTGCGGGGGGTACGGCCGGGTGTGAAACTGACTGAGGTTTCGGCTGTGGCGGAGCAGACCTGTTTGCAAGCTCTAGCCCACGCATCGGTCCTTCACGAAGACCGCACTCACTTCGTGGCCGTTGGCAGGAGCCGGCTGGGGCCTTGGGCTTTCACCTGAGCCTGTGTTCACCTTCTCAGCCATCAGCCAGGAAAGACTGAGAATCAAAAGGCCTTCGTTTGAGCCCTGGATCCATCGTTTCCTGGCCAAGAGTACTTACTCGGATCATTTAGCCTCCGTGAGCCTCAGTTTCATCTGTACAATGGAAGAGATAATATGCCTCTCACAGGCCTGCGGTAGAGCCCAAATGAGTTGTAGTTCAGGAGCCTGGCAGAGGTGCTCAGCCCCCATTGGGGGCTTGAACCTCCCCATCTTCCCCCCCCCCATCATCCTCCCCCCTCCCCTGCCCTCCAGACCATTTCAGAGCAGCTGGGGGCTAGGCACCGTGAATTCCAGGCACCGCAGATGGGAAGGCGCTTTGCAAGCTCATTTAAGGACCCCGGGAACGTCTGTCGGCATCAGTGTGGGGTCTGTCTTCTTTGCAAAGCAATCTGATCTCTGGCATGCAAAATGCGAGGTGACCCCCAGCTGAGCTGGGGCACAGAGGCCAGTGTACCGACAGGCTCATCAGCCTCCTCGGCACAGTCCCCAGCCCCGGGCCAAACCTCTGCCAGCTGCCAAGCTCCAGCTAATCCTCAGAAGCCTCGATGCAGGGACGGAAGACTGGGTTTTGAAGTCTTAGGCCTTAGATCCTCTCCGCTGCACCGCGGGTGCGTGTGTTTTGATTCACCAGGCAGATGTCCAAACAGACAAAGTGATAGCTTCCTTCGGGGCTGGGGAGAGGGCTGAGCCAGCTTCAGAAGAGCAAGAAGTCAGCAAGAGGCCGATGGGTGCTGAGCCCCTGGAGACTCTGATGTTTCACATGTCCTTTCTCCTCTTGTTTTCCAGGGAACTTCAAAGGTCTCTGCAAGCAAATCGATCACTTCCCAGAGGATGCAGATTACGAAGCTGACACAGCAGAATATTTCCTCCGTGAGTGCATGCAATTTTTTCTCCCTCCTGGTGGGGGGGGGGGGGCAGTCCTTGTAACCTGCAGAGCACCAAAGGCTAGGATCCAAAGATCCCTGTATCAGCAGAGTGCAGGAAAAAGCTGAGCCTCTCTCCTTTCCTCCTATCCAGAGACCAGACCTTGATGCATGCTGTTCCCTCTGCCTGTCACACTCTTCCCTCCCCTTTGTCTGATAAACTCCAGGTCCCAGCCTGAAACATCACCTCCTCCAGGAAGTCCTCCATGCCCCTTATCGTGCTGTGTGGTCCTTGTCTGAGTAAACATCTCCTTGGCAGTCCCACCAACTCAGTTAGGCCAGGGACCCACCCTATCTCATTCACATGTTCCTATTCCCAGCCCAGGGCCCTGCACTTAATAAGAGCTTAGTAAATATTTCTTCACTGACTCAATGAAGAGACTCGTCAGGCAGTGTCAGATTGGAATCTCGACAGAGAACAATACATTAGAGCTTTTTCCTCCCCCGCCCCCCCACAATCAAGTCAAAGTTAAATCCTGAGGTAACAGCTGCAACCTTAAATCCACCTGAGGCATAGTATCAAGAGAACGCATTTTGAGTTCCAAAGAAAATTTCTCAAGAGTCATCAAAAACTAACGAGGTGAAATGCTCCCTGAGAAAGAGATTTCCAGGAGAGGGACTGAGAGTCCTTAACACCTGGGACAGCAAAGCCACCCAAACAGAAGTGGGTGAAAGCTGTGCTCCAGGCTCTTAAGAGGCTTTTCCAGAAGAGGTTTGCGCTCCAGCAGGAGCGTCCCCACCTTCTGTCCCGGGTGACCTTTCCAGCTGCTCCGAGGCCCCTAAAGCCTGCCTCCCATCCCCCACAGCAGAATGGCTAGTGTCACTCTCTGATCACTTTTATGGAAAAGGTAGGAGGCATTTCATTACATGGATCACCCTGTCTCCTTCCATCACTACTCTTCACATCAAAGCCAACTCTCGGGTCAGCCTGAAAACAACCTGGTTTCATTGAAAAGCCCAGGGAACATGAAGTCAGCCCGGTGGCGAGGAGGAGAAAGGAAGGGAACACGATGTCATTTATAGATTTCTTTTTAAAGGGAGAAAAATATCTTACAGTGCTCATCATTTCCGTTTACGAATTCCTGAGAGACACTGCTCTTAAATGGAATTCCTGAAAGACGGGTTGGGTTCTTGTTCCCCGTTACCACGGCCGGGGCTCTTGTGGGAGCAGAGCAATGGCACAAAGGTAGGCTGACACCGTGTGCTGGAGCTTGCGCTCCGCACTGGGGAGATCACAGCGAAAGAGTGGATGCAGCCCGTGGCCCCAGGCAGAGCCCAGCCTGGCGGGGAGGACCCTCAGAGAAACCTCTGGCGTCAGGAGACTTGGGACAAATGTGTCCTCCTAGTGGTGGGGGAGGGGGAGGAGGGGGGGAGGGAACCACAGCCTGAGCCTGGTGCCAGGAGCCACACTGGTTGAGAATAGTAAGGATGTAATAATCAGCTAGACACCAAGGGCTCAAAGTAGGAACTTTGTTTCCTTCCTTGCTGTGCCTAGAACAGATTCTGGAATAGACACTCCATTCATGTTGTCTGTTATCTAAAGGACAGATATAGGAGACTTCGGTGGCTGTTTCTACCTACTCCATACCTCCATATCCTCATTGTTTATAAGAGAGAATTACTTAGGGTGTTTGCTTCATTCGGGTGTCCCCGGACAGAAGCCTTGGACTGGTTAACTGCTGTTAACAGGGCAGGATTCTAAGGGTCTCATTTAAGCTTACTTAACCCAATGGTATTTTTTGAGTATTGTAACAAGAATCGGCAAACGTTTTCTATAAAGGGTCAGACAGTAAATACATTAGGCTTTCTGGACCATACAGCCTCTGTTCCCACTACTCACTGCTGCCCACGGACTACAGACATAATGGAAGCCAGTGAGTGTGGCTGTGCTCCCAGCAAACTTAACTTTATTTATGAAAACAGGCAGCAGGCTGCATTTGGCACAGTTTGCTGATCCCTGATCTAGAATATGCTAATCTTGGGCTAGGCAACAAAAGTAATTTTTGAAAGCCGGCAGATGTGAGTTCCTATCATTCTCTAACAGATTCTAAATCCTAACAGATTCTAACTAGATGGTCTCATTCTTTACAAGCTCTTACCTGATTGGCTAAAGAAGCTAGGAGACAGGGATCCTTCTTCCATTTGGATCTCCAGCCCCACTGAAGTGGGCGGAGCCGGGGCCCAGGGGAGGTGGGTGGGGCTGTGTCTGGAGGTGGGCGGGGCTTCAGCCCGATGGGCGGCGCTTGAGCCAGCTTCCAATTTCGGTCGGTTACACCCATTCTCCTAGCGCACTTGCAACGTGGGAGGCCACGGGGGGGGGGGGGGGAGGACTCGGTGTCTAGAAACAGGCCGATGAAGGTAGCATGTATGCCATGATGCAGGCAGGGATAGAACGGAGTGTGTGGTGCTGAGGGAGCTTGGCCCCTAACCCCAAAACCGGAGATCATTCCAGAAGGGTCCCCTCGAGAAAGCGGCACCAAAGCTGAGAATAGGCCTCTAGAAGCATTCACTCATTTACTCCTGAGACCTTCACTAAGCACTCACTCCGTGCAGGGCCCCGTTGTCAGTACAGGGGACCCAAGGGTGAACAAAACTGGTGCCTCTGTGAAGGGGACATTTCTCACAGAGGAAACATGCAATGAGCAGGACCACACATAATCCCCTAAGAGAGTTCCAGAGCTTGCTGTGAGAGGATGGAGGGGGGAGGGGGCGTGAGGGCGTGGGCAGAGGGCAGGTGGGGGGTGTTACTTAGAAGAGGTAGTCAGGATAGCTTCTCTAAATGAAGAAGAGAAAGGAGGTAAGAAGATTTGGGGGAAGCTCGTGCCTGAGGGGGACCAGTGAGAGCACAGGCCTTATTAAGGCAGGGTGGGGGCAGGGTGTTTGGGGGCCAGAGTGGAGGCCTGGCTGGCCAAGCACAGTGCAAGAATGGAGGGCATCCCACAGCATGAGATCTGAGAGGTAGTGAGGAGCCCAATCATGTTGGGAAGAAATCGGATCTCATTCTAAGGGTGGATGGGAACCGTGAGCAGGTGACACTGATTTGGAAGGTCAATTCTGGCTGGGGGGGTGGGGGCGGAGGGGAGGGGGGCGGGTGGAACCTAATGTAATAAATCTAGACAAGAAACAGTGTTCTGAACCAAGGCAGTAGCAGTGAAGGAGGTGGGAAGGGGCCAGAGCCTGAAAATATTCCCAAGGGATTACATATAGGATTTCCTGAAAGGCTGCCTGTGGATTTCACAGGAAAGGAAGGCGTCAAGGTTTGAGTCCAAGGCTGGGATTGGGAAGAATTGGAAACTCCGTGTCAGCCACATTAAGTCAGAGAAACCTATGGGACTCCTTGGGGAGATGCCTTGGAGTCTGGGACCCATGGGATAGGTCCTGGCCCAGACAGGAGTTTGCCAAGTTGTTGGCAGGTGGATGATATTTACAGCCACAACACTTGATGAATGGCCCAGGGCAGTGGTGCAGAGAGGAGGTGCAGAGTCTGAGTCCCAGGACCAAGATTTAGAGGCCAGGAAGATGAGAAGGCCCCAGGGAAGGGGGCTGAGGAGGGTGGCAAGTAGGTGGCCCGGGTCACCCCTACCATCCTTGCTCCACCAGCTGGACGGAGGATCTAGAGCAGAGGAAGAGGAGAAGAGAGCATGGCAGAAGGCGTGGGCAGGAATGCAGAGCCCATCTCCTGGGGTGGCCAGAAAGTGGGGCTCACTTGTCTCAAGCCATCAGGCCAAGCTTCAGGCCTCCTGGGGAGCCCGACAGAAGGAAGGCACCCCATCAATATCTGATGGGACAAATAAATGAGTGAATGAATGTATGCCCTTCCCCCCAAGCTCCATGGATATTTAAGGAGTTACAAAGCTTCTCCTGAACAGAGGGTCCAGGGACTTTCTAGTGACAGGCCCTGGTCACCACCCTGGGCCTCCTGACATCTGGGCCCCACAAAGGGGTGGCTAGTGTGTCCCTAGCTCACCCATCTGTCACTAGCTTACCCAGGAACAAATGATGACCAGACCTGGTTTTCCCAGCCAGCTCTGGGGGGCCATCAATGTGTCTGCCACGGTGCCCCCCACCCATCCTATCCTTCCTTACCCAAAGCTTGAAAGCGGGTGACAAACAGAGGCAGCGGTGACCCAGGTGTGACTTCCTGTGATTGTCGGTGTGCATCTGTGCGTCGTTCTTTGTGCACAAGGGTGGGAGTCTGTGCTGCGTTCCGTGCCCTTCGGTGCCTGTGTGTCCATGCATCTGAGTGTCTGTCTGAATGTGTGTCTGCAAGTCCCTGCAGGCTGTGTGCATGAGAGTGTGAGAGAGAGAGAGAGAGAGAGAGAGAGTGTGTGTGTGTGTGTGTGTGTGTGTGTGTGTGTGTGTTGTATGTTATGTCCAGGAGATGGGAGCTGTATTTCCCATTGGTCACACTGCAATTTGGGCACATCCTAAGCCATTACCCCTACTCACTCACCTCTACGCAACCAGAGCACATGTTTCTCTGACCTCGCGCACTCCACGCATGCCGACGCTTTCAATTCTGTCACGGTTGTTTCTCTATGTGCTGGTGGCAACCAGCACGCTGACTGGCCCCCTCCCCACTCCCCACCCCAGTCCTGACTTGCAACCTGCACTGTATTCAACACCAATCCGGGCCCCACAAGAAGCAGCAACGGTCCTCCTGCTAAGATGAGAACTAACGTCTCCTGGAGCTTGGCACATACCAGGCGCTATTCTCCTCATCGCAGGCTATGAGCTCGGTGTGCTCATGACCTCCCTGTCGCAGGGGGGACGACTGAGGCTCAGGAGGGCAGGCAGCAGAGCCAGCGGAGGCACGCAGGCTACCTCCCTCCTGTGTTGGTGCTGCTGATCACCAGCCCCGGAGACAACCGGGAACGGGACAGCATCTGGCGCCTGCGCGGATGGGGATGGCACCCACCAAGGAAGCCCCGGGGCTTCCGGAACTCTTTTCCTTATGTCATTAGATAGAACACACTTGACTACTTTATACCTTACCTGCGTTCTCCTTCACAACACCCTGGGAGGTAGGTGCTGTTGGTGTCCCCATTACACAGACGAGCAAGTAGAGGCACGGAGGCCACACTGCTGATGGGAAGGCTGGGATGGGGCTCCAAGGAGGCCCCATGTGGAGCCCAGGCTCCCAAGCCACCGCTCTCAGCTCCTCTCTCTCCCCTCATCCATCATCATCCCCTTCCTCCTTCCTCCAGGAACACCTTCTCCCTCTCTCTGTCCTTCCTCCCCTTCCCCACCTCTCTCACACTCACACACCCATACGCTTGTGTCCTGGCCACCCTAACTAGCACAGCATGGAGGGGAGCGAGGAACAGAGGCCCAAGAACCCAGAAACCTCTCCTGAGCCAGCTCCTCGCAGATCCTATCTTGTTGGAATGGACCAAACCCCGGGGGGGGAGGGGGGGAACAGACATAAAGAGTGGAGCACTGCGCCCAGAAAATAGGGAGCCTGCCCTCCATATACCTGGGAAGGCAGCCATTTTAATCCAAGGCCATGACTGGCACAGGGGACAGGAGAGACCGTGGCCTGGCCGGCTAAGTGGACCCTGTGGGGACATCTGGGGGACACAGAGACAGCCAAGACCCTAGACATCACCTAATGCAGACAAGGAAGTGGAAGCCAGACACACCACAGGACCCCAGAAGCCCCCTCCGGAGTCACCACTACACACTGGGGCGCCCGAGCCTCAACGTGAAGCCCTCCACTCTTCCACAGACAGGTGCTTCTGCGCTCCCCTCCGTGTCTACACCTCCCCATTATGGCTTAGCCCACACCGCAGCTCTGTGCCCCAAGCCTGTACCTCATGAGCCCCCCACCCTGGCCTGCCTCATTTCCTTCAGGGCTCCCCAGGCTCTCCCTGGCTCTGTGTGATCCAGAATCTTCCTATTCCCCGAGCAAGGATGCTTCCTTCAGCCCTGGAAACCACATGCTGCTTCCTCTCCCTGGAATGCTTCACACCCCGCCTCTCTTCTGTCCTGTTAGCGTCTCCTTATCTGTCAGACGCCAGCCCCAGCATCGCTTCCTCGGGGAAGCCCTCCTTGATGCCCAGGTGAGCTCAGAGGATGCTCTGAGTGGCAAGAAGTGCACGCCTGAAGGCAGGGGAGGGCAGTGGTCAGACACACAGACCCTCGAAGCTGACCGCCTGGGTTCACAACCCAGTTTCTCCACTTCCTCACTGGGTGGACTCAGACAAATGGCTTAGCCTCTCTGTGCCACAAGTTTTGGCTGCATAACCAAAAGTACTTATGTCACAGAGTTGTAATGAGAACTAACGAGTTAATAGATGCACAGTGCTTAGAACAGCCCTGGGGTACACTGACCATTCAATGAACACTAGCCATCTACATGTGACATTAGCCTGTCGCACACCTTCATGGTGTCATATGGGTACCTTTCTCTCATAGCACTTTATCCTGGTTGATAATTACATATTTATCTGTGTTATGACCTGATGACGTATACCTCCTTCATGAGGATGTAAGCCCCATGAAGACATGGCCCAGGCCTGTTTTTAAGCTCCTATGTCTCCCATGCCCAGTCTGGAAGCTGGTACGGGGGCCGGCACTCAGTCTGTATTTATTCACTGGACCCACAGCTAGTTAAAAGTGAAGCATCTTCTCCGCTCTGGGACCATGTGGCCCTTCCCCAGTGCAGCGTAGTATGCTCCCAGCCAGGAATGGCCAAACTGCAGCTCGTCGGCCAGATCTGGCCCTCTGACTGTTTTTGTAAATAAAGTATTATTGAAATAGAACCTCACTCATCTGTTTACGAAGTGCCCAAGGTTGTTTTCATGCTACCACAGCTAAACTGGGTAGTTGCAACAGAGAACATATGGCCAGCAAAGGCAGAAATATTATATTTACTACCTGTCCCTTTACAGTAAATATACCTGCTTTAGGTATTTGTGATCTCCTTGATGCCAAGGCCATGGCTTCATGGGGCTGGTATAAGGTTTAAGTGGGTTTATCCATGTAAGGCACTTAGAATGGGACCTGGCACATAGGAAGGGCTATAAAACTGTTGGTAGGTACAGCGTACTTCCACATGCTTACTCGTAGGAGATCGATACACATTTGCTCATTGAATAAACCAGATACTTTCTTTTTTTTATAATAATTTTTTTTTTAATTTTTGTTTATTTCTAGGAGAGAGAGAGAGACAGCGTGAGCGGGGGAGGGTCAGAGAGAGAGGGAGACACAGACTCTGAAACAGGCTCCAGGCTCTGAGCTGGCAGTCAGCACAGAGCCCGATGCGGGGCTTGAACCCACAAACCGCGATCATGACCTAAGCGAAAGTTGGACGCTCAACCGACTAAGCCACCCAGGCGCCCCATAAACCAGATACTTTCTGCTCCTCGTGATAGATTTTAGCACTAAAACCACACCAGCTTCAGTGGGAATCAAGACAATTCATGGGGAAGTAGTGTCTGGATGAAGGGGGCAGGATAATAGAAATAATAAAAATTGTACCTTTTGTTGTACACTTTCTAGGGTAGAAACAGGACAGCCAGTGTCCAACTTAACCTTGACAACAGTGCCTCTCAAACTTCCACGTGCACATGACTGGTGGGACATGCTTTTGTTAAAACATAGAATCTAGGGGCAGCCGGGTGGCTCAGTAGGTTAAGCGTCCGACTTTGGCTGAGGTCACAATCTCACAGTTCGTGGGTTTGAGCCCCACAGCAGGCTCTGTGCTGAACGCTTGCTCAGAGCCTAGACCCTGCTTTGGATTCTGTGTCTCCTTCTCTCTCTGCCCCTCCCCTGCTCACACTGTGTCTCACTCTGTCTCTCAAAAACAAATAATGTTGGAACACCTGGGTGGCTCAGTCGGTTAAGCATCTGACTTCAGCTCAAGTCATGATCTCACTGTTTGTGGGTTCGAGCCCCACATTGGGCTCTGTGCTGACAGCTCAGAGCCTGGAGCCTGCTTCGGATTCTGTGTATCCCTCTCTCTCTGCCCCTACCCTGCTCACGCTGTCTCTCTCTCTCTCTCTCTCAGAAATAAATAAAAACATTAAAAAAATTTTTTAACAAATAAATGTAAAAAAACAATTAAGAAACGTAGAATCTAACTCAGTAGCTCCAGTGTGAGGGCCTATAACCTGCAGGTTTTAACCCACTCCCCTGTGAGGCCCCTGGCCCTCTGACTGCCCTGTAAGCAGCAAACTTTACATTCCTGGGAGTCGGATATTAGGGTTATTTTTCCCATTCTACAGGATTGCAGAAACAGACTCAGTGACTTAAAGACCTTTGCCCCAGGCCACATTGCTAGGGACAAGGCCAGCATATGAGCTCAGGTATATCTAACTCCCAAATCCCCATTCAGCCCATGACACTGCCCAGCCAGAAAGAAAAGAACTTTCGAGAAACTTCTCCAATGCAAGAGCCCCTGCTGGCTCTAAGGCAGCTTCCTGCCCAGGCTCAATCCGGGTCCTGCAAACTCCAGCCTTCCTAGGTATGGTGCTGTTTACCAGCTGTCCCCATCACCTTCATACGGGGCAGACCTCTCCTGGGGGAGGCTGGTGCTTGAGTGGGCTCTGCTGGGCAGGAGGGGCTTCTGTCCACATTGCTCGCCGGCTGCCATGCTCCAGGGCATACCCTTAGCTGCTCGGGACCTTCTGAAGTGGCCCCCATTTTCTCCACGTTGCTCCCCGCTGCCTGCAACACAGCAGACCTCTCCCTCCAGCCCCGTTCATGGAGGAAGGCTGGGTTGGGACATCCGGTCTCTGCGGGCAGGGACATCAAACGCTGGCTGCCTGTGAAGCATTTGCTCAGACGGTGCGGGCTGGGTGTGCCAAACACAGGCATTCGGTGGGCAGGAAACACCTGCTTTCTTTCTCGGAGGGAAAAGACTGGAGTCCTTCCTCCTTCGCTCTGCTCATCTGAGCCACTGCCGCTGCCCCCTTGAAAGTCACGCCAACCTCTCCTTCCTTTTGGTCGTCATCCCCCTTTCCCAGCTGGTCAGAAATCATATCCACACAGAGAGGGCAGCGGCATGAGAAATCATCTAATGGTCAGCACCCTCTTTGTACGTGGGCAAACCAGAGAGGGCGAGGTAGCGGCCTCAGCCACAGAGCAAGTGAGTGGCATCGCTGGGAGCCCAAGCCCAGATCTCTTCCCAGGCTCCTTGGAAGCCCCATTGAGGGAGAGTACAGGATCGTCCAAAAGTTGGGCTGATCTGGGCTTGAATCCTGACTCACTAGCTGGGCTGCCTTGGACAAGTTACTATGCCTTTCTGAACTTTACTTGTCTATAAACTGGGTCTTGTCTATAAACTTGTCTATAAACTGTGTAAAAACACAGCCCATGGGGCTGTTATGAGGATTAAACTATAGAATGTATGTCAGGTGCTCTTTCAAGACCAGACACAGAGTCGGTGCTTATCAAAGATTCTCTCTTCTCTCCTGAGTCTTCAGTAAGCTCCCCCATCCCCTCGTGCTAATGAATCCGATTCAGGCAGCATTGACTGTGCGAGTCCAGGCATCTTGCAATCCTGTGTGCGTGTGCAGGGATGTGGGGGAGGGGAGCTCAGGTTGGGGACATAACAGTTCTCTTAAAATGACTTGCAGGGGGAGAGCGCTCAGGTTGGGGGAAAGTGGCCCATCCCTGTCTGCGGGAGAAGGGAGCCAGATTGCCCAGTAACCCAGCTGCACCCCCCGGATGCCTCATCCTCTCACCCCAGCTCAGGTTCACCCTTCTTCAAGTCCCCCTAAAATAATCCACTTGCCCAACAGCATCAGTAAGCAGTGGAGACTTCCTGAAGACCCACAGGCAAAAGAGAGGAGGTGTTTTATATCCCACATCGCAGCAAACTAGCTAAACTCCTCTTAGAAAAACTCCTCAAGTTCTATACAGAAAAACTCTCTTCTCTGCAGATTTTCGTGGCCACACTGCCCCCAAAAGGGGGGGGGGGGCAGGGGAGGCAGGACTCCTGGCACCTTCCTCTCCAAAATGAACATCCCCAGCCAACCCCCACCCCCACCCCCAGGGCTGAGCCCACAGGCCCCCTAATAGGACCCAACTCCCTCAGAAGCCATTTAAACAACCCAAACACAGAAAGGAAAACCTCCTTTTCTTCACACAAGCTTCCAGAAAGCTCTGCCAGGCCCACAGCTCCGGGGACAAGGAGTCAGGGTTCTGAGGCCACCTACTGCCTATTTGAATCTGGAAGAGAAAAGCTATTTCCCTCTCCAGAGACCCTTTATGGAGGACCCGGAGGTGACCCCGTCCGGACACGTCCCTCACCCCACACACACACACAGCCTGCCTGCCTGGGCTGCCCCTCCCCCAGCTGCCTTCCCCTGCCCTCAGCCACCTGCGTCCCCCTGTCCTCCCTCTTACATGCAGGTGGAAAATGTTCCTGAAGACATTCTTTCCTCTTGTCTGTTTGTCAGTCCTTCCTTCTTACCTCATTCTGAAGGCGTTTTTTGGTTTTTTTTTTTAACTTTTTCTTTTCTTGGCAACATGTCTGCTTCTTCCTCTTTCTGGACCACCTCACCACCTTTATTCACTCAGCAAGCCTGTATGGGAGACCTACTGTGTCTTTGACACCGACCTAGGTGTGGTGGGGACAGAGAGAATACAAAGAAAGAACTTAAAAAAAAAAAAAAAAAAGCCGCGGTCCTTGCCTTCATGGGATCCCACGGCTTATGGTGAAAGCATATGTAGAAACATATTTTTCCTGTAATAACTATCACTTAACCAGAGTTTAACCACACGCCGGCAGAGATTCATCTAAGTGCATTATCAGAATCAACGCACCTAATCCTCACAGCAATCTCAGGAGGCGGGTGCTGTTACCATCCATCCCCATTTTACAGATGGGGGAACTGAGGCACAGAGCGACAACTTGCCCAAACTTACGCAGCTAACACATGCTAACGCCAGATTCAGATGCAGGCTATGGGCTCCCTCTGTAACACGCTGCCTCTCAGTGTGCCCCAAAGCACAGAGGAAGGGACAATAACTTTGCATAAGGAAGTCAGGGAAGGCTTGACAGAAGAGGCGAATTGAGTTGAGGTAGGTTTTGTTTTTTGGGTTTGTTTTTTTTTTTTGACGTTTATTTTTGAGAGAGAAAGAGCGTGAGTGAAAGAGAGAGTGAGCGAGAGAGAGGGAGACACAGAATCAGAAGCAGGCTTCAGGCTCGGAGCTGTCAGCACAGAGCCCGACGCGGGGCACGAACTCATGGACCAAGAGATCATGACCTGAGCCGAAGTTGGACACCTAAGCCACTAAGCCACCCGGGTGCCCCTGAGTTGAGTTTTAAAGGATGACTAGAAGTTTGCGGAGTCAAAAAGAGCAGGAAAGACATTCTAGTAAGAAAAGTTACAATGTCAAAAGTCAGAAGCATGCAATTACATGGCGTGGGAAGGGTGCTGTGGCTAGACAGGAGGGGACATGGGGACCAGGAGGCATGAAGCCCCAGGGAAGAAGTCACATAGGGCCCTCCTCATGAGGCCCTGGAGTTTGGTCCTGTGGGCAGAGAGGAGCCCGTGAAGGGCTGGGAGCTGGGCAGTGGCTTCCTCCCCCTCCCCCACCCACGCTCCATGCTCCTCTCTCCCCCTGGCATCCCTCTGGCTCACAGCTGTGCCCTTCCCTCTCTCTCCCTGACCCTCTGTGTCCACAGGGGCCGTGAGGGCCTCAAGCATCTTCCCAATCCTGAGTGTGATTCTGCTTTTCATGGGTGGGCTCTGCATCGCGGCCAGCGAGTTCTACAAGACTCGACACAACATCATCCTGAGTGCTGGCATCTTCTTCGTGTCTGCAGGTAATGGCCACAGAGCCGCACCGGGCCAAGCCCAGGCCTGCCTGCGGGGAAAAGGCTGAGGTTGGGGTGCTCAGCGGCCGGGAGGGGACTCGACAGAGAGGAGGGGGGGAGAAGAGGGAACCCCAGGACTTGTCATGGCATAGGGGAGGCAGGTTGTGCTGGGGCTCCTGCCCCATAGCAACGTCCCAGCCGCCACCCCCACTCCCCGCCACTGAGTCCCCCAGGAACATCCCCAGACCCTGTCTCTCAGCCCAAATGGCCCATCTTCCTCCCACCTTTAAGAAAAGGGCCCAAATCCCGGGTCCCTCTCAGCATACTGGGCCTAGCCTCACTGCCCTGTCCCCTCTCTGTCACCCCTGGGTGCAGGCAGGTACCTAAAACCACATACCTCAGCCCGTTACAGGACTGGTCACGTTGCTACAAATGTCAGAGAAAGAACATGGCTGTAGGATGAGCCATTTAATAAGAACGAGGAACATTTAAGTAGTCCTTGCCACACCCCGGCCCCCAACAGCTTCATGTGTATTAAGTCATTTAATCCTGTCTATGGATTAAGTCATTCAATCACTCCTGCAAGAGCAAAGAGTCCTATCCTTCTCCCCATTATACAGATCTGCAAACTCTGACTAAGGCTACCTTGCTAAAGGCTTTGAGTCCAGACAGTCTGGCTCCAGGAGCCAGAACCCCCTGCCATACCAGCTTCAAACCTCTGTGCGGCCTTGAGCAGGTTACCTAACCTCTCTGCGATCCACTTCCTCATTTGCAAACCCCTGGGAACGCACTCAACAGTGAAGGCAGGTAGCAAACGCTCAATAAACAGTACCCGTTATTATTACTCAGTGCGCTGTAGAATGCCTCTGTCTCCCCCCTCCCCCTTGCCGTATTTTTGTTTCCAATTGCCTTCCCGTTTGTGGCTCTCTTCGGTGGCACGATAAAATATTAAGGTGATGCTTGCCAGTATCACTTTAGAGCACTGACTCTGAAAACTCCGAATCAGGGAAGGCCCTCCAGTTGCCCCCCCCCCCCCCCGCCTTCGGTCCCGTCAACCCCCTCAAAGCCTGACATCCTGCTGGAAACTAACCCTCCCCCCTTCTCTTATCCCCCCGCCCCCCCTCCGCGCCCTGCAGGTCTGAGTAACATCATTGGCATCATAGTGTACATATCTGCCAATGCCGGAGACCCCTCCAAGAGCGACTCCAAAAAGAATAGTTACTCGTACGGCTGGTCCTTCTACTTCGGGGCCCTGTCCTTCATCATTGCCGAGATGGTTGGGGTGCTGGCCGTGCACATGTTTATCGACCGGCACAAACAGCTGCGGGCCACCGCCCGCGCCACGGACTACCTCCAGGCCTCCGCCATCACCCGCATCCCCAGCTACCGCTACCGCTACCAGCGCCGAAGCCGCTCCAGCTCGCGCTCCACCGAGCCCTCACACTCCAGGGACGCCTCCCCCGTGGGCATCAAGGGCTTCAACACCCTGCCGTCCACGGAGATCTCCATGTACCCCCTCAGCAGGGACCCCCTGAAGGCCGCCACCACGCCCACCGCCACCTACAACTCCGACAGGGATAACAGCTTCCTCCAAGTCCACAACTGTATCCAGAAGGAGAACAAAGACTCTCTCCACTCCAACACAGCCAACCGCCGGACCACCCCCGTATGAAGCCCGCGGAGGGGGTGCGGGGGGGCCTGGGGGCGCCGCAGGAGGGGCGCCAGCGCCCGGAAGTGCGGCGAGCAGCGGGGGCGGGAACCCAACCATCCAAGGGGAGGGGAAACCTTCCAAAAGCAAAAACAAAAAAAACAAAAAAAAACAAAAAACAACAAAAAAACAAAAAAATGAAAAAAACAAAAAAAGAGAAAAACATAGCAAGTAAATTTTAAAAAAAAGAACAAACTATAAGAGGAACAAAGAAGCAAAACGACAGGAGACGTGACAAAATATTAACCGAGGGAAAGAAAAACAAACTTAAAAAAAAAAAGCGAGAGAGGATAAAAAATTTAAAATAGAAAATAAATCTAAAAGAAAATGCATGATTTCCCATGTACCATTATTTTAACATTTAATAAAAACCAATTTAAACGAAAAAATAAAAGGGAACCAAGATAACATTAAAGCAAAAAATGAGAAGGAGCGGAAAGGAAGGGGGATGTTCTCTGCATTTATCAGGGGTTTATGTTACTTTTTGTTTTAATGCGGGAGAGTTAACTTTTCTGTTCTCTTTAACCCCAAGCGGGCTCTGCCTCCCTGGGCGAGTGGGGGGGTGGAGACTCAGGGGCCCCGGGGCCAGGTGAGCCCCTCGGTCACTGCCAGGTCCCCGGAGCCTCTGGATGGGTGCCCCAGGAACGCTGGGCAAGCTCCGAGGCTTGTGAGCCGGCTCCACCCAGCATCGATGGGGCAATTGTAGGCTTCCAGGGGACCCTAGAGTGCTAGGTCCCTCCTGTCCGAAAGGTGCCTGGAGGCGGTGCACTTGGGGCTTGCCGAGCCCCCAAGTTCCCAGTCCTTAATGGTCCTTAACCCACTGTGATGACTTCCTAGGCCTTGAGGGAGGGGAAGGAGAGGGGACGGCTGCCTTTGGCTTGTGAGATGCCCAGAAACCTGGAATCCTCAGGGTGAGTTTTTGGGGTCACCACCCCAAGCTCCTGTCCTTAGGAGCAGGGGATGCTCACCCCCCAGGGGGATATCAAGCAGCTCTCCCTCCTCACCTCTCACCTCAGGGCCACTTGATGACCCTGGGGCGATGGTGGACCCCTAGACTCATAGGCCCCCGGTCCCCTGGGAAGGGGGCTCATTGACCCTTTGGGGGTCCTCGGACTCACCGAAGCCCCCCTCAGGGGCCCAGCGAGTCCAACAACGACACTGCAAAAAGGTTTCTTTTTACAAAAGAAAAAGGAAAAACAAGTGGTGATTTTTTTAATAAAAAAACCACAGACTATAAATAAATGTATATATATAATAAGTGGATTTACTTGCAAGAAAATCAGATAGTATTTTTCTTTTAATTCTTTTCCAGCTTTAAACTGTGAAAACAAAACAATGCGGTGGGGTTGGGGGACTTAAAATTTAGCAGGGAACTTGTAAAGAGAAAACAGAAAACAAATATCCAAATCCATTTAAAAAACAAAACAAAACAAAACTGCTGCAAGAGATAAGGGCTGGGCTCAGGGGGAGGGAGATGGAGAGGAGGAGGCCCCGGGGGAGCAGCAGGGAGGCTCTGTGAGGAAAGATCTCTTCCTTATACCAGGAAGGTGCTGCTAATGTGGAAGAGAGAGTCAGGATGGAGAACCCGGTCTACGCGAAGGAGATCGGACACCCACTCACACACACACACGCACACACATACACACTCCTCCGGGCCCTGTGCTCCAATCACACCCTGGAATCTAGACTCTTCCCTCCCATACACAGCCCGAGGCAAGGTTCAGAGAACACTGACTCATGCCTTTCAAAGCCATTGACAACAACCGAGCGCGTGCATACACAGCATTCACACGCATGGAAAGGGCCCCAGTCTAAAATCTAGCTCTGGATTTTGGAATCCCTTGCTGCAATGGCCTCTCTGGGCCTCAGTTTCCCCCTGTGTAAGCATCGGGATTGCCCTACATGAGCTCCAAAAGGCCCATTCTTATTCTTGGTGGCGATGACTTTTAAGATCAGCCACCTGGCCAGAGGAAGATGCCAAGGATGATCAAAATAGCTGCCATCCAGCCCCCAGACATTGAGAACATTCCCAAATCATCAGTCAGCCTCTCAGGCGTGCGCGCGCACACACACACACACACACACACACACAACCATATGCCTCCTCACTGTGCTCCCGAGCCCCTGCCCCCACATCCGATGTCAGAGCAAAAACACACACATGTGAGCAAACGTATCCTGCCATTCAGACAGAGAGGGGGAAAGCACCAGAGGTCCCCCAAGTCACCTTCATTTGGTGTCCCCTTTCTTTAGTGCCATAACCCAGCCACAGGGAGTGAAGGGGGCTTCTCTGAGAGAAGAGATTAGCCGCCAGGCCTTCCCCACTGCCTTTGGGGGTCAGGGAAAAAGAGGGTCCTCTGAGGTTTGCTGGGAGGGGTTAAGGTCGAGGGGACGTTGGCGATGACTTTACAGAAAGTTCGGTCGCTGGTTGAGGACCAAGCCCCCAAATTAAGCTGGCACCAAGGACTAAAGTCTGGGCCGTCCAGCCCGGTGTCGCTCCCCCTTCTTCCCAGACCAGCAAAGGCCAGTCCGGACTCACGCACGCCCGACGGCTTTCTCGAGAGAGTGCGGATTTCAGCCCAGCCTGTGAGCCACTCTGCTAAAAGTGGGGGCCCCTGCTGGTGGCTCCCACTTGGTTTGCTTCACGCCGGCCGGGCCTGAAGTTCCTAAAGTCGAGCTCTGGAGAGTGTGGAAAGTGGGAAAGGAAAGCCCTGCTGGGTCAGCAGCGGCTGCAAGGGGAGCGTCTGGGGCCCAGCCCCCAAGTGCACGGAAGGCCACGCCCCGGGGCGGAGCCACGTCGTGGGCCACCCAGCACTTCTCAGTCTGGGCTGAGATCGCAGTCCCTCCCTCCCCCCACCAACCCTGCAAAGATGAAGGACTAGAGAGTAGGAGAGGCCCCAAGAAAACAGCAAACAAACGGGTGCTGTCGAAAGAGGAAAATTGGCCCCGGTTCTCTGGGTCCTGGCGGAGTGTTTGTGGGATAACGGGGGCTTCTCTCCAGGCTGGGGCCTGGAGCCGTCTGGGTGGGGGGTGACGCCAGCACTGCGGAGAAAGGGCTAGGGGGCCCAAGGGAGGGAGCGGGGAGTGGGGATGTCAAGGGCACCGCTTGCCAGGGCAGCTGATTGCTCATGTCCAGCTCAAACCAGTTCAAGAAACCAACCTCCGTTTTATTTTCTTGGTGGGTCCTTTTTTTTTTTTTTTCAGACTGTTAACAGAAAAAAAAAAAATTTTAAAAAGCAGAAAACTTAAAAAAGAAAAAAAAAAGAAAAAAATCCTGGTACATGAAATAAAGATTTTTTTTTTATAGCTTGGTCCTCACGTCAGTGGATTTCTTTAATTGCTTTCCCAACTAAACAATCCTGAAGCTGTGGAGTCTCAGAGCTGGGGGATGGGAGGCTCAGAAGCCATGCCGTAGAGGGACACCGGGGCTCAGGGGACTGAGCAGCAGACTTTTGGCTCAGGTCATGACCTAGAGGCTCCTGAGTTTGAGCTGCCCATAGGGGCTGCTTCGGATCCTCTATCGCCACCCACCCACCCGCACCCCCACTGCCCTAATCTCTCTGCCCCTCCCCCACTCGTGCTTTCTCTCTATCAAAAATAAATAAAACATTTTTAAAAATAAGAAGAAGAAGCCATGCAGTAGAGTGTCCCCACTCCCCATGCGTCTCCTCGTAAGTATCCCTTAGGGATTCTTGCACACCTCCAGTGACAGGGAGCTCATTCCCTCCGCAGGCAGCCTAGCCTGGGCTGGGCAGTGTTCATTGGTCAAAGTCTCCTCTGCAAGATGAATTTCAATCCACTTCTTCCTCTGAATCCAGCAACACTGAATGAGTGCCTTCCCTTTTGAACACAATCGTCCCTTGGATATTTGAAGACGGCAAGCGTGATGTCCTTGAGTTCTTTTGCCTTAGAACAAACCAGCCCCACTCAATATCCCAGTGACGCTCAGGGTTTCAATTTTTCCCCATGGAAGTGTACAGTCCGGAATGAACATGACCCTGCAGGTGAACTCAGAGGGCTCCCTGCACAGGGCTGCCTCTCCGAGGGGACTGTGGATTGGGAGACAAATGGGGAAGGTCTAGTGGGGGGCCCAGGGTCTCTCCTAACGTGAAGAGACAGGAAAGCCAAAATGGGGCATGTCCTAGTCTGCTCAGGCTGCTGTCACAACAAGCCCTAGACTGGGGGTCGGGGGGTGGGGCTTAAACAACAGACTTTTACTTCTCCCCCTTCTGGAGGCTGGGAGGCCCAAGATCAAGGTGTCTGCAGATTCCGTTCCTGGTAAGAACTCTCTTGCTGGCTTGCTAATGGCCACCTTCTCTCTGTGTGCTTACAGGGAACCAAGCTCTGGTCTCTCTTTCTCTTCCTGTAAGATCACTAATCCCATCAATGGAAGACCCACCCTCCTGACCTCATCTAACCCATTATCTCCTGAAGTCCCCCACCTCCAAATATTCTCACACTGGAGGTTAGGGCTTCAATATATGTATTTCAGGAGGCCACAAACATTCAGCCCATTTAATAGGATGCCAACAGAAGAATCTGACCCATGACATGGGAGAAAGGCCCCGTTTGCAGGCCGCTAAAGAGCCAGCCTGCTGATGTCCAGCCCTGGTCCGGACAAACTGCCAGCATCAGCTATTTGAAAGAGCACTGTAAACACCTCTCAAAATCCATTAAGTACATTTCATTTCGTTCCTCTTAACTTAAAAAAAAAAAAAAAACTGTCATACTGAATAGGAGGGGAGGAAAGAAGGCATTTCAAAATCAAATCAAGATTTAAAAAGCAAACAAAAAAGAACTCATCCGTTGGCAAATTGTACACTGTTGGCAAATTGTACACCGCTTCCTTCCTCTCTTTCTATTGCTTCTCTGGGCCCACCTTCCCGAATTTATTATCCTGAACTAAGAAGGTCAGGTACAAACTCCGAACCCAACGCACGACACACAGGAAAAGGGAAAGGGAACCAAAGCTTGTTTAAAATGAAACATTGTAACACATTGTTCTGAAAAGAGAAAAGGGCTTCATTCTCTCCTACTGACATCCAAGATCGCAGACAAAAACCAAAAACCAAAAAAGAAACACAGAAATCTCGTTCATTACAATAGCTGGGATTCACTGGCCTGGTTATTTTAATATTTTCATTTGGAAAGCCAGAAGAGTCACCTATATGTGATCTTTGAAATGGCCATGATAACACACATGGGTGGATGTGTGTTATCCAGGGCAGATCCCAGATGTCACGACCCCAGTCCTGACATAGATCTAGGATTCTTCATAGCTCTGGAAGGTGGTGGCGTCCCTGGGAAGGGAGTGCATAAGATGTAGGGAGGGAGCAAAGTCATTGCACAGGTCTCCTTAGGGTCCAAGAGAAAGGAGATGTATGCAAAGGAGACCCAAGTGACACAGACCTAAGAAAAGCCTGTCCCCACACCCTGAGGCCCCAGAAGACTCCACTCTGGAACTGGCCAATGTTCAGAATCCCCTGCTCCATTCAGCCCAGGCCCGTTCGGGCCACCCCACCAAGCCCCCCAACCCCACCCCCACAAGCATTTCTTCCTCCAAGCTCACACCTAATATTTGCAAGCCTCAGGGCAGGAGTATACACAGAGCCCCCGAAGCATAAACCTGAATACTTAATGGCTACAAATCAAATGAACAAACTTTAAAATATGTTCCACCCTTCCATCCTGGCAAACATTTCTTCACAATGACCTAAAACACTAGGTTGGAATGTGGGATTCTCAGCCTGGCCTGGGGGCTATACCGGAAAGTGGCATGGTGCAAACCCAGCCTAGCTCCTAGCCCCAGCCCGGACCCCTTCCCTTCCCCCCTCCGGCTCCGTTCAGCACAAAGGGGGTGCCCATCCCAGCCAGCACACCCGCCTTCCAGCTACAGCCGCCCAAACAACAACTCCTTGACCACGTCTCACACCAACCCAACCTCCAAACAGTTGGTAACCAACCCTCAGGTTGGCTCAGGATCCTTTGGGCAGAAGTTCTAGAGTCGCAGCCACCAGAGAGAGTTCTGAGAGAGGGATGTGGGCTCAGGGTAAGCACGTGCCCTTGGATTATGAACTCTTCCCCCCTCCCCACTCTCCGTGGAGGGGGTCATGGCCCGAGGAGGGCCACAGTGAGCTTTCCCAAAGCCCAATGCCCAGAGCAGGGGCCCCTCTTGCCCAAGTCTGGGGTCAGCACAGCCTCTCTCTGGCTTTTGAATGCAGATTTCAAATCCTCAGGTCCAGCCCTCAAGACAAGAGGCCAAGAGCTCAGAAGATCTATCCTTTTGTGCAAAAAGGCACTGCTGAAGTCCAGAGAGGGCAAGCAACGTGTCCACACCTGCACAGTGAACTGGCTTCACACAGGCTCCTGGCCCCGGTCTCCTGACCTCCGCAGTCCCCAGCCCCCCCTTGTGACGGAGGTTTGAAGGGCTGCTTCTCCTCCCTTCTCCATTCCTGCTCCAGGCAGGCTTCGTGCCGACCTGGGGCTCTGGGAGGGTCTGCAGGAGGGGTGGAGGTGGGGGAGGGAAGGCTGCTATCTCCCGGGTGTAACCTGCCTAACCAGGAGGATCAGTTTGGACCAGCTTCCAAGCCAGTCACGGAGAGAGCTGGCTGGGCCACTTGTAGAGACTTCTCCCAGGCCCCGAGGAATTTTGCCAGCTGCCTTCCCGGCCACAGGATGTCACCGACATTTGCCAGGACTGCCACCTGCAGGTGAGCCACGCCTCCCCCTCAACTCTCCAGGAGGCCACACTGCCACTGGAAAGGGCCATGGGGAATGTTTACATCACAGAAATGGGCAACGGCTATAAATCGGGGATTTTTTAAAGTGTATTTATTTTGAGAGAGAGAGCATGAGCAGGGAAGAGGCAGAGAAAGAGGGAGAGAGAATCCCAAGCAGGCTCTGCACTGTAAGCACAGAGCCGGACACGGGGCTCGAAGCCACGAATTAAAAGCATTAGAACAGGGGCGCCTGGGTGGATTAGTCCGTTAAGCGTCTGACTTTCGCTTAGGTCATGATCTCGCGGTTCGTGGGTTCGAGCCCCACGTCGGGCTCTGTGCTCAGTGCCTGGAGCCTGTTTCAGTCTGTGACTCCCTCTCTCTCTGACCCTCCCCTGCTCACGCTGTCTCTCTCTCTCTCTCCTAGAAATAAATAAGGGGCGCCTGGGTGGCTTAGTCGGTTAAGCGTCCGACTTTCGCTTGGGTCATGATCTCGCGGTTCGTGGGTTCAAGCCCCGCGTCGGGCTCTGTGCTGACAGCCAGCTCAGAGCCTAGAGCCTGATTAAGAATATGAAACACACTCTCTCTCTGACCCTCCCCTGCTCACGCTGTCTCTCTCTCTCCTAGAAATAAATAAAACATTAAAAAAAAAAAAAAGAAAGAAATAAAACATTTAAAAAAATAAAAATAAGAAAATAAAAGCATTAGAACAGTGCACTAGTGCATACAAGCATTTATATAGGTGAACACTCAAAGAGAAATAGCCATGGCATAAAGACGTACCACAGTGTGGCAGAGCGCAGGGGCAAACACCAGGGTCTCGGGGTCCAGAGTTCTAATTCACATCCACTCCTCTGTTCTGTCTACGTCACCTACACATACAAAAGTGCGCAGTCACAGGTGCCTTAGTGGAGGGCTCCAGAGGGCACAGAAGGGCAAGGAGGAGGAAGGGGCAATCCTCACTGGCAGGGACCTGGGGTCTGGGGTGCCAGGGTCGCCCCAGGAAAGGGTTTGCCATTCTGAGTTGTGAAAGCCCTGGAGGGTTAAGGCCTGAGCCACACCCACCTCCTTCCTGGTGATGCCCCAGCCTGATTCTCCCAAGGCGTTAGAGGACCATTCTTTTTTTTTTTTATTATTTTTACAAATAGTTTATTGTCAAGTTGGTTCCATATAACACCCAGTGCTCATCCCCACAAGTGCCCTCCTCCATGCCCATCTCCCCCTCCGACACACACCCATCAGTTCTCAGTTTGTTCTCAGCATTCAAGAGTCTCTCATGGTTTGCCTCTCTCCCCCTCCCCCACTATTTCCCCCCTTCTCCTCCCCCGCGATCCTCCATTCTTGATGCTTTCCATGCTTTCATTCCTTCAGCTCTCCTCACCTGCTGTTCTGTGCTCAATGCTGGAGGCAGTGGTAATCAAGACAGACACGCTCCCAACCTCCTGTAATTCCTGTTCCAGAGGGGAAGCAGGAAAATTAGCAAGTTAAGAACCAAATAATTATATAATCACAAATTTTCACGAGGGCGATGAAGTAAATGCACTGGGGCAATGATTTATTTTTTTTTAGGTTTATTTACCTATATTTTAGAGAGAGGGAGAGCGCTTGCATGCAGGCACATGTGAGCAGGAAGCAAGCAGAGAGAGGGAGAGAGAGAATCCCAAGCAGGCTCCGCGCTGTCAGTGCAGAGTCCGACGCAGGGCCCGATCCCATGGCCCTGAGATCATGACCTGAGCCGAAATCAAGAGTCAGATGTTCAACCAACTGAGCCACCCAGGTGGGGCAATGATATAAAAAATAAAACAAAACCAAACAGGGCTTGACCTCTCCTTCAGTCATCTAAGACTTAGTGGCTTAAAATAATAACTATTTTATTATCCCTCAAAATTCCCAGGGCTCAGCTAGGTGGTTCTTCTGTTCTACACAGGATGATGGCTGGGGCTGGAAAGACCGAACAGGCTCACACACAAGGCTGTAGCGGATGCTGACTGTTGGCTGGGAGCTCAGGGAAGTTGTCCGCCCGAACTACTCACTCCTGCCCCCTGTGGCCCCTCCGTGTGTCTCCGGCCCTTCCCAGCAGGGCAGCCAGATTCCAGGTGGCAGAAACTTGCCTCAGAAGCCTCAGCAGGTCACCTCTGCTATATTCTGGTGATCAGTACAAGGGTGCCTGGGTGGCTCAGTCGGTTAAGCGTCCGACTTCGGCTCAGGTCATGATCTTGTGGTCCGGGAGTTCGAGTCCCGCGTGCAGCTCTGTGCTGGCAGCTCAGAGCCTGGAGCCTGCTTTGGATTCTGTGTCTCCCTCTCTCTCTGTCCCTCCTCTGCTCATGCTCTGTCTCTCAAAAAATGAGTAAATATTTTAAAAAAGTCAAAAAGCAAATCCCAAGGCTAGTTGCAGGGGGAGGAGACACTGAGTCCCACCTCCTGATAGGATTAGCAGCGTGCAGCTGAGAGGTGACAAACATCAGGCACCATCTTTAAAGGTTAGACACTGCCACTCCCTCCCTTTTTTTTTAAATTTTGAAAGCAATGCTTTCATTTTATTTTTTTAAATTTTACTAAAATCCAAGTTAGTTAACATACAGCGTAATAATGGTTTCAGATACTGCAATCCCTTTACTTTTCTTAATGTTTATTTATTTTTTGAGAGAGCGGGAAATGAGTATAAGCAGGAGTGGGGTGGAGAGAGAGGGAGACACAGAATCTGAAGCAGGCTCCAGGCTCTGAGCTGTCAGCACAGAGCCCAACACGGGGCTCGAACTCACTGACCGCAAGATCATGACTTGAGCCGAAGTTGGACGCGTAACCAACTGAGCCACCCAGGCCCCCCACTGCAACCTCTTTAAATAGAGCAGTAGGTGAAGGCCTCTCACTGACACTTTCAGCTGAAATTTGCAGCGTAAGGAGGGTGAGCCAGGCAAAACCAGGGGATGGGAGAAAAGGGAAGGTTCCAGGCAGAGGGAACAGAATGTGCAAAGCTCCTTTTCCTGAGGCAGAAAAGAATTTGGCCTGTAAGTAGACCTAAAAGATGACCCAGATGGTTATCCCTGATGAACAAGGGACAAGGGACAGGAGATGAGTGGGAAGAGGTGGGCAGGGGTCAGTCCCCAGGAGACAGGACTTTGGATTTTATTTTAAAGTGCAAGGAGAGCCGCTGACCCACAAGGGAAAATCACCACTGAGCTTTCTATGCACAATTTAAAATGCAAGAGCCAGGGCTAGACACCACAGGGGGACAAACAGAAGTAAGGCATGTCCCAGTCAGAATGGGGGCAATGACAGATGCTGGCAAGGACGCAGAGAAAGGGGATCTCTTTTGCACTGCTGGCAGGAATGCAGGCTGGTGCAGCCGCTCTGGAAAATACTGTGGAGGCTCCTCAAAAAGTTAAAAATAGGACTACCCTATGACCCAGCAATTGCCCTGCTAGGTATTTATCCAAGCTGTTTTGTGTGGGACACACGCACCCCAATGTTTATGGCAGCGCTATCGACAGTAGCCAGAGTATGGAAAGACCCCAAATGTCCATCGATGGATGAATGGATAAAGAAGATGTGGTAGAGGGGCACCTGGGTGGCTCAGTCGGTTAACCTCTGACTTGGGCTCAGGTCATGATCTCACAGTTCAAGAGTTCGAGCCCCACATTGGGCTCTATGCTGACAGCTTGGAGCCTCTTTCAGATTCTGCATCTCCCTCTCTCTCTGCCCCTCCCCTGCTTGCACTCTGTCTCTCTCTCTCAAAAATAAACATTTAAAAATTTTTTTAAAAAGATGTGGTATATATATATACAATGGAGTATTACTCAGCAATCAAAAAGAATGATATCTTGCATTTACAACAACATGGATGGAACTAGAGGCTTTATGCTAAGCGAAATTAGTCAGAGAAAGACAAGTATCATATGACTTCACTCATATGTGGAATTTAAGATACAAATGTTCCCTTATGTTCATAAGGGAAGGGAAGCAAAAATACCATAAAAACAGGGAGAGAGACAAAACAAAAGAGACTCTTAGATACAGAGAACAAACTGAGGGTTGCTGGAGGGGTTGTGGGGAGGGGGATGGGCTAAATGGGCCCGGGACATTAAGGAGGACACTTGTTGGGATGAGCACTGGGTGTTATACATAGGGGATGAATCACTGGATTCTATTCCCGAAATTATTATTGCACTAGATGCTAACTTGGATGTAAATTTTTTTTAATTTTTTAATTGAAAATAAATTTTTAAAAAGAAGTGAGGTACATCCCTTTCCTGAAGCTCATAGCTTTACTTGAATGACATACTTGGGATTTGCCATCTACCCTTTTCCATTCCATTAAGCTCTATTTACATAACTCCTTCTACGAGTGGAAGAACTTTTGTAAAAGACCCATAAATAAAGACAATATTAAAGGTAGAAAACTAAAACCTTGGAAGGGAAAGAGAAACAAAATGACAAAAAGCATAAGCTTCCTGGCAAGCAAGGCAAGAAGGGAAACACCATCAATTCTGTAGCTTTCATTGTCTAAGTCAGCACTTCAGTTGCTATAGAAAAGAAAAATTGTTTCTCAATTTCACGCTCTCTGAAGAAGAGAGAAAACACACATGAAATAATAATTAACAACTCGAGGCTACAAGTAGAGTACTCCAGGGGAGCCTGGGTGGCTCTGTGGGTTGACTCTTGATTTCGGCTCATGTCATGATCCCAGCATTGTGGGACAGAGCCCCATGTCAGGCTCCTTGCTGAGTGTGGATTCTCCTTAAGATTTCCCCTCTCTCTCTCTCTCTCCCCCCCCCCTCGCTTCTCTCTGCTCATGAGCTCTCTCTAAAATAATTAAAATTAAAAAAATATTTTAAAAAAAAACATAGTTGAGGCACCTGAGTGGCTCAATTGGTTAAGTGTCCAAATCTATTCAGCTTTCCCTTCGAGTCAGGCATTAATGTAAACACTTTACATTCTAATGCTAACAGCAGCATTGTGAGATAATTCCTATTTATTAGCCCCATTTTACAAATGAGGATCAGAGAGATTAAGATAGATGCCCAACGTCACACAGCAGGACTATGGTAGCGCCACGACAGTAAGCCAGGCAGTCTGTCGGCACCCCGATTCTAACCTCCATTTGAATCCACTTCTCTTACAGTGGTCTCTTGGACACCCCCCCCCTTTATTTTATCCCCCAGTACGTACCCACTCAGTCTGCTAGAGTGCTCACAGCTGAATAGAAGCGCTTCCCTTCACAGAACCAAAACCCCTGACCCATCCGCTCGCCTCACACTTCCTTCCCATGCTCTGTCTCTCTCCTTGTCTTAGCTTGAAAACCAGGCTAAGGGGCGCCTGGGGGGGTCAGTTGGTTGAGCATCCAACTTCAGCTCAGGTCATGATCTCACGATTCGTGGGTTTGAGCCCCTCGTTGGACTCTGTGCTGACAGCTTGGAGCCTGCTTCAGATTCTGTGCCTTTCTTTCTCTCTGCCCCTCCCACACTCATACTCTGTTTCTGTCTTAATAAAGAAAAAAGAAAAAAAAAAGAAAAAACCAGGCTAAACTTTTTCCCCAAGGACAGTCCTTTAGAATCTGTTGCTCTGCCTGAGGGACTGGCAAAGGGCTAACAGAGGTAAGACTCAAAGCTGGCCATGAAAGGTGAGGAAGACTTCCCATGGGCTCCTTGACAGTAGAGACATGATTCATTATCACTTCCTCGGCACGCGGCAAGGCCTCATCATCTTATGAATTGAATAAAGGTGGACTGAAGTGGATTGAATGTAGTCGGGTTGAACGAATTGGACTGAGCTGAATTGTGAGGCTGAATGGATGGAGGGTGAGTGGGTAGATAGATGGATAATTGGTCAGGTGGACAGGTGTTAGTTGGATGGGTGGGTGGATAGATGGATGATTGGTTGGATGTTTAGATGAATAGTTGGCTGGATAAGTAGAAAAATTGATGGATTTTAAATGCTAAGATGATGGATGGATGGGTGGGTGGATGGGAGTGGATTTAGGGACTGTAGCTGGTAGGGAAATCTGGTAACTGAAGGCACAGAGGTAGGAATGTCCTTGGTGTGTTTGGGAAACACTGAATAAATCAGCATGACTGGGGCAGAGGGCTCATGCCGGGGAGAAACCAGAGAAAGACATTCTCCCTCCTAAAGGGACAGATGGGGGGTGCTGGGGAGGATGTTATACAAGTTGTGTGCTCAGTGGGGCTGGGGAGGGAGGAGTTAACAGCAGGATGGCTCCCCCACCAGCTGTGACCGGGGTGACACTGACAGATTACAGCGTGTCCTCCGCACTAATAACACTGCGGAGTCCTCTCCGGCTGGTCCCCAGCCAGCTCCAGCTCCAGGGGATCAATACTGAAAACCCTCAGCCAACTCCCTCCAAGCCTCAGACATGGACACGTTGAAGCCCAGAACCGCAGAGTAGAAGAGACCTTGGAGATCGGCTCATTCCCTGGCCTGGGAGTTCCTGGGGCTGGGAATGTGTCCCATCCACCTTGGCGTCCCCTGTCCTATCACAGGGCTGGGCAAGGGCCAGTAGGACTCCGAAAGTTTGCTGAGTGAATGGATCAACCTCCTGGCCAATGCAGGAGTCTTCTCACAAGAACACTTCTCTGGCAATGGTCCCTCTGCCTCTATTTGTATCCCTCCGGCAACAGGAGGTTCCCCACCTTTCCCAAGTGGATCTAACCATTGGAATCATCTTCCTTGTTTTGAATTTTTTTAACGTTTATTTATTTTAGAGGGAGACAGGTGCGAGCGGGGGAGGGGCAGAGAGAGGGGGAGACACAGAATCCGAAGGAGGCTCCAGGCTCTGAGCTGTCAGCACAGAGCCCGTCACGGAGCTCAAACTCAAGAACTGCAAGATCATGACCTGAGCAAAAGTCAGATGCTCAACCAATTGAGCCACCCAGGTGCCCCCTTCCCTGTTTTGAATGAGCCTCCCCTCCCATTTATTTGTCCACAAACTTCTGTTTCCCAGTTTCTCCCTCTTCCCTAGCCACCTCCCTTGTCCAGCTCCCAAATCATCCAGTAATCCAGTCCTCGCCTCCTGGGATGCTGAAGTCACATGGTCGAATAGGGATAAGAAGGGAATTCACATTCACTGAGTGCCTGCTCAGGGCGATGATGTCAGAAACCTAAATGCGTGTTTCATGCCATCCTTATGCTAACATGAAGTAGGTGCTACTATCCCCATGTGACCAATGAGGATCCCACGGCTCAGAGAGGTTAAGTCACTTGCTCAGAGTCACTCAGACACACAGCAGCAGAGTTGGAGCTGGAATCCAGGTCCATGGGCTTCCACGAGGCCATTGCAGCCCAGAGGTACCCAGTACGAATACTTCCTATGGCTTGTTCTCGGCCTCCTACAGGTCTGGAAAGACCTAACTGGACTTCTAATCCCCCACCTCCAGGGGAGGAGGAGGGAGCTGCCAGACTGTGGGCTCCTCGCCCAGAGCTTGCTGCTTCCCACCATATCCCCAACCCAGACTGTGGCCCCCAAATGGCATTTCTCATGGAAGGGAGCCAGGGCCAGGGGTCCTTGGATAAATGGCGGATTCCAGGACTTGGGAAAGGAAAGCACAAGATGAATCTGGAACATTTTGTTCTTCCGGAAAGCCAGGAAGGTATCAGAGACTACGCAGGCTGGGTCACAAGGCTCAGCGGCCTCCCTAAAGGGGCTCCCAGGGCCCGAGATGAGACCATCTCAGCACTGAAAAAAGGGAGGACACCAGAGGACCTGCCCGTTATTTTGAAAACAGGTTTCAAAACAGAAGCAGGGGACAGTCAAACAAAATAGCATATGTATTGCATTATATAGGTTAGATCTAACATGTAACACTACATCTACGTATAGACTCCCACCCTGCCTGGGAGAGCTCTGCATACTGTGAGTGCTTGCTCGGATGCTGCCTGGAAACCTCTGGAAAAGGATCCTGTGTCCCCGGCCCATTCCAGCCTGGGCCTTTCTGCTCCCCACCCTCCACCCTGCCTTTACTTCCACAGGAACAACGAGGTGATGAACCTCTGGGAAGCTCGCTGGCACTGAGGCCTGGGGAGGGAAGTGGCTTGTCCAGAACTCCCTGCTGGCCACTAGGGCCGGCCCTCCTGGAGGCCTGAAGTCCATGGCCTCACTGTGAGCCCAGGGACCGAGGCCCGGCTCTGGTGTGCACCAGGGGAGCTGAAACTTCTCTAGGCGCCACTGGTCCTCATGCTCATCTCCATCCGGTCACCGTGTCCTCCCCGGCAAACCCAGCCCGCTGCGGTGTCCCCCGTGCCCACCCAGCTCTCCTGCCCCTTGTTGAAACCATAATTTAGTGGTAACACTCTTCAAGCACACCCACAAAAGTCAGGACTCCTTCCCCTGCAGGCTGCTCCCCAAAAGCCATGCTTGTGCTTAGCATGCACCTGTCTTTTCTTACCCGTTGGGCTTGAGTCTGGATAAAACATCTCCAGAAGAAAACGCCAGAAACTAGTGAGAGTGCTCACCTATGGGGAGGGAGGGCTGGAAGCAGGGATGTGACCGAGAGCGCCTTCACTGGGCACCTTCTGAATTCTGTACCATATGCATAAAAAATCTACAAAACAATTAATGAATTCGTTTTAGTAAAGGTGACCATTAAAAAGCAAAAAAGACGGGGCGCCTGGGGGGCTCTGTTGGTTAAACGTCCAAGTCTTGGTTTTGTCTCAGGTCATGATCTCACAGTTTCGTGGGTTCAAGCCCCACATCGGGCTCCGCACTGACAGCTTTGGAGCCTGCTTGGGATTCTCTCTCCCGCTCTCTCTCTGCCCTTCTCCCCGCTTGCACTGTCTCCGTCTCTCTCGAAATAAATAAATAAACTTTAAAAAAATAAAACAAAACAAAAAGCAAAAAAGACACATCCTGACTCTACTAGTTCTGCGACCTTGGACAACTTACTCCAGTCTTGGGCTATTCATCTAAAAAAAGGAGATGATAATAGTCCCTGCCTTGCAAAGTAGGTAACAAGCCAGGGCTCAGGAAGCAGTTAGCACCATCATGGCAAATAGTCAGCGCTCAGTAAATGTGAGTGAGAGTCTTCTCTTTGGCCATGTTCTCCTTGGAGTTCTGAACTCTTTGATGGCAAGAACCACAGTGCTCAACTCTGGACCTCAAGCTTAGCCCAGCTCCTGGCACAATCATGAAAAGTCTCGAAATGTTTCCTTCCATCTATGAGACACGATTTACTATCCCCACGATGGCTTTCAAGGCCATCTCTGGCTGCCCCCCACCTTTGCAGCGGCACCTCCTACCCATCTTCAAATGTACACACATCGCCTCTGACTCTCCCCACCCCCACCGTCTCCCCCCTCCTCCACCTCCAGGCTGCTCTTGCCTGGTCACCTGCAAACTTGCCTCATCCTTCAAGATCCTGCCAAAGGCTCCCTCCTCTGTGTGGCCTGCTCCCCTGCCTCTGGTAGACCCACTCGCACCCATGACACCTAGAACAGACCTCCAAGAAACACCTGCCAGACTGTACTGTTCGCTCTCTGCCCTCTGTCTTCCCCGCGGCTCTGAAAGTCCCAGGAGGACAGGGGCTGTGCTTCTTGTCTCTGCATCCCTACTACTTAGCACATAGCGGGCACTCAGGGAGTGTTTGTTGAATGAATACATGAGTGAATGAATGAATGAATCATTTCTGACCACTTTGTCGCCCGGCAGGCTTCGGGGGCCGGATCGTGGTGAGTCACTCATACCCTGCTCAGGCTTCGGAGTGAAAGCAGTGGCCTCTCTTTGAAGTCTCTTCCCAGGCTCCAGCCCAGACGCTGCACCTCTCAGCCTGAGAGTGCCCAGACGGCGCTGGTGTGCTATGCAGCACTGCAGCTTCTAGAGGCTGAGTGGCCTGAGGGCGCCCGCCCACCTAATGTCTGCTGAAGCCCTCGGTGTGTGGGACAGGAAGGAATGGGGACAGAGAGGCAACTAAGATTCCCCCTGTCCGCACAGACAAGTACGGGGGTGGAGGAGACCGATGCCTGGTCTTCCCCCATTCAATCTACCACACGCCACTCTACTCTGTGCCTTTACGCAAGCCCTGTCCCCTCTCTGAGCTTCAATTTCCTCCTCGGATGTGGGTGGAAAGATTCACCTCGTCTAATGCACCAGAATTATTTAGCAAATGGAACCACGTAATCTATGTAAACGGTTCAAAAAGCTCTACCAACCTGTACCAGCGCTGCTGGTTTTGCTGTTGTTGTTTATATAATCTTAATATAACAATAATGGATAGGTGAAGCCCTCTCCTCAGCAACCGCGGTGACTTGCACACAGTAGGGGTTTAGATATTTGATCCTCGGAAACGCAGTCCCGGTGAGGGACTCGGCTTTTCATGCTTTGGGGAGCAGCGCCATCCTGTGGCCAGAACTCAGAACACATGGCTCTTCTGACACACGGGTCAGGCTGGGAGGGGGCTGCTGGGAACCCCGCCCAGGTCATTTTAGGACAGATGCCCAGAGTCAGTCTGACACCAGAGCACAAGGACAAGTTTCTTCTCCCCCAGAGGTGATATAAGGCTCAGCGTATAAATAGGCACAATAAGGGTTTAAACAGGTAAATCCACTGGATTATTTCTCCGTAAATGGGTCTTTGGAAGAACCAGAGTGCCCAAGGAGCAACCCAGCTGCATGTGCAGGTGGCCTGGCCTGGGCCTGCGAAGGACACTGCTCATCCTTCATCCAAGACGACTTGAACTTGGTCCTACCACTCACAAGCTGCGTGACCTTGAGCAGACTTCAGCCTTCTCTGGGCTCCAGTTTTAGCGCCTGTGCAATGAGGTCATAATCCCTGCACTGGCCACCTCAAAGAGTCATTGTGAATGTCACATGGGCTAAAGAAAGCATGACCAGTTCATAAATGGTAAAGGGCAGTACAAACGCAATGTACGTTTTATTACTATTCCAGTAACAGCAATTGATATCTCACATGTATTAAGCTCCTCACTGTGCTAAAAACCCTTCACCATATAATTTCATTTAATTCCTACAAAGCTCTACAAAATAGGTACTTTTAAGAAGGCCATTTTGTAGATGAAGACACTGAGATTTACAGAAGTTTAACAGTCTGTCCAAAGGCACACTCAGCTAATAAGGAGGAAAGTTGATATTTGAACTCGGGGCAGTGGGGCCCCCAAATCGAGGTAGTCAACCGCAGCGTATGCTGTCTCATAGCCCCTGATGGGCAGTGGCAGGTGTCTTGAAGGAAACAAAGTTACTACCAACATTTCTCTTCTTTTCCCCAGGCAAGTCGGCTTCCTTCCCAGCTCTGTCTCAGCATCTCCTTTTAATGTGGGAGCCTCCTTGGGCTCTGCGCCTGGACTCCTGTTCACAGCCACAGTCAGAGAATCCCAAAACATTCCCTTTCCGGGTCCACGCCTGGAAGGAGGCTGTGCATGCTCCTACATGCAAAGGAGCTGGAATGGCAAAGGCAGGTGGGGGACGGGTCCCCAGAATGTCAAAAAGATGTGCCAAATCTGTTCGAAGGAGGTGGCTACTTCTCAACGTTCGTGATGCCTCTCAGAGGCCTAGAGTCCTCTGGAGCTTACGAGTGTCCCCCTGTCCTTTCTCTCATTATCTGGCCCCAGAACACTCCCCTGAGGTCGGAATCCTCAGCCCTATGCTCAAGACAAAGAAACCAAGGTTGAAGATGAAATGAGTTACCCACGGCCACACTGCAGGCAGGTGGCAGAGAGGGAATCAAGATTCCAGAGAACAAACTGCAGAGGCCCACGGCTGCTTCTGGTTGACAGCCCTGGTTCTAGCTTGGATGTGCCACCAGCTGTCTGTGTGGCTACACGAGCCACCGAGCCTTGGTTGCTTTATGTCAGAGATCCCCGCCAGCTTGGAAGACTCTGGTCCCCTATTCAGTCACATCCTTGAGCCAGAAAGACAAGGGTGTTCTGCAGCATTGGCTGGTATTCCAGAGAAGCAGCCAGGACTTCAGCTCCCTTGGGAAGCGCTTCCCGACCACCCACGGCTGAGTTGTCATCCCTCATCGTGCTCCCAGTGCATTCACAGGACTGCGTTGTAATTTACCTGCAAATTCCCAAAGGGCCAGGCAGCAAGCACACGTGAACATGAACACCGGCAGCCAGGAGGCAGTAGGGAAGAGTGGGGACTGGGGCAAAGGAGAGAAACCCTGACCAATGCTACAGCACTTCTTCTGCTCCAACTTCTTGTCACCACGCAGGAAAGCCAAGCCGATGTTGCTAGGTCATAAAAGAAACCAAAAATCTGGATTTCCATGTGAAATCTGCTTTTTAGGTTTTTTTTTTAATTTTTTATGCTTTATTCATTTTTGAGAGACAGAGAGGGACAGTGTGAGCAGGGGAGGGACAGAGAGAGGGGGAGACACAGAATCTGAAGACAGGCTCCGTGCTCTGAGCTGTCAGCACAGAGCTTGACATGGGGTCCAAACCCACAAACCGTGAGATCATGACCTAAGCCAAAGTCGGACGCTTAACCGACTGAGCCACCCAGGGGCCCCTGAAATCTGCTTTTTAAAAACTGACTCAAAACATATTTCATGAAGCACTTTATAGGCATTGCACACCCGAATCAGCCACATCTGCTTTCCCACTAGACTCTGAGCTACTTGAGAGCAGGATTGGTTGTTTCTCTGAACTGAGTGACCAAACGGGGCCTGGGTCCCCACAAGTTACCAATGCTCGCTTTTGAAATGTTGCAAGACCTTGCTCCGGTCAAAGCCCCCACAGGCTTCTGGTGACCAAGCTGATTCAACTGGCACGGATTAAGGGCTTATTGTACACCAGGCCCTCTTTCAAGCTCTTTACATATTAGCTGACTCAATTCTCACTACCTGCTTCCTATGATCCCACCCATTTAACAGACGAGGAAGCCAAGACTCAGACAGCTGCATGACTGCCTCAAGGCCATGCAGCTAGGGGTAAGCTGGATTCAAACTCAGGCAGTCTGTCTCCATGGATGTCTGTTTTCATTGCCATGGTACTGGATCGCCCTGTGAGACCTCCTCAAATATCACCTGCAGTCACTTAGCCCCAACAAGTGTCTCTGGGCACCTACCAGGCACAGTTTCTAGTCCTAAGGCCAGTGGGAGCCAGTGCAGGTAGAAGGAAAGAGAACAACATCTGTGTTGCAGAAAGTGGGCCTGAGGTTCCGAGAAGGGCGCCTGTTTGCTCAACACCCAGACTGAGCCAAAACCAGTGTCTGCCTTCGTCCCCGCCACCCCCAGCTATCAGGAGAAGAGCAAGCGTAGGGCAGAGAGAAAGAGCCAAGGAGAGGCCTGGTTATTCCTCATCCCATCGAAACAATCAAGCACTCTCTCAACTCGCTAAATGGTTCTGAAGGAAATGGGAGGCTATTTTGTCTCCCGTCACCAGGGCTGCAAATCCTGATATATCTCAGGCCCCGGCAGAGAAGCGGATGCCTCAGCACTTGGAGAGATGCCTGCACGAGGCAGGAAGTGGGGTGGATGATTCAACAGGTACCTCTCTATTCTGAGAGCTGATCCTGTGATGGGGGAGCGTACATCCAGCTGAGATAAAAAATAAATCTGAATGCAGACCATCAGAACATACGGCAAGCCTCCCTTTCTCCCGGGGGACTTGAAGCGTCCTTTGGGGCTTTAATCCCTCCAGGTTTTCTATTTTTAAAAAATTCACTGGTGCAACAAGAATCTTAGGAGGCTGGGGTGAGCTGGTGACTCAAAGGTTTCCCTTCCTCCCAGCTCACCATCAACAGATGCAAAATGCTGTGGTTCTACGGAGTGGGCCTGGGGCACTCTGGCCCACGCCCTCAGCCCTGCTCATCTGTAAAATGGGGCAGTGGTCTCTGCGTCGCTGAGACAGAACATTTTGGTGCACATCCTTGATTTCTCATCTGAAACCCTTGGGACACTACACATTTGATAACCGAGAGCTCTCCACGCTTCCTGAAGGCTTTATGGGGACTCTACTGTACATTACGGAATATACCCTGCAGGTCCACCGTATCATTCTGTCAGATGCCCAGGTTACTCCATAAACCCTTTAACTTTTACATAACAAAATGTATACATATTCATACTAAAGCGCAATCAAATAAAGACTGTAAATAACATCATGTCCAATTCACATCGGGTCTGCCATCAAGTGCGTGCCCCAACCTCATGAGAAGCCCTTTCCGGACTTTGGAATTGTGTATGAATGCTGGCTTCGGTCTCAGGCACACCTGGCTCGCTATTCCAAATTGCCCCTTTTCCAGCTGGCTGACCTCAGGCAAAATGCTGCTGCCTCGCCGCACCTCAGCCTCCCTGTCCATAAAATGGGGTGATAACCCCAATGGTGGTTCACGGAAGGCCCACAGGGAGGTGCAGGTGGAAAGGGGCTGGCCGTGCAGACAGATCACCGCAAGCGGGCCTTGGTGAATCCACCAGAACAGTTTGGGATATATCCACACACGAGGCAGGGCCAGATTCCCTTTACCCAGCCTTGTACGGCTGACGCACAGTTCCATTCCCTTCCCCTGAGCACGTTTAGCTCAATAAGCCATGATCAGAGCCCAGGCCTCCGCCCGACCAGGCTTCCTCTGAAACTTCAGCATTTGCTGTGTCCTAAACTCTTCAGTGGCACCTTCGCAGATGACCGACCAACTGGGTACTCTTAGAAAAGGCCAGTTGGCATCTGTAGCAGATTCGAGGCGCCCCAGATGGTCCTGACAGTCTCTCATGCACCACCTGCTCTTCTAGAACCTTGTGCCTGGGACTCGCTGGTAGCCAGCAGCAGGGCTGCTTGACTTCTGAGACTGGACTGCAACAAGGCCACATAGCTGCCAGCTTGTTAGTCCAAATACTTGCTCTGGAAGTCTTCAGCCCCCGTGTATGCCGTCTCCCTGTCCTGGGGCCGCCATGTTGTAAGAAAGCCCAGCTCTCCATGTGGACTCACCACATAGCGAGACCCTAAGACTAAATGGAGAGAGAGAGGGAGAGAGAGAAGGTTCTAGCCAACCCCCAGCTACTCCAGCTCCAGATGCACCTAACTAATAAGGCCTGGGTGGCCCCAGGCTAGAACCAGACAACCCCTTCCCAAATTCCTGGCCCACAGAAACCAACAGAGATAACAAAAGGATTATTGTGGCTTTCAGCTGCCAGATTTTGGAGGGAGGTGTGCCACAGCAATAGATAGCCAGAACACAGGGCATGTGATTTCCCTCCTGCCTAGGGTGACCAGACCTGCCTCCCAGTTTGCATGGGACGGTCCCAATTTATTCCTTTTGTCTGGTGTCATTTCCGATAGTGACCCCTTTGTCTCCCATAAGGGCCCCAATCTGGATGGTAAATTATAGGGTCACCCTACATCTAGTCGAGTTCTTGGGGCACACCACAGATCCTTGACAACTCTTTACCTCACAGTCTAGAATAATCGGAGTATCTGAGATGCTTGCCCATAGGCAGCATTCAAGAAAATGATGCTCGTTTACTGGTCCCTTCCTCTTCCTCCAGCTTTGTTCTGTCAGGATGCTTAGCAGTTTTGCCAAGGGATGTCTTAAGGGGCAGCCCCTTCTCAAGCTCCACAGTGTCTTCCCCCAATACGTGTGCCTCAGAGAAAACAGGGCATCTGTGATATGAACACAGCTCCGCGACCAGATTCCTGTCGCTGAGCCTCTCTCCCCCCCGCCACCATGGGGAACTTTAGGAGCTGTCCTCGACTTTCAGGATAGGAAGGTTCTCAGTAAATTAGAGATAGCAGAGGCGAGAGGCAGGGGAGGGGAGTAAGAAAGAGAATCTCCCAAACCTCACGAAAGGCCTTCCTCACCACCCTGTAAGGGATGGGAGATTTTTTTTTAATGTTTATTTATTTTTGAGAGAGACAGAGGTAGTACGAGTGGGAGAGGGGCAGACAGAGAGAAAGGGAGAATCCCAAGCAGGCTCTGCACTGTCAGCGCAGGGCCCAATGCAGATTTAAACCCACAGACTATGAGATCATGACCTGAGCTGAAATCAAGAGTTGGATGCTTAACTGGCTAAGCCCCCCTTGCACCCCAGGGATGGGAGCTTTTGAATCCACAAAACTGCTCTCCAATAGTGGCTCAGCTGTGACTCACTGGACCAAGTACCCAACTGGGCTGAGCCTGCTTCTCCCCCACCCCCCATATTGATGGGACGGTTGAACTCTTGGAAAGAATCAAAGACATGATTAATTATGTAATTAATTAAGGGTGAGTGGGTGGCTCAGTCCGTTAAGTGTCCGACTTCAGCTCAGGTCATGATCTCTCAGTTTGTGAGTTCGAGCCCCATGTCGGACTCTGGGCTGACAGCTCGGAGCCTGGACCCTGCTTTGGATTCTGTGTCTCCCTCTCTCTCTGCCCCTCCCCCACTTGCACTCTGTCTCTCCCCTTCTCAAAGATATATAGATTTTTAAATTTTTTTTTAAATTAAATTTTTTTTAATCTTTAAAACAATTATGTAATTAATTATGTAAAGCACAAACACAGCACCTGGCATATAGTAAGCAGTCAGAAACACTACTTCCCTTTTTAAGGTATTAGAGGTTCTGAGCAGAGAATGCCTCTGTGGAGCACCTGGGTGGCTCAATCAGTTGGGCGTCTGACTCTTGATTTCAGTTCAGGTCATGATCCCAGGCTCGTGGGACTGAGCCCCATGTCAGTCCCCACATTGAGCACGGAGCCTGCTTAAGATTCTCTCTCTCTCTCCCTCTGCCTGTCTTTCTCTCTCTCTCTCTCTCAAATAAAAAAGAAAGAAAATGCATTTGACTTATCTGGAAGGGACAGAACAGAATAGTACAAACGGCTGATACAGTAATAACAGTGCCTCTCCCTTCTAGACGTGCCATTGAGGGGACGTATGCGGGGGGCCTGACAGTCACCTACAGCTTTCCCTTTTTTCAGTTTGGAAATGGCTTTGCAGACACTGACTCAGCCCAGGAGACAAGAATCTCACTATCAGTCATTAATGCATAGGATCTTGCTGCGAAGGGCTGGCTCTCAGTGACATCCATTGAACGAATCACCTCCTACCGGTTTTGACCCTCTTAGCCATGGACTTAGTCAACAAATACTTAACTGGGCACCTCCTCCATGTCAAGCCCTGTTCTAGCAACTGGGGACACAGGTCCTCTCTCCATCTTCTCAGGGTGCTGCTATGATGGTAGAGTCGTGGGGATCAAATAGGGACGTGAGTAACCAGGTAATTATCGTTGCTGCGAGTGTGAAGGGGAAGCACTCAGAGTCTGGAAGGAAGAGGAGGAAAGAAGCACCTGAGGAAGGGACATTTGACCCACAGCCGAAAACTCATCAAAGAACATGCAAGCCTTCCCAGAGGAGACAACAGCTTTTGGGGAGGACCCGAGGAAGGAGGGAGAGCAGAATCCGGAATTCCTAGAACCCAGACACTGGAAAGAATGTGGGCCAGTCGACTCAAAGAAGATGCCCCAGCTGGCAGCTGAGAAGTAGCTCTTCTGTCTGGGCTCCGAGGGACAGGGCTGCCAGAAAGGTTAGAGAGCCAGTGTGTTCGCGTGAAGGGTGGGTGTGTACAGAAGGAGGTTAACAAACCCCCCAATAGCAGGACAGAAACCGGGCAGGAATCAGAGATCCCAGAGGAGAGGAGAGTGATTCCCAACTGGCCACTGTGTTAGAATGCTGACAATGTGGAAAGCGTGGGGAAATGAGGACCCAAGGGCGCCTGGTGACGCCAAGGAATAGACAAAGGAGCTGATAATGTTTACCAAAAAGAAGTCCACAGAGTGTAAAGCGGCCTCGGCAGAGGAATGAGCTCCCCATCACAGGGCACATCCAAGCAGAGGTAACGGCAATCAGCCAGACAAGCAGACGCCTGTCTGGGGTGCGGGCTGTGCCGGATGAATGAGAAAGAGGATCCCCTGAAGTCCTAGCACACAATATGAGGTCCTCCCCCCTTGGAAGGCCACGTAAGGCCTGCTGCCTCTGCTGCTGCCTGACTCTCCCCTGCCTGCTCCCTCTCATCCTCCAGTCCCTGCTCAGAGGGGCCTCCCCCAACTCCCGCCTTCTACGCGCCACACCCCCGATCGCTCTCTAACACAGATCCCTGGTGCAGCGTCTTCACCTACTTCTCACATCTCTGCACACCTGCCCGGTGTCTACCTTGTCTACCTTCCCCTGCTTCAAAGCTTCCCTCCTTGAGACCAAGACCCTCTGTCACTTTGCTCCTCCTCGCCTAGTCCATACAAGGCACGGGGCTGGGGGGGGGGGCGGGGGGGGAGTGGAGTGCTCCACAATGTCTGTTGAATGCGCAAATAAAATCCCAGCTTTGCCTCTCACTAGCTGTGTGACCTTGGGTTAGTGACTCGACCTCTCTGAGCCTGCTTCCAATGGAAAATCTTGTAATAAGATATTGTGGTCATGAAGTTCAAGTGAAATTACGGCCCTTGTCACTTACACTCTGTGATGTGAAAGCTAGCCGTCGTTAGTGATAATGAATATTTAGCCACTCAATTGCCCAAAGAAGGTGTTTGTGCTTCTCCAAAGTGCGAACACGCTGTGAAATCTTTTGAGCGGTGGGCATCTGCCCTCAAGTCTACATCTTTCTGGCAAGAATGTTAAGGGTTTTATTTTACAGCCTCTGAAAGCAGCATCCAGAAGCCCTGAATTCAATAAACATTTCCTGGGTACACTCTGCACACCCGGCCCCGTGCTGGGGCATGAAGCCTCCTCAGAAATTATGCGACCCTGTGTTAGAGGAATGCAGTGACTGGGGTACCAGACGTGAGGGACACTAGTAACAAAACCAGACGCGCGGCAAGCACAGCCACGGAGAGCGCCACCAAGTGCTGCAGACACGGAAAGGAAAGGACCCTTCGAGAGAGTTCCTTCGTGCAGCCAACATTTTCCAAGCTCCAGCTATGTGGTAATAGAAGGTGCTGGGGACAGAAGAGTGAACGAGACATGTTAGAGCCCACCGGTCATGAGGCTTGCATTCTAATAAGGAAACAGTAAGTAAGCAAACAAACAAGCAACTAGATAAACAACTAGATAAACCAGATAAATGTCAGTCATCCAGCAAGACACCAAAGCAGAAGCAAAGGAAGAAGGACCCAGGCGGCCTCCTGAGTTCGAAACCTCAGTATCACTATGCGCCGTTCGGCTTGGAGCATTCTTCTGTATCTTTGTTTTTAAAACAGGAAGGATAGTAGGCTCTACCTCACACGGCTGTGGTGAGAATTCAGCAAGCTAATGCAGGTACCCAAGTGCCAGGCATGTGGTAGTGAGCAAGTCAAGGAGGGCAGGGCGAGGCTACTCAGAGGGGTGGTCGGAAATGTCTGTCTGATGAAGACACAGGGCATGAGGCTCTAGGGGAGATGCATTCCGAGCCCCAGAGAACCGCAGGTAGAAAGGTCTCCAGGCAGTAATGAACCTGCGTAGGACCCAGAAAGAGAACCCTGCAGGTGAGAAGCTGCCATTTAGGAATTTGCTGCCCGTGGAACAGAGTGTGGGATTTTATCCTCCGACTAGAGATAAGCTACTAAACAGTTGCGGGGGGGGGGGGGGCGCACTGGGCACGCTCTGACTTTGTGTAAAGGAGGGTCATTCCAGCTGTGGGTGGACAGTGGGGTAGAGAGAAAGAGAGGCAGCAAGGGTGTCAGTTGAGAGAAGGAATGAAGGCAATATCTCCCACCCATGGCCAGAGACCCACTATGGAGAACGGGACAGGAGTCTCCAAATCCTTCTCCATCTGGGGACATGTCGGGGCCAAAATATGGGAAAGATGACTGAACTCTGACACAAGGAAGAGACTACAGTAGATGGTCTGTAAACCCAAGTTAAAGGAAGGAATGAAAGAAAGAGAGAGAGAGAAAGGAAGGAGAGAGGGAGGGAGGAAAGAAATTAAGCAATTGAGCAAAAATACATTTTCCTTGGTTTGCCTGGGTCTCTCAGTCAGTTAATCATCCTACTCTGGATTTTGGCTCAGGTCATTATCTCATGATTCGTGGGTTCGAGTCCCACATCAGGCTGTGCTGACAGCGTGGAGCCTGCTTATGAGCCTTCCTCTCCCCCCCCCCCCCCCCCTTGTGCTCGCTCACTCTCTTTCTCTCTCAAAATGAATAAACAAAAGGATTACAAGGTTTCAGCTAAGCACCATCAACAACAACAACAAAAAAAAACTGAGCACCAGTTTTAACTGGGTACCATCAACAAAAATTAGGAAAACTAGAACAGGAGCAGACAGGGAGAAAATTTATAGAAACAAATGAGGCTATTGATATTTTTTAATGTTTATTTGAGAAAGAGAGCATGCGTGCGCACCAGAGGAAGAAGGGGCAGAGAGAGAGGGAGGGAGAGGGAGGGGAAGGGGGGGGGAGAGGGAGAGGGAGAGACAGAGAGAGAGAGAGAGAGACTCACAAGCAGGCTTCACACTGTCAGCGAGGAACCTGACTGGGGGCTCAATCCCACAAACGGTGAGGCCATGACCTGAGCCAAAATCTAGAGTGGGACACTTCACTGAGTCACCCAGATGCCCCAACGGCTATCAGTACTTTCAATTCACAGATGAGTAAACGGCTTGCGAGAGATCCAATAACTTGTCCAAGTTCATACAACTGGTAAGTGGAGTTACTATTCTCCCATGAATGTATTTTTGCCCTCGTTGCACCCAATTATTATGTTATTATCTCTAATTTACAGATAAGGAAACTAGGGCCCAGAGATGCGAAGCCTACACTGCTTGCAAGTGGCAGAGCCAAGCAGATCTCGGATGTAACCATTGGTATATTTTCCAATGAAAGAGGCACGCTGGGAGGAATCCCGGACGGGGCAGAAAAGGATGCAAGGTTTGAATAAAAGCACGTCCTCAGATTCTCTTTCAGTGCCTTGAATAAGGCAATAAGGCAATAATAATATATGTCCCCAATAAGACTTCAGGACAAACTCCAGAGACCAATAGTTAGTTATTGAAAGGACAGCACGGACGCCGTTTGTAGCAAAGTGGCCACCACTTCAGAATCACGATCGCTACCCTGCAGATTCCCGGCCTCCGGCTTAGACACAGTTAAATAACCATCAGCGAAAGTGAGACCCGCAGTCCCCGTGCCACACTTGGGCGCTCCAGAACTCTGCCGTACAACAAAACTGAAGAACCGTGGAAGTATGGTTCGAATCCTGGCGGCCACCCCGTCCGCTGGCAATATACCTTCCCCTCTGGGCCTCAGTTTCCGAAACTAAAGGAAGGCGCGGGAGGAGGGTGCAGGGGTGGGAGTGGGGGGTGGTAACTGTAACCTCTGCCCCGACACTCGATCTACCCCCAGCTGTGAGACACACAACTGGCCAGAGAAGACCCGAGCTCCGGTCACAGTGCGACACAGAAGGGTTACCGCCGCGGCCCGCCCACAGCGTCCATCCCCAGGTAGCCACGTTTCAATAACTCAGAACGCCCTCTCGGGACGTCGCCGGATGCGCCCGTGACGTAAGCGTAAACACACCTCCGGCGCCTCGCCTCCCCAGAGACCATCAGGACACCACGCAGAGAGTAGTGACGAATTTCCGGGTCGGCCGTCGCTTTACGACTCGTGCGTCCCTCCGTTGATTCCGGGGGAAGCTTAGAGCGCAGTTTACGACAGCGCCGATTGTGTTTACGGCGCCGGCGGCTGCGCGCGCATCTTTTCTCCTTTTTTTTTTTTTTTTCTTTCCCCTTTCTGTTCCTCCGAGTGCTGCTGGGTGTGTGGTCTTCGGCCTGGACCATCTCTCGCCATCGGGGCCGACCAAGGCTCTTATAGGTGAGTGGAGTGTTCCTTAAGGTTTTTCGTGTCTCTGGAGCCGGTTTGGGCTGAGCACGGCCCTCGGGGACCTTCCGGAAGAGATCTCCCGTACGTCTCCCGCCGCTTCTACTGCTCCGCGGGGCGGGGCAGGAATCTGCCTTCGGGGACCCCAGACCCGACACACTTAGGAATGCGGGGGACGGTCTTACGGGTAAGGTTTCCTGACCTAGGGCTCAGCTTTGCGGCCACAGGTTGAGCGACTTTGATAATGCCACTTAGCCCCGCTGGGTCTCTGAGTGGCTGTGAAGGAGGTACTGACGGTGCCAAGCTGAGCAGTGTTCGATCCTGCTCCGAGGAGCTCACCGTCCAAAGGTTTTCTTTCCTTTTCTGTGAAATGGAAGGCTGTGGCGGAGTAGGAGTGGCCTCTGACTTGAAACTCTCACCCGGGGACTGATGGCATATAATTTGTGGTGGCCACGGTAACCTACACGATACCGTGCCTTGCCGGCCACGGGGCCCCTTCTGGCTACCCTGTGGTGGCCTCCTCACCCTGCCCCTGTAGCCAGTACAGCTGTCATCCTGATATAACAGAATGGCTGTTTGCGCTCTGGTTCCATTCAGCTCACTCTTATTTTGAATGGATTGAAGCCAGGGGACTTCCTCCCCCTGGAGAAATGTATGCCAAGCCTCGGGTCTGTTTCCTGCTTGACCTGGGAGAGAGCGACTAGATATTTTCAACGTTTTGAAACGTCCTTACTGGGTTACTAGGTATGGCCTACAGCCCCATTTCTTCGGGGCGCCTGGGTGGCTCAGTCGGCTAAGCGTTCAGCTTCAGCTCAGGTCATGATCTTGCAGTTTGTGATCTTGCAGTTTGTGAGTTTGAGCCCCCGTTGGGCTCTGTGCCGACAGCTCAGAGCCTGGAGCCTGCCTTGGATTCTGTGTCTCTCCCTCTCTCTGCCCCTCCCCTGCTCAGGCTCTGTCTCTCTTATAAATGAAACGTTATTAAAAAAAAAAAAATCAAAGCCCCTTTTTTCTCAGCCTGCAGCCCAGCTATAACATAATGGCAAGAACTGTATTTCTAGCAGACGACCCTGGAAATCAAATCTTTTTCCAAACAATGGGCAGATTAACAGCTGAGTGGCAAATTTTTAATCTCTGAAATTGGGGTATGGGGGAGCTAGTGGTGTTAACTTATTTGACGTAGTGTCTGGCATCCATAGGAGCTCCATAAATACGTGCTTTAATATGAACTGTCTTGAACTTGCCACACCTTCACCCAGTCCCCTTTCTGTAGTGCAGCTTAAGTTCAGGGTTGAAGGATGAAGCTCCCGGGAACATTCCCTGCTGCTGTCACCCAGATGTCACTTCTGGAGGAGGTCTGAATCTCTCCCCGACGTGGGACACCGAGGAGAACTTCTAAGTTTGCTGCCCCTGTGCTTTGAGTGCTGCCTCCAGAAATAATCGTGTAGTGAATTTCCCCCTGGGAACTCACCTTCTGGGGATTATGACAGATGATGAGGTTTTGGATAGGGAGTGTCAGGCAGAGATGTGCTCTGTAGCTCCTGGTTCCTGCTCTCTCTCTCTCTCCCTCCCTCCCTCCCTCTCTCTCTCTCAGAGCTATAACGTCACACAGAGTGTGAATTCCAGCCAGACTGCGTTGGTTCAAATTTTTTCATCAACTTGCATTGCTCCTTTGAACAATTTCTTTTTTTTAATGTTTTTATTCATTTTTTGAGAGATAGAGACTATGGGTGAGGGAGGGGCAGAGAGAGACACAGAATCCCAAGCTGGTTTCAGGCTGTCAGCTGTCAGCACAGAGCCTGACACGGGGCTCGAACTCACAACTATGAGATCTGAACAACCTGAGCTGAAGTCTGCCACTTAACCGACTGAGCCACCCAGGCACCCCGTCAAATTTGAATAATTTCTTAGCTTCTCTGTGCCTCGGTTTTCTTATCTGAAAAGTGGGGATGATACTAGCTGCCACCCCAGGATCGTTGGGGGGACTTACTGAATTGATACAGAGTAAACATAAGAACAATACCTGGTACTCAAGTAACATTTACGACCACGGCATGGTTGGCAACTTCTACAACCTCAGGTTCATGGTCACCTCAGCTTTCTGACAGGCTCTGTGTCCTCTTGCTCTGTGTAAGGATTTGCACTGATGACGGAAGATTGGGAGCATGAGAAAGAAAAGCTGAGTATCAGGATATACTTATGGACTCTTTCTCAGCACACTACATGTAAACGTATCTTAACAAGTCCAGGTAGTAATGGTGTGGCACTTAACGAAGGCGTTTTCACGTGTATCACTATTAAGTCTTTCACAACGGTCTTGTGCTATGATTAGACAAGGGTCTTACTCATTTTACAGATGAAAAGACTGAGGCTTAGGGAAGCTACGAATTGTATGCCTTGGTGAAGGCATTTCCTAAAACTAGATCCTGGTTATGACGCTCGAGAAAAGGTTACTACACTCCATCAAACCTGAGACCCCACTGAGTTTAAGAAGCCTCACTGTTGTGTGTAGACTAAGGGAAAAAACCTGCCAATTAAGATACGACACCCCATCAAGCAAGCGTAAGATGCAGCCTTATTTCAGAGACGTTGTAGTGGGAAAAATGGGTGTCACAGAATCAGCTCGATACAGTAACTCAGTCTTGTTACTGGTCTTCTGAGTTTTAAGTGGTCACAATGTTATCTACAAGGACACATTGTTCCATTTTGTGTGTCACTCTTCTGAGTCTGTCGTCATGTCTCAGCTTACCTCAAATGGGAGGCTTTTTCTATGTGGAGGCCTTTCTTCGCAAAGCTACTCACATCATTTGTATTTTGAAGGTTCTAGAAGATGGCGAAGTTCATGACACCCGTGATCCAGGACAACCCCTCGGGGTGGGGTCCCTGTGCGGTGCCCGAGCAGTTTCGGGACATGCCCTATCAGCCGTTCAGCAAAGGAGATCGACTAGGAAAGGTACCTGCCTGGCACTGATGGCGACTCTTTCAAGCTGTGACCGCCGCCCTCCCTCCACTAGTTCACTTCAGATTTCATCCTCTCAAAAGAATTTAACGCCTCTGATCCTTACGGCGACGCCGGCTGGGAAGGGCTATAAAGCCTGGGTCCTTCCAGTGGTCATGGCAGAGCTGGGCTCTTGGCGGCGGCATCGTGAGCCAGTCCTTACGCCTTCCCAGACCGCGCCCTTGCGTGCACGGCCGTCTGGGTCAGCACACGCCTGCCCGACTGACCCGTGTGCTCTGTCGTCTCTCGTTCTCACAGGTTGCAGACTGGACGGGTGCCACGTATCAAGATAAGAGGTACACGAGTAAGTGTTCGACTGCCCAGACCGGGGCCTTGGGAGGATCATTACTTTTTCTAGTGACCTCCATCCAACAGCATTCTAGAATGGGAACAAGATGCCAAAGATAACATACAGTTTTTAGGGGCAGGGTCTGAACTGCGGACGATAACCACATACGTTTTTTTGAAACGGCCCCTGAACTAAAGACTGGTCATTAAGGAGGTTTGAGCTGTTATAGTGGGATCTTTTTCCTTCCACTCTTAGGGAGCCTTAAGCCCCTTCACAGATCCGTTGAACTCGTTCCCATTTGGCACTCTAGTGCCCAGGATGTACCGAACCAGTGAAGCCAGTGGACTCCGGGTTTACAGTCCCTGATTTTAAGATCTTGATACAGTAAATGAATTGTTGTTGTTGTCGTCTTGTTTTTTCCGGTGCGGGTTGAGATTGTTGGAGGTGGCTAGTTGGGGTGCCCCGTTAGGATGGCCCAAGGCTGGGGTTGGCAATAAAGTACATCATCATGACCCATTAGAGCCGTCTGCCTTGGGTACCAGAGGATGCAGGTGGTTGCGTGTTTGCATAACGCATGCCCCATATTTGCCCTTTCTGGGGCAGTAAACCTTAATTCCTGTCCTCACAGAGTAAGGCAGGGTGTGAAATGGGCTTATCTTGAGGTCTTCAGACTCTGACTTGACTTAGAAAGTTCTTTAAAGACCATTGCTTTTCAGACTAGAATATGCATGTGAATCACCTGGGAACCTTAAAACTTTGATTCTGGTGTAACGGGGCTGGGCAGGGCCCATCAGCATGCACTTCCGCTAAGGACCCCGAGAGCATACTTGAAATAGCAGGGCTTTAGGGGTGCCTGGGCGGCTCAGTTGGTTAAGCTTCCGACTTCAGCTCAGGTCATGATCTCGCAGTTCGTGAGTTCGAGCCCCATGTTAGGCTCAGTGCTGACAGTTCGGAGCCTGGAGCCTGCTTCAGGTTCTGTGTCTCCCATGCTCTCTGCCCCTTTCCCGCTTGTGCTCTGTCTCTCAAAAATAAAAACATTAAAAAAAAATTTTTTTTTAATTAAGAAATAGCAGGGCTTTAGAAGAGTGTGAGTGCAGTCTATAGGTAGTACCTGTTACACGTTGTCGCCTTTGCCTGCAGATAAGTACTCCTCTCAGTTCGGTGGTGGAAGTCAGTATGCTTATTTCCACGAAGAGGACGAAACTAGTTTCCAGCTGGTGGACACCGCGCGCACACAGAAGACCGCCTACCAGCGGAATCGGATGCGATTTGCACAGGTAGGCCAGGAGCTGGCAATCTGACCGCCTTGGGGCCATCACCCGTGGCTGCTGCCTGCTCACCGGGCTCCTTTGCGCGTACGATGAGAGGAAAGCGTGTTCTTCTAGGTCTTGCGGTGACTCCCAAGCAGCTGAGCAGTGACACATTGTGCTCCACTAAACCCCTGCTGGGTCCAGAGATGGTTTACATTGTTCAGGTTTCTGTTGACCAGTGGCTAGGGCCTCACGCCTCTGTGCGAAGAGTGGGTGTGCCAGGTAAAAGGTGCCTGCTGCCTCACTTAATTGCTGTGCACGGGCTTTATTAAGCAGATGGTCCAGTCGGGCTGCATCTTTCTGTATAAAGAGGCAAACTACAACTCTAAGAAGGGCCCATAAACCTACTTCAATAAAAAATGTGTGAGCATCTAAGCCAATTCCAAGTACAGGCCTCCCATTAGGCACTGCCTGTCGTCAGTCTGATTCCAGGCTTTAACTTGGATGCGTTTGCTTCTTTCCCAGCGGAACCTCCGCAGAGACAAAGATCGACGGAACATGTTGCAATTCAACCTGCAGACCCTGCCTAAGAGCGCCAAGCAGAAGGAGAGGTGAGGATGCCCACCCTCCTGGGCCAGGCTATTCCTCTAGGACCAACCAGACTCTGAAATGACTAGACCGGAGCGGGACAGTGGCAATGTCCACGTCACTGCCGAACACACAAAAAACCCTTCCTGAAGCCGGTGAAGCCACTGGGTTAGCCTGGCATTGTTCTCCAAGGGCCAGCTCTTGGCACATAGCGTGGTGGGAGGGTCCGTGGCAGTGGGTGTGCGCTCTGGCTGGAAGTGAGGGTGTGTAAGATGGGCTCAGCTCTGACATGGCCCAAGTCACGTGGGGCCCTGTGAGCTGTGCAGGGCGGCGCCCCCCCCCCCCCCCGCCCCGGGCTGGTGCTGCCAGTGGACTGTCTGTAGGGGGAGTGAACCCCAGTGAGTGGGTATTGGGGGGCAGTAAGCCTCCTGTACCACTCTTAACGGTTCTTTTTTACTGAGTCCCTGTTTTCTTAGTTCAGAGAAGTCACTGGCGGTGCTGAGGTTCAGCCGAAGACAGCGGCAGCTTTTCTGCCTTTTGAAAAGCCAGTGACTCAAAGACCTGCCCCAAAAGCAGTCTTCTTGTCTTTCTAGAGAACGCATACGACTGCAGAAGAAATTTCAGAAACAGTTCGGAGTGAGGCAGAAATGGGACCAGAAGTCACAGGTAGTGTATCCACACCAGAGTTCTATCTAGAAATTCAGTTTTGCGTAAGTGTTTGGTTTTAGAGCCGCTCTGTTGAAACATAATTCACATATACCGTCTGCTTCTGTAAAGCATACAATTCAGTGGTTCTCGGTCTGTTCACACATACAAGCCAGTCATTTTCAGAACATTTTCAGCATTGTGGAAACAACACAGACCCTTCCGCAGCCAGCCCTGGTTCTCCCCAGCCCTTGGTGGCCACCGGCCTTTTCTGCCTCTGGATGTGCCTCTTCTGGACATTTCACATAAGTGGAATCCTGTGACACGTGGTCTTTTGTGTCGCTCCTTCCACGGAGCACATTTTCACGGTTCATCCCTGTTGTGCCCTGTGTCGGCACGTTGCTGCGTTTGTTGTATGGACACACTGCGTTTTGGGGGGTTTTTTGTTTCTGGGTTGTTTTTTTTTAATGTTTGTTTATTTGTGAGAGGTGGGGGGGAAACACAGAACTCAAAGCAGGCTCCAGGCTCTGAGCTGTCAGCCCAGAGTCCGATGCGGGGCTCGACCCACAAACGGCAAGATCATGCCCTGAGCCGAAGTCGGGTACTTAGCAGATGGAGCCACCCAGGCGCCCCACACTGAGTTTTGTTTACACATTCACCAGTCCGCGGCCGTCTAGGTGGTTTCCACTTGTTGCTCTTATGAAAGATGCTTCCGTGAACGTTCGTGTACATGTGCTTGTGTGGATGTCGTGAGGATAGAAGACACGTGAGGGCAGGAGAGGCGCTCCGGCTGCGGCATTAGATTTTGCTGGATGGGCTGTTGCTATGTCAAGCCGATGTCCAGAGAGAAGAGGCTGCTACGGCTTCTTCGTATAAAACGCACTCATTCCCTGGGGCCTGGCATTACGTAGGAGTCAGGTTCCGGGTTGTTTTTGACCCCTTGACCCCTTCAGTCCCCATCTAGATTTTCAATTCCGAATTCAGAGTGTGTCTGGGACAGCACTCAGTCCGTCGTAAATGTTCTGGTCGTGTTTACTAAATAAAAGCCTTTTGTGCCATTAATCTGCCTTTTGTTTATGCTGTGCGCTGGCTCTGACTCTTTCTTCCACTGGTTTTGCACTGCAGAAACCCCGAGACTCTTCCGTGGAAGTCCGCAGCGACTGGGAGGTGAAAGAGGAAATGGACTTTCCTCAGTTAATGAAGATGCGCTACTTGGAAGTATCAGAGCCACAGGACATGTAAGTGGCATCTCATGCCACCTTCTGCAGTGCACTTGGGGGGAACATTTTCCTAAGCCTTAGTGTTTCCAAAAAGCATTCCAAGGCAGTTTATGTATTTTGAGAGAGAGAGTGAGAGAGAGAGGAAGAAACCCAAGTAGGCTCCACACTGCAAGTGCAGAACCCGATGCAGGGCTCGAACACCCGAACAGTGAGATCATGACCTGAGTCAAAATCAAGAGTCAGACACCAGGAGTCCAACAGGTTTAAAACTCAAGGGCACCCAGGTGGGTCAGTCGGTTAAGCGTCCGACTTCAGCTCAGGTCATGATCTCACAGTCCGAGAGTTCAAGCCCCACATCGGGCTCTGTGCTGACAGCTCAGAGCCTGGAGCCTGCTTCGGATTCTGTGTCTCCCTCTCTCTCTCTGACCCTCCCCTGCTCATGCTCTGTCTTTGTCTCTCTCTCTCTCAAAAATAAACAAACATTAAAAAGAAAAACATTTAAGAAAAAGAAAACCTTGGGAAGAGAGTACTAGCAGAAAGTTCACTGATGTTAAACTTGAGATTTCTTTCCACTTCCTGACATCATGAGCAAAAGAGAAATAAGTTACGTAGCTCTTTCTGCAGGAAGGGAAAGATCACAGTTTATCAGAAGGAAAGCTCTTGCTGATATTTCAAAGAGCTACTTACCTGAAGTAGATTAAAAAAAAAAAAGAACAGTTGCTCTCCTTCCCACTTACTTGGCATGTCGGCCCTGCCTCCCCTCAGCGAGTGCTGCGGGGCCCTGGAATACTATGACAAAGCCTTTGACCGCATCACCACGCGGAGTGAGAAGCCACTGCGGAGCATCAAGCGCATCTTCCACACCGTCACCACCACGGACGACCCAGTCATCCGAAAGGTGGGCACCCCCTCCTGCCACTTGCCCACCCGTGGGGGGTGCTGCTGACCTCTACAGTGGAGGCCACGGCGGGGACTGAGCACACGGTGGGGGGGGGCTGCTGCGTGAATCATCGAGCCTCGGAAAGCCCTTTAGATAAGACCCTTCTGAATCAGATGGGATTAGATGGAAATGCGGGCCCTGGTTGGTTAGACCGTAATAAATAAAGCACAGCTGGACCCAGATCCCAGCCCTGCTGCCCTCCTGGCCCCGCCACCTCGCCTCTCCTACCTGTGAAGTGGGTTGAATGCACTTACCGCCAGGCGCTGGCCTGAGGAGTGCCAAGTGCCCTCCTGGAACGTAGCAGGTGCTCGGGGAGCTGCGGGGTCCCTCGTGCCCCAGAGTGCGGGCGACCAGCGGGAGCTAACGGGTGGACCTGCTGCAGACTCACTCCTCGCACAGCTGGAGGGGTGCGTGCGCACAGGACGGTGGGAGGGCTCCTTGCAAACGAGTCGTCCGTGCGACTGGGCGGCTGGCTCAACCTAAACATCGTCACAGCCTTCCCTCTGCCCTCTTCGCAGCTGGCCAAAACTCAGGGGAACGTGTTTGCCACCGATGCCATTCTGGCCACGCTGATGAGCTGCACCCGTTCCGTGTACTCCTGGGACATCGTTGTGCAGAGAGTCGGGTCCAAGCTCTTCTTCGACAAGAGGGACAACTCGGACTTTGGTAAGAAGCCTGTCCGGGAGCGACACGACGGAATTGGGTTTTCTGAGGGCTCAGAGCAAGTCCCTGGTCCTAGAGGAGGGCTGGGAAATGGCCTGTCTCCCCGCAGGCAGTGACGGCTGTGGCCCGAGCCCTCCCAGCTCTCCGCAGAGCCTTTAACGTTACCTTCACGTTTTCTTTCAATGCTTTTTTTCTTTATGCCGGTGTGTTTATAAAGGAAACAAAAAAGTTTGCCTGTGCTTCAGACCACACTAACGTGTGCACACATGCTTTGAGGGAAACCCAGGTCACCAAAAACTAATCGCAGTGAGACAAAACGACAGAATTATATTCTATGCCTGAGCCTTGGGGCCTTCCCTTTGTTAAAAAGCTAACAAAATCAGACAGTCTCTCAAGTAATCCACATGGGTTGAAACGGGGCAGGCTTCTTACAGGTCACTTGGGTGTTCAGAGAGGGTCCGAAGTTACCCGGCAGCACTCCCCCCCCATCCCCCACCACCCCCTTTTCGGCTCTTCCATGTTAGTAGGGGGCAGGTCTGTGAAGGACGGGCCCACGTTGCCGGGATCGCGGCCCCTCAGTGCCAGGCACGTTGTCGGGGACTCGGTCTCACGGGTGCCTGACCACGCCGCCGCTTTTGCAGACCTCCTGACAGTGAGTGAGACCGCCAACGAGCCCCCACAAGATGAAGGCAACTCCTTCAATTCGCCCCGCAACTTGGCCATGGAAGCAACCTACATCAACCACAACTTCTCCCAGCAATGCTTGCGAATGGTGAGGCGCTCAGGGCACCTGGGCTTCTGCCGCGCCAGCTGCTGCTTACCGAGCGCGTGCTGTGTGGTGGGCTCCGGGGGCCTGGGGCCAGCAGGACACACGGGGTCCCCACCTGCCACAGAGGAGCTCCCAGCTGCGGCTTTGGGGTCGGGCTGCCCGACCGAACCTCGGATCCGCTGCTTCCGAGCTCTGTGGTGTGGGCTAGGTCTCTCGTCCGGAAGGTGAGGCTGCTGGTACTATTTGGCTCACACAGGCTGCGTAGACACCTTCAGCTGTTGGACACAGTCGCTGATCTAGACAAATATGGGGTTTAGGCGCTGAGAATATAGCGGTACCCAGAGTTCCTCCCTTTAGGAGGCTGCGTGATCATGGAGGAGAGACAGTAAGCCTGTGTTGTGACAGGTGGTGACGTGTGCTGTGGGGCAAAATGAGGCCTGAGAGGCCTGGCTGCTAGTTAAACGAGGTACACGAAGCTTGCAGGCGGCACATATGAGGCCTCAGGCACATTTGTGCTTGAGGTCGGGAGGGGTAGACGGCCACACACCTGCCAGGGAGCCCACAGCCACCTTGGGGCCCCGGGGGGCCAGCAGGGCGGTCACCAAGCAGAGTGTAGGGTTTGGCCGATGGGCTCGGCGACAAGTGCTCGCTGTCTCGTGATGCCTGTCTGTTTACAGGGAAAGGAGAGATACAACTTCCCCAACCCAAACCCGTTCGTGGAGGACGACATGGACAAGAATGAAGTCGCCTCCGTCGCATACCGGTATGCCAACCACCTGTGTGGGGTGGCTTCTCTCGAATCCGGGGTCTCCACCGACCAAATAAACTTGTTCCTTGCAGTTACCGCAGGTGGAAGCTCGGGGACGATATTGACCTTATTGTCCGTTGCGAGCATGATGGGGTCATGACCGGAGCCAATGGGGAAGTGTCCTTCATCAACATCAAGACCCTCAACGAGTGGGATTCCCGGGTGAGGCACTCCTCGTCGCCCTCTCCCTCATTCCTGTGGGCCGTGTCACCCCTGGCTAGTGTCTGTGAGCCTCGGTTTCGTTTCCCCGTGCATTACAGAGCTTGCCAGAATTTGAGGAAGAGAACGTGTGTGTGGAACAAGGTTATGGTTTAAGAACTTTTCTGCTTATTTTGCACATGGGAACCACCTTCTTACAGGACTTTTCTCTGTCTCTTTTCCACGCTGACCTCCTGTTGGCTCCTCTTTGTCAGCATCTGGTTTTGACCTCTCATCATCTGGGCAGGCGGGTTCCCCCTAAGCCTGGGAGCTCTTTTGATCTGTTCTTTGATTTACTGCGGCCACTACCTTCTCCAGCCTTCTGACTCTTTTTTCCAGCCCCTTCACTGACTGAACTCAGGGGTGGTCACATTAGCTAAGCTTTGGCCCTTCAGGAGGCGCCTTGAGAGAAATGTGCTTCCTTCATTTTTTCCTCTTTCCACTTCCTTAACCTGCTGGTGCTCCCTGAGCGCTGAGCTGCTCCCCTCTCTGAAGTTGCCCAGGCTTCTGTGCCTGAGCTGGCCGTGGGTGGCAGTGCTCCTGGGTGCTGCTATGCAGAACAACGGGTCCTCGGGCCGGGGGGTGGGGGGGTGGGGGGAGACAGCTCAGGCGAGGCCGCTGTTGAACAAGGGTCTAATGAGATGGAGTCTGGGGGCCCTTTTGTTCTGACTGCATTAGAGCCACGGGATTGACACTGACTGCTGCCAATTGCCTCCCCCCCCAGTGTCCCTTAGCCCCCATCACCTGATGGAAGAGCACCTCAGAAGCCTTCCTGCAAACTTGGCTCTGAGGCCACTGGTCTCTTCTTCCACCTTCCTGTAGGCCTCCCTGTGGCGTTCAGCATTGCTGCAACACTGTGGCCCTGCCCTCCGCGCTGTCCCCTTACTCTAGTCCCGTACATCTCTTGGCTCCCTTCACTTGTTTTGACACCAGTGGAGCCTTCCTTCAGGGTCAGTCCCCTTCGTGGCTGTTTTTGCTCTAATTACTTATTCACACAGCCTTGTATTAGTTTCTGTTTGCTCCATAACAAATAACAGCAATCTCAAGGCTTAAAATGAATCTGAAGGTTCTGGAAGAAATTCCCAAGCTCATTCTAGGTAGCAGAATTCAGAGTTTCTTGCCATTGTGGGACTGAGGTCCCCGTTCTCTTGCCACCGTCAGCTGGGGCCTCTCAGTTCCTGGAGGTCACCACATCCCTCGCCCCCGTGTCCCCTCGTCTTCAAGTCAGCAACAGCACAGCAGATCCTTCCAGTCTTTGACTTCTGTATGTCTGGCTTATACGCAGAGTTAAGAGACTCGGGTTAGACGAGGCCCACCCACAGTCTGCTTAAGGGGCCTTACGTACACGTGCAGGGTCCCGCTGACGGAAGGCCGCACAACCACCGGCGTGGGGTTTCCTCATCCACACAGGTTCCGCCCACGCTCGGGTAGGAGCCATAGGGACCACCGTAGGACTCAGCCTACCCCAGGCCTCAACCCTGAACTCGTAAACAGTGATTCGAGGGAAACCTATTTGTCCAGATAGTGCTCCTGAATGGTTTTGGTCTACTTTAACCCTAGTGGGATTTTTTGGCCTGTGGTTGTCATGGACAGAGACCGGCTGTGAATGTCCTCCACGTGAGCTTCCAGCAGCCACTTCGGTCTGGGTCTTGGGTTCCCACATCTCAGAGGAGGCGGCTGGAGAAGATGGGCCCTCCTTCGTAGGCACGTGGATACACACAAGGCCAGACCGACCTCCGCCCTCATCCAAGGCCGACATGGCGTGCCTTTCCCTCTGTGCCTCTCAGGGCACGCGTCACCCAGCATCAGTCAGTGTCCTCCCCTTGGTCAGCAGGCGTGTCCCCTCCAGGAAGCCCTTCCTCACCGCCCGACACACGGTGAACACTTGTCCCCGCCGTCCGTATGGCACCCGGTCCGCGGGTGCACTCGCGTGTCCTGGTCTGGACGAGCTCTTGCGAAGGGTGGAGCTGCAGTTTGCCGGGTGGCCTGCTGTGCACGGAGGGGCCGGGTCTCCACCTTTTCCGTCACACCAGTCCTGCCTGTGATGTGTGTGCGGGCTCCCCCTCTGCCAAGTCCAGCCCCCTAGGGAGCACGGGAGGAGGTCCCTGGCCTTGGGCGGTAGGGCCGCCTTCATCCTCGCTCCCGGGCCTCCCTCGTGCAGCACTGCAACGGCGTTGACTGGCGTCAGAAGCTGGACTCCCAGCGAGGGGCCGTCATTGCCACCGAGCTGAAGAACAACAGCTACAAGCTGGCCCGCTGGACCTGCTGCGCGCTGCTGGCCGGCTCGGAGTATCTCAAGCTCGGGTGAGAGCCCTGTCTGGGGGCCGGGAACTCCGCCGCCGACGGGAGAGGGGTGCGGGCCGAGAGGCCAGTGCTTGCCTTTCCCCCCTCCCTGGGAAAGAGCTGGCATCCGGCCCCCGGTATCGGGAGTCTCTGTGCCGCCCTGCCCCGCCGGCGCTGACACCCCTTCCCCCACGCCCCACCCCTAGTTACGTGTCCCGCTACCACGTGAAAGACTCCTCGCGCCACGTCATCCTGGGCACCCAGCAGTTCAAGCCTAATGAGTTTGCCAGCCAGATCAACCTGAGCGTCGAGAACGCCTGGGGCATCCTGCGCTGCGTCATCGACATCTGCATGAAGCTCGAGGAGGGCAAGTACCTCATCCTCAAGGACCCCAACAAGCAGGTCATCCGCGTCTACAGCCTGCCCGACGGCACGTTCAGCTCTGATGAGGACGAGGAGGACGAGGAGGAGGAGGAGGAGGAGGAGGAAGGTGTGTGGCGGGCCTCTGAAGTCTAGAGCGAGCTACAGGCTGCCCGGGCCCGAGCTTCACAGCCGCCATTCTCTTCAGCCTTGAAGTGAAACTTCCCGACAGGGACTCGGAGGCAGCCTTCAGTCGGGAGCCTTTAGACCCCGGGGGTTGGTGGAGAGACCAGGCCAGTGGAAGTCCCGATAGCAGCCAGTGGTTTGAAGGAGGAGAGGTGGCTCTGGGCTAGTTATCTGGGCCCACAGCTGCCTCTCCCTGCTTCCCCAGAAGCACCTGTAGCCCTATGGGGACCTGAAAGGCTTCCCAGTGCAGGAGGCGAAAACCGTAAGCGGCTCACCAGGATGACACGCTCATTTCTCTAACCTTTTGTGTCTTTCAGAGGAGGAAACTTAAACCAAACGGTGACGCGGAGCTGGAGTTTGTAATTCCACGGAGTCTAGAAGGAATTGATGCCAAGAGGAATGCTGGAGTGGTTTCTTGCTCTCTGAAGTGCAACAGGAAGAATAAAGTCTAACTGTTTAGTCTCTTACCTTCGTCACGTGCTGACGTGATTGGCAGCCACTCTTCTTCCCCCGCCCCCCGTAGCCCTTGGGAGAGGGAGGGGGAGACATAGCTGTTTTCTACCTGGAGTTCATAATCACAGCTCCTTCATTTGTTCTTGAGAGTTACTCACATCACACTGCTGTTAAAGGGTGAGTGTCCTGGGTATTTTTGTCCCTGGAACCCCTTGACATGAAGCTCTCCTGGGGAGTGCTGTCAACTGTGAGGCGCCTCATGGAGGTCCCACCCCCAAGAGGTTTCCATAGACGTGGGTGCCTGCTGGCCAGGTGCCAGACCCGCCTGTTGCCCTTGGAGACACAAATCACTAGTAAAAAGTAAAGCAGGACACGGTCTTTGCAGGTTGAGCTGGGTGTGCTGCTTATGAAGGATGCTGCCCCAGAAGATCCTGACGGCGGTTCCAGGTGCTGGGAGTCACTGGTTTGTCAATTGTTTTAAAGTTTGGTTTGGGCAGGTGACAGTCTCAGGCTGGCCACCCTCAAAGCAGTGTGTCGTAAACCTGCCACAGGTGCTTAAGCTACGCAGACTTTTTCTTATTCTAATGTCCGTTTATTTTGACAGCAAGAGCATGCGAGCTGGGGAGGGGCAGAGAGAGAGAATCCCAAGCAGGTTCTGCCCTGTCAGTGCAGAGCCCGACATGGGGCCCAGTCCCACGAACCGTGAGACGAGCTGAGATGAAGAGTCGGACATTAGCCAGCTGAGCCACCTGGGCGCCTGTGTCAACTTTTTATAAGTGAATTATGTTCTATTGTTGACACTATGAAGTAACTACCTTACTGGGTATTACACTAAGCTTTTCATAAATCTGTCATCTGAGCCTGACCCCAAACTGTCACACTGGTCCAAGTGACATCAGTGTACGGATGAGGAAACTGGCTCAGCTTTGGAGTAACCTTCCCAGAGTTACTATTTTAACCAAAATAATTGAGCCTCAGAAGGCAACGAAACATTTATCAGTTTTGTTCGAGTTAGCTAGGACATGAAACCTACTTCCTGGGGGGTCTGCAAAATAGGGAGATGGTTAAAGTGGTGTGACAAGTACCATGGGGTTTCAGACCTGGGCCTGGTACCCCCTCCCAAATTGCCTCTTGCAGCCCCACGACTCAGTCCAGCAGGATTCACTGGGATGGGGGGCCAGGTGGAAGTTCAGTTCAGCCCTGGTCTCTAAAAACGGCACCGGCTTCCAAATGCCTCATTTATTTTCTCCATCCCCCGCCCCTGTCCATCCTGCTTGGGGCCATCAAGGTGAACGGCTTCAGCCCCGACTCCCGAAACCTTCCACTGCACCCGGCTGCCTGCGGTTCAGGGTCAGCCCCTATCAAGGCCCTGCCATCCTTTTTTAGGCCTGATTTCCCACTACTCCCCAAATAAGACCAGCAACTACCTCGGGAACTCTGTTATTTGCCAGCACACATTCTCAAGTCTTCACAACCACTGAGAAGCAGGCCTTCCTACTTTATTTTTGGTTAGGCACTTTGTAGAGCCCGTCTGCTTTCAGTATTCATTCAGCAAATGCTTACTGGTGGCCTACCGTTTGCCAGAGGCTGGAGAAAGCAGTGAGGTCACCAGAGTGAATAAGATCGTTTCTGCTCTAGAATCTTCTCTGTTATGGATACAACCTATAAATAGAGACATGTCATGCCTTAGTGGATACTTTGTTCTGAGAGGTCAGGGAAGACTTCTCTAGAGAGGGCCTAGGGACAATTTTTAATAAGAAGCTCCAGCCATGCAAAGCTAGACCAGAGAATTCTTTCCACATTAGGCATGGCTGCCTTTCCATGAGAACCCTCCGCTCCACCTCACTGGACTGCTTACGGCCCCCTGGAAGGTTCCTGTACTTGCCTCAAAACTTCATATGTTCTGCCCTCTAAATCTGATGCAGGACCCGCATTCCACCTCTGAAAAGCCAGCAGCCACCGCCCCGTTCACCTGAAAGGCGGTTCTCCATCACCCTGCCATTCACTCGCGTCCCCTTCAGCCACACCCAGTTGCTGTGAATTAGCAGTGGACTTGCATCCATACTGGCCTAGCATAGGCCGGTTTGTTTACATTACCACGAACACAAAATAGGATTTGTGAATAAAAAGCTTTTTGGAAAGAGCTCATAATTTGGAGCATAAGGGGGGGGGGGGTGATTTCTGGGTTCCACCGAACTGCGTGGTCTCTAGCAAGCCGCTCCATTTTGGCCCCTGGCTGCAGAATGTAGGAAACAAGCTCACCTCCTTCTCCCGGCTGGTGGCACGGCCAGCCAGTAACGGATGTTACTTAGCAAACAAAAGACAGATTCTGACTTCCCCAGCATGGTTTCCAGTCTCCCAAAACTGGGTAGCCAGCCAACAAGTCTGGCGACGTTAACAGCGCGGGGAAAGAACTGGGTTTAACTCCAAAAGTCACCTGTCTCCGTGCCTCACCTACACGTGGCGACGCACAGCTTTAAAACTAGAGCCTGGCGCCCCACAAGCGCCCCAATCCCCAGCGCCACCGGCCACCAGCCGCTCCAGACCGCGGGCAGCACGTGCGCGCCTGTCCCGCGCCGCCGGGACCCCACGGCCGCCCCGCCCGTCCCGGCGTGCAGCGCGCAGCCCACGTGACCCCCGCCCCTGCCATTGGCCGCGCGGGAGGGGCGGGGCCGCCAGGGCGCCCGCGGGCCGAGCGCGGCCCCAGTCGACTGCGGGCTGTCTCCCGCGCGGCTGGGACGTCCGCGCTCCGTGCAGGGAAGCGGGTGCTGCGGGCGTGGGTACCGCGCACGCGTGGGGAGCGGCCCCCGGAGAGCGCGCGCCGGCAGGACTGCGGCCTAGCGCCGCGTGGCGACAGGTGTTCTGGGTCGTCCCTGTCACGTGGCCGAGGAGTCCGGCTCGCCCGGCACCTAGAGGGGGCGGGGCCTGCAGGCCACACCTCCTTCGGTCTAGGACCTGAGGGCGGGGGCGTGGCCAAAGAGGCGTACCTTGGTCTCAGCTGAGGAGGGCTGGGGAAGGGTGTTGGGCACCCCTCAAATTAGGGGAGGAATAGGGGAACACCCACCCTCGTACTACCATGGCAGTAAGGAGGGTGGCGTCCCTGGGTACGGAGGCCTTCGAGGAGATGGAGGTGATTGGGATTTCTGGGGGGAGCCCCAGATCCGAGCTTGAAAGGATGAAGGCAGGTAAATGATCTCAGAGGGCCTTGGGGTCTGGTCCTGGCCGACCTCAGATTGCAGCGAGCGCCTAGGCGAGCCCCAGTCCTTCTCCCATCTGCCCGGTCCTCGAGGGGCCAGCCAGGGCGCGAGGCCTCACATCCCTGGCCTGCCGCAGAATGGGCCTGTCGGCTGCAACCCGGTTGTGGGGCCCGCCGGGACTGCTCCTGACCTTCGCACTGCACCCAGCTTTATGCTCGCGCCCGGCCCCGAACTCGGGGCCACCGCACCGGGACTACTGCGTCCTGGGCGCTGGGCCCGCTGGCCTGCAGATGGCCTACTTCCTGCAGCGGGCCGGGAGGGACTACGTGGTGTTCGAGCGCGCCCGGCGGCCCGGCATCTTCTTCACGCGCTTCCCACGCCACCGCAAGCTCATCAGCATCAATAAGCGGCACACGGGCAAGGCCAACGCCGAGTTCAACCTCCGCCACGACTGGAACTCTCTGCTCAGCCACGACCCCCGGCTGCTCTTCAGACACTACTCCAGCGCCTACTTCCCCGATGCGGGCGACATGGTGCGCTACCTGGGTGACTTCGCAGACAGGCTGGGGCTCCGGGTGCTGTACAACACCACCATTGCCCACGTCACTCTGAACAAGGATCGGCAGGCATGGAATGGCCATTACTTCATCCTGATCGACCAGATGGGCCATGCACACCGGTGCAGGTAAGGGGCCTGGCTCCGGAACCGATCTGCTGCCGCTGGGGCCTCTCCCAGGGGAACTGACACCCCTTGGTTGGCCGGTAAGTTTGGCAGAAATGAGAGAATAAGGGCATTTCTGCCACTCCTTGCTCCCCCTGAAATCCAGTGCTAAGAGATTCAGCTCAGCCAACATTGCCCAAACGTGTCCAAAAAAAAAAAAAATTATGATCTGCTTGGAAGATACTAACCAGCGCCTTCCTGCAGGGTTTGTCGGTGTTTAATTTCTTCATGTTCGCTGTAACACTCCAGCCGTGGGCATTCAGTATCACCTAAGCATAGGTACCCACAAAGCTCTTTCGGCAGAGCATCTCCTAGAGCTAGTGTTCCCCCAAAATACATAGAGGGGAAAACATTCGGCAAGTGTTTGATGGGCTCAGTGGGATTTCAGGACCCAGCAGAAGTGAGAGGTCCCAACAGGCAGGGCCACCCGCATTCGGTGTTAGCTTGCTTCGGCTTGGGAGAAAGCTGGGTATTGTGTAGACTGCCCATACTCTGGGTCACACACTGCACTGCCCTTTTTTAATCCCCACAAGGACCCTAGGGAGCAGGGGGAGAGTTCACTGGCCCCAGTTTTACCGCTGAATAATTGAGGCTCAGAGAAGTTGATTAATTGGTGCTGTGTCACACAGTTAATAAGCGGTCCGGCTGCAGCCGTGTCTTCCTGACCCCAAAGCCTGTGTTCTGTCTGCTACACCAGACTGGCTCTCCCTTCCTGGCCGTTAGCCTGGCACCTGGCTCCGGGCAGGTGCCTGGAGGTCAAATTCTCATGCCTTTTGCTGGAGGCCCAGCTGTGCTTCTTGCTCGTTACAGCCCCAGGGGAGGAAGGCTTGGTCCAGCTTACACCCTCGCATGTACACAACCCAGCGACAAGCATAGGGGAGTCAGATCTGAGCTGCGTGGACAAGGGTCAGAAGTTCTAGTTTTGAAATCACCTGTTATCAAACCGACCCCCAGGATCCCACTCCCAGCTGCGCGCCGCCCCCCATCCCCACCCCCAGTATGAAGGGCCAGGCTTGGGAATCAGGCTGGTCTGGGTTCAGGCTCTGGCTCTGCTGCCCTGGGCCTGCAGGGCCTGTGTCTCCTCGCCTGGAAAGCAGGCCAAATAACCCCAACTCGGGGTTGCTTTGGGCAAGAAGATGATGTCTGGAGCGCTTAGTCGGGGCCTGGGATGAACTGCCGCTCAGCAGTTAGTTGCATCTGCCAGGCCGGTCAGAAAAGAGAAAAGAGATTTTCACCACTGAGGGTGACGGGTGGCCTAACGGCTATGTCCACAATTAGGTGAATGTTTCGATTTCTCCTGTGTCATCTTCTCAGAGAATCGGGTTGATTCTCGTATCTGGGACCATCCCAGAAATGTGTAAAGGAGACCGCTGGAGTGGGCTCAGTGAGGGCGAGGGTAACGTCTCAGATTCTCCGGGACAGGTGCCTAAATGGCTGAAGAAATGGACGTTCTCCTGTGTTCTTTTTTTCCTTAGTTTTTTTTAAATGTTTATTTATTTATTTTTTAAATGTTTTATTTATTTCTAGGAGAGAGAGAGACAGCGTGAGCAGGGGAGGGTCAGAGAGAGAGGGAGTCACAGACTGAAACAGGCTCCAGGCTCTGAGCTGGCAGTCAGCACAGAGCCCGACGCGGGGCTCGAACCCACGAACCGCGAGATCATGACCTAAGCGAAAGTCGGACGCTTAACCGACTAAGCCACCCAGGCGCCCCTAAATGTTTATTTATTTTTGAGAGAGAGACAGAGTGTGAGCAGGGAAGGGGCAGAGAGGGAAGGAGACACAGAATCCGAAGCAGGCTCCAGGCTCCAAGCTGTCAGCACAGAGCCCAACACGGGGCTCGAACCCATGAACCGCAAGATCATGACCTGAGCCAAAGTTGTCCGCTTAACTGACTGGGCCGCCCAGGTGCCCCTCCTATGTTCTTTTAGGAGCCAGTCGTCTGGGTGAGGCGGGCGAGCCAGATCACAGATCCAGGGAGTGCTTTTCATGTAGTAGCCTTACAGCTGAGAGACTAAGCCATCCTCCCTCTGTCCCCTCCCTGCAGCGTCCTTCTGGTAGCCACCGGTTTGTCAGTCCCCAACCAGGTCGACTTCCCGGGCTCCGAACACGTGGAGGGTTATGAGTCTGTGTCCGTGGACCCCAAGGACTTTGAGGGTCAGAACGTGCTGATCCTGGGGCGGGGAAACTCGGCCTTTGAGACGGCAGAGAACATCTTGGGTGTCACCAACTTCATCCACATGCTGAGCCGCTCCCGCGTCCGGCTGTCCTGGGCCACCCACTACGTTGGAGACCTCAGGTACGCTACGCAGTTGCTCGTGGATTGAAAGCCCTTCCTGACCCCACTGGACCAACCACCCCTTCCTCCGAGACTCCTTGTCCCCCGTACGGACGCCTTTCTCTCTCTTGGCATTTCCCTTGGGCCCCAGGGCCATCAACAACGGCCTGCTGGACACCTACCAGCTGAAGTCCTTGGACGGGTTGCTCGAGTCCGACCTGACGGATCTGGCCATCGTGAAGGACCGTGAAGGCAAGTTCCGCGTCACCCTGAGGTTCTTCCTGGAGGAAGGCAACCAGAGTACCGACGCCATCACCCTCCCCCAGGACGACAATGACAACTTCGCCATGCGTGTGGCCTACGACCGGGTCATCCGCTGCCTGGGCTGGAACTTTGACTTCTCCATTTTCAACAAGTGAGTCCAATCGGGGGAGGAACTGGGATCATTTAGCAAACCTCTTCTGACACCTCCCCGGGGGCGGGGGGCGAGGCAGGGGGGGCAAGGGCAGGTGGGCCAGCGACAGCTTTTAGGACTGCACCATCTCAGCGGATATGGATGCCACCTGATCTCCCGCCCAGGACGTGAGCTGTCTGTCCTCACAGGGACCGACGGCCCCAAGCGCTCCATCCTGTAGCAGCAGCGACAGTGGGTCTTTATCTGTGTTACAATCCTTCACCCGAGAGCTGGGAAAATGAGCCAAGGCAGAATAAGATGGTGAATTTGCTAAAAAGTGGCTAAGGATGCAGGCGCTGGCGTGGGCCTGAGATTCTCCACGTAGCAAATCTGTGGGTTCTGGGACAGTAACTTACCTGCACTGGGTCTGGTAGTAGGGATCGTACTTTCTTTCTCGCAGGCCTATTGTGAGGATTAATCCAGAAAGTACCCGGCATGTACTATACCCTTAACAAAGTGGTAGCTGCCGACATCGCTTACAATTAATTGTGTTGTGAACTCCTTTGCTTTAGACATTGCCGCCCCAGTCCCTTGGCAAGGTTTGGTATTAAAGAATCCATCCAGTGTCTCACTTTCGTCTGGCCAGAGCACAGGCAGACAAGGAGAAACTGGAAGGCCTGAACCAGACTCCATCCCATCAAGTTGAAGCCTGGAGCCCAGAGCCCAGCCTCCACTCAGGCTTGAATCCTGGCCCCCTCCCTGACCCACCACGTCTTTAACCTGAACCTCAGTTATTTCCATCTGTTAAGTAGAGATGATTATACCCAGCTCCTAGGGTCACGGTGTGGTTTAAATGCAATCAGGAGGGGTGCCTGGGTGGTTCAGTCAGTTAAGCATCTGACTTCAGCTCAGGTCATGATCTCTAGGTTCGTGAGTTTGAGCCCCGCGTTGGGCTCTGTGCTGACAGCTCGGAGCCTGGAGCCTGCTTCTGATTCTGTATCTCCTTCTCTCTCTCTGTCCCTCCCCTGCTCGTGGTCTATCTCTCTTTCAAAAATAAATGTTTAAAAATAATGGTAAAATAAATGCAGTAAGGCATATAAAGCCCTTACACTCAGCTCAGTGCTGAGCACAACATAACCATTTCGTACACAGCAGTGATTTTCACTAACGACGCTCTCCGCTCACAGGTCCCTCCGACTGTCTTCCGGGGGTGAGTTCAGCAAGAAGTACCCCCTGGTCAAAGCTAGCTATGAGTCCAAAGGAAGCCGGGGTCTCTTTGTCCTGGGTACCGCCAGCCACTCAGTGGATTACCGGAAGTCTGCCGGGGGCTTTATCCATGGATTCCGATACACAGGTGAGCCCGGCAGGGAGAATAATCCCCAGGGTTTGTAAACGTGCTCCTGATGCCCAGCAGCCTTAATGAGATTGCTTGCCAGTCTGAAATCCCCTGTCCGGGACAGAGGGCAACAGGTTTTCGTGATCTGAGGGTTTATCTAGAAAAGTGTCAGGTAAGGTGTGAAAGTAAAGTTCACCGGGAGTTAGCACGTTACGTGCTTGAGTCCTGCGCCAGCCAGGCACCAGGTGTTGGCCAGAAGGCCGAGTTTGGGCAGTGCTGCTGTGGGTTCCTCCCCAGCTGGGTGGTCTGAGAGGTGAGGCTTCACCACCTCTCTGGAAGCCTCTTTTGGACTGCGGGACCTCAGAGCTGTAAACGAGGTGAACTTTCCGCCCTCGTTGGGGCTGCTGTAAGGACTCCAGTACATGAGGACCTGCGGCTGTGAAGCGTGACGCACAGATCGTCCAGGTACCAACAGATTTCAGTAAAAGTTGCCGTCAGATTGTATCAGTCGTGACGGTGTGACTTTCCTGCACCGCAGGCGGGCTGGCGGACTTGGGTGGGTGGGGAGTGTCACGTGGACCAGTTGATTGTGCCACAGATGCCACAAGGATCCTGCATCCTGGCATTTCTGTATTTAATTTGATGACTCCCAGTAATTTAATGTTCATTTTTGCATTTGACTCTCCTTCCTGCTTGGCAGGGAAGAATAACCATGTTTGATTTCCAGACGATGTATTTTATGTCCCAGGGGTGATGGGTGTTGTCAGAGAGGGAAGCCAGAGAGCGAGTTTGCTGTCCCTAAGCCAAAATGTCCGCAGATTGAACACACACACACACACACACGCGCGCGCGCACACGCACTCAGAAGGAGAAGCATACGTCCCTTTAGCTGTGTCTCCCCAATAAGTCCTCAGGGCACCGGGGTGGCTCAGGAGGTTAAGCATCCAGCTTCGGCTCAGGTCACGATCTCACGGTCCGTGGGTTTGAGCCCCACATCGGGCTCAGTGCTGACAGCTCAGAGCCTGGAGGTTGCTTTGGATTCTGTGTCTCCCTCTCTCTCTGCCCTTCCCCTGCTTGCACTCTGTTTCTCTCTCTCTCTCTCAAAAATAAATTTTAAAAAATTTTTCTTAAAGGAAAAAAGAAAGAAATCTCCATCATTGTTCCTGTGCATGTTACCCTCCCTGCACCTGCTGTTCTGGAAGATTCTGCCGCACCGCCCCCACTTCCTTTTGTCCCCTGACCTTTCTTCAGCTCCCATACCCAGTCCTCATGTCAGCCTCTGTTACTGAAATGCCACTTCCCAGATAAGGAAACTGGGGTCACAGAGAACTTAAGTAATTTGCCCACAGTCACCCAGCCGGTTGGCAGAAGGGTCATTTGAATCCACATGCGTCTGATTCTAAAGCTCACAGCCAACCACTGAGCTTGGGCAAACGGGAAGCTGTCCCGGGTTGCTGTGTGGTCTGCACTACCAGCTGCAGATCCTGCCGGGGGAGGGGTGATGTGGCCCCCACATCCTGCTCAGACCCGACAAACCGGTCCCATGGCAGATCAGGCGCAAACAACAAGGCAGAGGAAAGCAGCAGAACATGAACTGTGAACGGCACAGACCGTGCCCGCACGGGGGGACCTGCCTGCCACCCAGCCCATCCCCCTCCTGTGTCTCAGCCACCCGCCAAAACATCCTTTCTGTAAACGAAAACAAAAAGAAGAAGTCTCCTTCCCCTGCTTACAGCTTAAGCGGCTCTCCATGGCTCCCCTCCTCCCCCGGGAAGCCTCCAGCTCCCCGGCGTGCCACTCTGAGCTTTGCCAGGCCCATGCCAGCTCACCTTTCCAGCTTGGTCCCTTGCCTGCTCTTCAGAACGCGCCAGACTCTGAAGCCTGTGACCCCGTGTGTCAGGGCGCCCCTCCCCCCTCAGACGCCACTAGCTGTGTGTTCCTCGGCCTTGTGCAAAACTCCACTGAGCCATTGTTTCCTCCAGAGCCGGATGTCTGGGGAGGCCGAAGAGCTACTCCTGGGAGTGTTGGCCAGCCGAGTCCCCTGTCACATGCATGGTCTGTGTCCTCGCCTTTCTCGGAGTTGGATATGGTGTTGATTAGGTTTGGAAGAACAGGCCCGATTTCACAGCTGTGCACGGCAGCCCCAGATAGGCGACAGAGCGTCTGCCTGTCGTTTCAGACAGCTGTCGCTTTTCTGTCCTTCCATCAGTGACCGCTCAGGTTCGGGCTCTGGAGGACAGGAGGCATGGAAAGGTTTTCCAGCTGGGAGTCCCTGAGGGAGGTGGAGCCCCGGGAAAGGAGCGGGGTCACTGGGAGGCCCGGGGGCCGGGGTTGACATGGCGCCGGCGAGGGGTAGTATGGGACTTCCACAGGCAGGGGACCCAAAGCGGGGCAGGGACACTCTGGCCTGGAGTCAGACCCCGCCCCGCCCATCCATTCCACTACCCGCTCCGGCTGTTTTCGTGCCGGAAGCAGAACTGAGTAGAGTGACAGACTTTAAAGCCCAAAGTACGGCCCATCTGGCCCTTGATAGGAAACCTTGAGTGACCCCGCTCCAAAGGCGTCTTCTTTTTTTTTTTAAGTTTATTTATTTCGAGAGACAAAGAGAGCGAGAGCTGGGGAGGGGCAGCGTGAGAGGAGATGGGGAGAATCCCAGGCAGGCTCTGAGGTGCCAGCTCGGAGCCTGACACGGGCCTCGAACTCACAAACTGTGAGGTCATGACCTGAGCCGAAATCAAGGCTTAACCGACTGAGCCCCCCAGGTGCCCCCACCAGAGGCACCTTGGAGCCACGCACACAAGCGTGTGTTGAGTTCCAGGCAGCCGACAGGGACCATACAGCCATCTGGGTGGCGAGAGGCGAAGTCTGACGTGCGGCGTGCCGTCCCTCCCTCTGGCCATTTCAGCGCGTGCCGTCCACCGCCTGCTGGAGCAGCGCCACCACGGCGTCGCCTGGCCCTCCACCGAGCACCCCATCTCCCAGCTGACGAGCTCCATCATCCGGCGCATCAACGAGGCTTCTGGGCTCTACCAGATGTTCGGCGTGCTGGCTGACGTCGTCCTGCTGAAGGAGTGAGTAGCCCAGCTTCACCGTTCACTGGTCGGAGCTCCTCTCTGCCTGTTCCGGCGCAGAGTGGCCCTGTGGTTCCCTCCTAAGTGAAGCCTTCAGGGGACAGGGGGATCCATTCTAGGAGTGGGAATCAGTGAAATCAACACCATAAGCTGGACAGACAGACAGATCTGGGTGTGCCTCCCAGGTCTGCCGCTTTCTACCTGTGTGGCCTTGGGCAGCTCACTTAGCCTCTCTGAGCTTTTCTCGTCTGCAGCACAGGAATAACAACCCTTAGGTTACAGGCAGGCGTGAAGGTAACCGGCAGACAGCGTTGGGCACCGAGCAGATGCGCAGTAAACCGCAGCAATACGGGTGGAAGGCCCCCCCTCAGGGCAGGACCACGCTGTCTTCTTCTCAGCTAAGTGACAGGTGGCAGATCACAGACGACACACGGCAGAGCAGGCAGGGAGGAGGGTGCTCTGAGGACAGGTCAGACGCAGGGGGCGTCTCTCAGAGGGAACAGCCTGACCCAAAGCCAGGGAGGGCGACAGCGTGCCAAGTTCAGGGACACACAAGGAATTCACTAGTGCTCAGTGCGAGATTCCCCGCATCGGGACTCCTCTCTTCCCTACCCGCTCTCCACATTCTGACTGCCCCCTGCACCCCGCTAAGCGCCGCCTTCAAATTCCATCAAGTGTCTGACCACCCCTTCCCCCTGCCCCTCCCCCCCCCACAGCCGACTTGGTCCAGCCCTCACCCACCGCCAGCCTCTCACCTGAACCGACTGCAGCCTCGAACCTTTGCCCCACGGTCTGCTCTCAACACAGCGGCCAGGCGGTGCCCTTAAACCCGAGTCACACATGTGCATCTCTGCGCAGCACTTTCCAGGGGCCGGTGGCCTCCATTCTCAGCGCACACAAAACCCGGCGTTTGCGTCATGGCACACACAAGCCCTCCACCTGCCCCTGCTCTCTGCTCCAGGCCACTCTGGCCACACTGGCTGGCCTGCCTCCTGTCCCTTGAAGACACCGAGGCTCCCTCCCAGGGCTTTCCCATGACTGTCCTCTCAGCCTCGGTCACCCTTTTCCCAGATACATGTCAGGTCACTGAGAGCTTTCTGGAATCTGTCCCCTGTGTAAGTCGGGGCTCAGCGGGGACAGTCATGCTCCAGTGAGATGTGTGAGGAGGGTCAGAGCCCGCACGCTGTTTGCACATGCGTGTGCACACACGCACGTGCCCCTCTGGCCTCTGCTGCAACCCTGAGGGTCGTGCCCTCCCGTACTGCCCTTGTCCCCAGGAACGCCACCGCCTTTGACTACCTGGAGGAGTTCCCCGTGCAGATGCTGGCCCAGCTGGAGACCATCACAGGGAGGAGGGCCAGGCATGGGCTCTTCGTCATCAACATGGAGTACGGCAGAAACTTCTCCGGGCCCGACAAGGACGTCTTCTTTTACGACCGCTCCGTGGGGCACACGGAAGACGCGTGGCAGTCGAACTTCCTCCATCCCGTCATCTACTACTACAGGCACCTCCCCACCGGTGAGCCGGACCCCGCCGTCCGTCAGCGTGTCGCCACTGAGCCCTCACACTGCACTCTCAGCTGACAGAGAAGGACACAGTGGTGGCAGAGGAGGTGGGGGGGGTCACCCATAGGACAGATGAGGCAGAGGGTCTGGGAATGAGAAACAGTGTTCCAGATTCTGGTGCGCACTGTGATCCGGGCGGGCCGCACAGGGAGTGTCGTGATCTCCTCCAGGCGCCACTGTCTTGCTCTGTGTGTCCAAGGGAGGCTGAGCGTGGAGGGGAAGGGGACCTGGGGCCTGACTGTCAGAGGGAACAGGGAAAGGAGCCGGACGTGGTTAACACAGGCGTACAGCATAAAAGGCGCGGAAGACCCGGGCAGTGTTCCCAGGCTGTCCTTCCCCTGCTGTGCAGCCTTAGACCACTGCTTACACTCTCTGAGCCTCAGCTTCCTCGTTTGTAAAATGGGAATGACAATAGGATTACGTGAAGATAAATGAGATTAAAAAAAATGCAGAATGTGGGGCGCCTGGCTGGCTCAGTCAGTAGATCGTGCGACTCTTGATCTTGAGGTTGTGAGTTCGAGCCCCCATGCTGAGCTTAGAGATTACTTAAAAAATAAAATTGGGGCACCTGGGTGGCTCAGTTAAGCATCCAACTTCGGCTCAGATCATGATCTCACAGCTCATGAGCTCAAGCCCCGCATCAGGCTCTGTGCTGACAGCTCTGAGCCTGGAGCCTGTTTCAGATTCTGTCTCTCTTGCTCTCTTCCCCTCCCCAACTCACATTTTGTCTCTCTCTCAAAGATAAACATTTAAAAAAAAATTTTTTTTAATAAAGTCTTGGGGCGCCTGGGTGGCTCAGTCAGTTAAGCGTCCAACTTCAGTTCAGGTCATGATCTCACAGTTCATGGGTTCAGGCCCGGCATTGGGCTCTGTGCTGATGGCTCAAAGCCTGGAGCCTGCCTCAGATTCTGTGTGTGTGTGTGTGTGTGTGTGTGTGTGTGTGTGTGTCTTCTCCTCCCCTGCTCACACTGTCTCTCTCTCAAAAATAAATAAACGTAAAAAAAAATATTTTAATAAAATAAAAAAATGAAGACACAGAATGCCACCATGGTGCTTGGCACAGAGTAGCTACCAGTAAATGAGTCCCCCCCCACCCCCCACCCCCCCCGGGGAACATGATTCCTGCTCCAGAAACTAAAGGGCTGTCACTTGGAAGAGGCGTTCTAAAAACAGGCAGAAGTAACATCAACAGGTCAGAGTGACAGGAACGCAGGCTTATATTAGGAATCAGGAGCAGCTAATGCTCGAAGCTGCCCAGCAGTGGGATGGGGCGCCCCTAACGTCGAGTTTCCCAGTAACAAGGATGGTCGAGCTGTGGCGTAAAGAGCAGTTCCGAAGCAATCACAGGGGACCTCAGTGCACACACGTCTTAGAAAAACACCAAGTGCAAGTGATTAGTCTTGGTTCCGCTTTCTGATGCCACGAGGAACAGATCTAGTCTCTGCAAACCCAGAGATGGCTGTCGAACAGGCCGGCCGCTGCCCCACGCAGAGTGTCAGGCAGGCCAGGAGTGAGGGAGGGAGGGAGGAAGGGAGGAAGGGAGGCAGCCGGGGTGCATGGGAACCACACCATCAGCTCCAGCACGGGCAGCCCGGCCACGGGGCCCTGACGCAGCTCCCCTCTCCTCCCCACAGAGCAGGAGGTGAGGTTCCGGCCTGCCAACTGGCCGCTGCCTCGGCCCACAGCCATCCACCACATCGTGGAAGATTTCTTGACGGACTGGACCGCGCCGGTGGGGCACATCTTACCTCTGAGGCGCTTCCTGGAGAACTGTTTGGACACGGATCTGCGAAGCTTCTATGCAGGTAACTTACATTCCTAGAAGGACAAAGTCAGGGAGCTGGGGGTTGAAAGAAGCCCAGAGAGATCCATTTCCCGTGAGGTTTCAGGAGTCCTATCTAGAAATCTCCACTTGAGAATTCCGTTATCCATGGGGTAGACTAGATGTCCGCAGGACGGCACACCTGAAGTTGCTGAGTTGAATGTCATTTTTGTTTCATTTTATTTGTTAGAGAGAGAGAAAGCTGAGGAGAGGGGCAGAGAGAGAGAGAGAGAGAGAGAGAGAGAGAATCCCAAGCAGGCTTCATGCTCAGCATGGAGCCTGACACGGGGCTGGATCCCACAACCCTGGGACCAAGATCTGAGCTGAAATCAAAACTCAGACAGACGCTCAACCGACTGAGCCAACCGGGCACCGTGAATGTTATTTTTAAAGAACTGGCAGGAAAAAAAGGGAACTCTCAGAGGCCAAAGACTAAGAAAAGCATAAAGCCATTGCTGGACATGGTCTATCTGTCCGTCATCAGTCAGTTACTAGAACCCAGGTAACTGACGGCCCTTGCAGGTGGGAAGGTGAGGCAGGAGAGTGGGAAATCTGTTTAGAGACCCTTCACATAAGCTTGGATCTCAGTGGATTAACCGGGAGGCACAGAACACTCCCAAGAGGGAGATGATGGGGACGCGTCCTTTTGGCTCTGGGTAGAGTGAGGGAGGCGCTCTCCCAAGAATCTCTAACCACTAAGCCTCGCTCATGTGAGTTGGGGGCCAGACTTCACACCATCATTGTGCAAAAATCACAGAAGTGAATGCAAGATCTCTGTGAAGAAACACACCTTAAAACTAGGGCTCAAAAGACATTCCCACAGAGAAAGTTCCAAGTAAGTCGAGCCCACGCCCCTCCCCCACCAAGCCAAAAACATTTAACACATAAGGACACAAACAGCCAGGAGGAAGTATCGGTACGAACAGCAAACTGTGGGGCCAAACTGGAAAGACTGTGGGAATTGGAATGGTTACAAAAGAGGAAACAAAGTCTGTCTAAAATATGTGAGGAAAATGGGGTGCCAGGGGGGCTCAGTCAGTTAAGCGTCTGACTGTTGATTTCAGCTCAGGTCATGATCTAACGGTTGGTGAGTTTGAGCCCCAAGTCGGGCTCTGCACTGACAGCATGGAGCCTGCTTGGGATTCTCTCTCTCTCTCTTTCTCTCTCTCTCTTTCTCTCTCTCTCTCTCTCTCTGCCCCTCCCCTGTTCATGCGTGCACACTCTCTCTCAAAATAGATAAACTATAAAACACATTTGAAAAAATTAAATATATAAGGAAACAAACAGATTCTTAGAAATATAATTGGTCAACTTTCAGAAAGATCTAAGTAAGACTTCTGGAAGTGAAAAAAATATGTAATTAGAAAGCCAACCTGAAGATAAAGTAGCGCATTATACAGAGGGGAAGAGAGAATCGGCAAACTGGAAGATAGCATTGACAGAAGTCTGATGTTCTAGAGGGAGAACTGAAACAAGCCAAATTTTTGTCTTTTTTTAAAAAACCCCTGAATGCCTAGAACATCCACTCTTTTGTGTTCAGCAAACATCTTTTGAACACCAGCTGTGTATCAGGCACTGTTCATATCAAATCCGGTTAGAGGGGCACCTGGGTGGCTTAGTCAGTTAAGCGTCCGACTTTCGCTTAGGTCATTATCTTGTGGTTCGTGGGTTCGAGCCCCGCATCGGGCTCTGTGCTGACTGCCAGCTCAGAGCCTGGAGCTTGTTTCAGTCTGTGACTCCCTCTCTCTCTCTGACCCTCCCCTGCTCACACTGTCTCTCTCTCTCTCTCTGTCCTAGAAATAAATAAAACAGTAAAAAAAAATTTGGTATGACATCGCCCGCTTTTCCCAGTCCTACTGGGTTCTGCAAATCCTCCAACAAAGCTTAACAGNCCCTCTCTCTCTCTGACCCTCCCCTGCTCACACTGTCTCTCTCTCTCTCTCTGTCCTAGAAATAAATAAAACATTAAAAAAAAAAAAAAAAAAGTCCGGTTAGAGATGGTCAGTGTTCTCTCAACAGCCTCCGTCAACTTTGAAATAAAAACATATAGATTAAGAGAGACGGCCTGGGGTGCCTGGGTGGCTTAGTTCGTTAAGCATCGAACTTCAGCTCAGGTCATGATCCCATGGTCCATGAGTTCGAGCCCCATGTCGGGCCCTGTGCTGACAGCTCAGAACCTGGAGCTTGCTTCAGATTCTGTGTCTCCCTCTCTCTCTGCCCTCTCCCCTACTTGTGTGTGCGTGTGCGCTTGCACTCTCTCTCTCTCAAAAATAAATAAGCATTAAAACATTTTTTAAAGAGAGGGATGGCTTGAAACAGCAGTGTAAATTCAATCTAAGTACATGAAGACACTCAGAGGTCATTCATGGCTCAGCGCTGAGCGACTCTGAAGTGCTGGCATTCTGCAAACTAACAACTGTGACTGCACACGCTTACGTGGGAAATTACATGATACAAGTCTAGAGATCTCAGCGACAAGATCCCGGCCTGTGTCTCGAGGAGGTTTCAGGAGTCCACGAAGATGGCCGCGCCTATTGCGGGTATATCCCGCCATGCGGCGCAGCCTCCACCAGTGCCTCATCCGGGCCCTGCAGCCTCTGGGCTCCCCCACTCTCGGGATCTGCTCGGCACTGCGAGCCACTAAGCGTCACTGCCTTCCGCTTGGATGAGCCCTCCCGCCTCGGAGCCAGCTGGCAGGGAAGTGGGCTCTCCTCTACCCCCTGAGCTGATGCACAGCTGCTAGTGTTGGCCCCAGATTCTGCCGGGCTCCTCTGCCCCCCTGGCCCTGCAGAAGGGGTGACGTGTGTCTTCAGGAGGTGGTGCTCGCCAAAAGTCCACCTCGCTGCCGCTCTGCCCTCCTCCCCTGTGTCTGCTGTCCTCCTTGCTCAGAGAGGACTCTTCTCCCACGGGCTGTCTGTGCATAAGTCAGGAATAAAATAGGAAATACTCTCTGTGTACCTCCTACAACCTCTTCACCCCTGCGAGCCTCACGACGTCCTTTGCAACGTGTCTGTTTTGGGGGGATTTTGTGTGTGTGTGTGTGTGTGTGTGTTTGCTTGTTTTGGAGATAAAAGGCTCAAGACAGTTTTTGGACATTGGCCCCTTCTCATCTTGTCTTAAATCCCTGAGAAGACCGAGCCCAGTTCAGTTTCATCTTTTCTATTTTTTAAGCGGAAGTTACATAAGCCCTTAGCTAACATTTTTTCTCACTTCCACCCTCGCTCCCCAGAAGGAGCTACTTCTTGCTCTTCTGGTGGTTTCTTCATATCTCTGGATCATAAACATCCACAGCTGCTTCCTGACAGAGCCAACGAGCTGTGGGCCAACACTCTGCTGTGGTAGCGACCAGGGTTTCCCAGCTTCCTCTGTCCACCCCCCACGGTGCTTAGACCAGTGCTCTACACCCGGTATTTGCAACCCAGATATTGCTGAGGGGGAATAAATCCTTGCAGGCAGCCCTGAGTTCAAAATAGGGCTGACCACCCAGCTCCTGGCCAGGCCAGCTTCTAGAAGAAGAAAGGGCCGAGGGGGTCTGCTCTGGGGTGGCCAAGCTCCCAGCTGGGGCTGGCTCCCTGCAGAGCACCGCTGGGCCCAGATCCCCAGGGAGCTGAGTCATATCTGGTTTCCGCTTTCTGTTTGGAGCCTCGTTCTTCCAGAATGGCCGGGCAGGCCAACTATTCTTGGAACGAAATCCGTGGCTCCTCGGATCGGTTGTGAGGGACCCATGAACGTGAGCTCCCAGGCGCAAGGCCTAGGTGAGGCCCCGGGGCATCGGCCGCTCCTCTTCCTCTCCCCACACGTCACCGTCTTATTCATTTATCTCCTTTTTGCTTTTGTGTAGAGTCCTGCTTCCTGTTTGCCCTGACGCACCAGAAGCTGCCCCCCTTCTGCCAGCAGGGGTACCTGAGAACGCAGGGGCTTGTGGGAACCGAGAGCCTCCGACGGCGTGGAGCAGAGCGCGGGCTCCCGCAGGACGATGCCTCCATGGGCAGCCACCTTGAGGACGGGCGCCGGGGGCCCGAGGGTGGCCCCCGGGCCCCAGGGCCTCCGCTCCAGCCCCTCAACAGCAACAAGGAAGAGCTGTGACAGCCAGGCTTCCCCACCCAGGCCCACAGCCGGCGCCTCTGTCCCGCCACTGTGGTTGCCGGGCCACTCAGATGGTCACAGTGACCAAGGCCATACGGAGAGGGCGTGTCAGGGCTGAGGGAGGCCGGCCAGCCGTCTCCCCTCCGGTCTGGTCCCTGGCTGCCCGGGAGGTGGGGTCCGGAGAAAAAGCCTTAAGGGTTTGTGGCAGGCACTTTAAAGCAGACACTCTAATGTCCTCAGCCATCTCGCGCAGGTGGGACTGTCACCCCTGATGAAGCTATTAGCCCAGAGTGGGTAGGCGACTCCTAGGAGTCCCTGTCCGGGGAGCCCTGAGGTCTGCTCCGCTCTGCCCACCTCACCACTCCGCCGCTCCCTGCCCCTGCCTCTGTTCCCAGAACCCAGGGGCGCCCTGCCCAGCTTATCAGCCTGGGCCCAGCCACTGTCACCAGCGCAGAAGGGACAGCTCCTGCAAAGCCACCTTATCTAAACAGGCTTCTCCCTGAGCAGCAGGACTCAGAGCTGCGTCCGCCCCCAGACCACACTCCCTGACTTATCTTCAACCTCTGCATTCTCTTCTCTTTCCTCCTACTGGCCCCGTGCCCTTGGCCTTGCCCGTGCCCCGCCCCTGCCCTCTGGCACCCGGAACAACGCGCTGCCTCAGACCTGCCTGAGCCGGTTTCGCTGAACCATCAGCACCCTGTCTTCCCAGTGAGGACCCATTCTGAGGTGGTTCGCCTGCCGTGTGTACGGAGCCTGGCTCACCCAGGAGGCCTTTCCAACCGCATTTGTACAATGACACCAGCGTGGTTACCTTCTGGTCCCCTTTGCCGCCCGCGCTCTTCTGCCTCGCCGGAAATCTGTTCCCTTCCTGCGCTCCCGTCAGGCCTTTTCGTCCCATTTAGGACTAGGCCGTGGAAAGGAAACCGTTTGTACATACAGTAATCATGGTGATTTTTTCAAAGCTCAGGCCCCTAGATGATAGCTTTTTCGCTGGTTTGTACTAGTCCGTGCTTGCACTCCGGATTCAAGGGACACGGGCTTTCTGGATCCGCAGCCATCTTCTGGAAACACCCTCTTCCTCTCTTAGTTCCACCGTCCGGCCTGCTGCCTGTCTGCTGACGCCTCTCCCTCCAGTCCTGTGCAGCTACAGCAGTGACACTCGGCAGCCTGAGCCTGGAGGGGAGGTGCTTTCCTGGGACCATACCTGACATTCGCCCAGGGCTGAAACGTCTAAGGATCCCTCTCTAACCCCAGGGGGTTTGCCGTATTTCATACAAATTCCATGTAAACCAGATTGGGTCCCGTCAGCCCGCCCACCCTTTCCCAAAACCTTTTGTAAAACAAATCCTGTAATTAGGACTGTTCCCGTAAAGTCACGCTGCTCGTCACACCTACCCAGTTAGTTACCGACGGTGGCTAAGCAGCTTGTGCCAATAAAAGTTCAAGGTGCTTCAACAGACGATTCACTGACGCCTAACTATGTGACATCTGCTGCTTTCTGCCATCATCTGCCGGGTCGTTAATGCTGTCAGAATTTCAGCCAGCCTCGTTTGTGTTTCGTAAGATATGGTTTCGTGGGTTAGCTGATTAGAGACGCCTTCTCTGGTATTCTTGTGAAACTGATCAGTAATTTGGAAAAGAAAATAAATCTCATTTCAAACCCCTATTTCATGCTGTACTTCGAAATTAATTCCTGAGGAATATTTTTTAAAGCCGTACAGAAACTGGGGGCGCTTGGGTGGCTCATTGGGTTAAACATCCAACTCCGGCTCAGGTCATGATCTCACGGTGTGTGGGTTCGAGCCCTGCCTTGGGCTCTGTGCCTGGAGCTTGCTTCGGGTTCTGTCTCTGTCTCCCTCTCCCCCTCCCCCACTCACACTCTGTTTTTCTCTCTCTGAAAAATAAATATTAAAAAAAAAGCCATACAAAAACTAGAGGTGGAGAAAGGGTGCCGTAATAAAAGAAAGGACTGTCCCAAGTTTAGAAGCAAAGAAGTAATTCCCCAAAGGAAAAGGTTTTACATTTCCAGCCCATAGTTAAAGTTAAGTTTTTTAAATTCCAGTTAGTTAACATACAATGTGATATTAGTTTCAGGTGAACTCTGTTTTTTCCTTTTTTTTTTTAAAGTAATTCCTACACCCAATGTGGGACTTGAACTCACAACCCCGAGATGATGCATCACACCCTCCGCCAACCAAGAGAGCCAGCCGCCCCCACCCCAGCCATATTTAACTAACGTGAGTCTTTAAAGAAAAGGATAGAGGCGCTTGGGTGGCTCAGTCGGTTAAGTGTCCGACTCTTGATCTCAGCTCAGGTCCTGATCCCGCGGTTGCAGAGTTCAAGCCCCACATTGGGCTCTGCGCCATCAAGATAAAAGAATAGTCAAGCAAACTATGGAGTTTTCACCCAACAAAATACAACACAGCTCTCAAAAACGCTCAGAGGCGGTGGAAGACCATGCAGTAGAAATACATGCGTGACAAAGTCCAGCGAAAAGCAGAATATGAAATTGTAGTTGCAAACTACTTAGAACTATATAAAACTAGAAAGCCACATACAGGGGAGACCCTGGCAAGGACATGTCACAAAATGTCAACAGTAGCAGTATTAGGCTTGCGGACACATTTTTTTTCCCTTACTCTCTATAGCGTTTGGGCTGACTGACCCATCACAAGAGAGGAGATCTCTGGAAGCATCTTCTCTCCCAAGCAATAGAAAAGGAAAGATAAAAATCCTCATTTTGTGGAGGTTCCCTGGGGGTAATCGCCAACCCACAGTGGAGCCTCCGAGTCCTATCATCTGGTAAAAGTGAGGGCACAGCCAAAGTCTGCCTACAAATTGAATCACCAGGAAGTGAATTTGTCTGCTAAACTAATTCCAATACCCAGTTACTTACTGAGTACTTCCTGCACACCCAGAACTGCATTGTGGTGGTTTTAAAAATAGGTTCACAAAGTCTTCGATACATCTTCAAAGAGGTGGAGCTAATTCTCCTCCTGTTGAGGGTGAGCGGAACTGAGTGATTCACTTCTAGCAAATAGAGCAGAAGTGACGGGACCCCTGGGTGGCTCAGTCGGTTAAGCCTCCGACTCTTGATCTTGGCTCAGGTCATGATCTCTCGGTTGGTGAGGTCGAACCCTGCAGAGGGCTCTGCAATGATAGCTCAGAGCCTGCTTGGGATGCTCTCTCTGCCCCTCCCCTACTCGTGCTTTCCCTCTCTCTCCCTGTCTCTCTCTGTCAAAATACATAAATAAATTTAGAAAAAGAAGTGACAGGATGTCATTTTCAAGATTAGGTTATAAAAAGACTGAAAGACTGTAGCATTCACCCACCAAGAGACTGTTCTCTCCGTCTCCCTTTCTCTCTCCCTCTCCCTCTATAGTTACTTGCTCAGGTCACCCAGGCATGGACAGAGTGGTCCATGTAAGGAACCAAGATCTGCCAAGAGCCATGTGCATCAGCCTAGAAGCAGATCCTACTCCCATCTGGTTTTTAGATGACTGCCGTGCTGGCCACCACCTTGAACACAGCCTCAGAGAACCCTGAGCCAGAACCACCCACCTAAACCACTCTCAGATTCCTGATCCACAGAAACTTTGACATAATGTCTGCTGTTTTAAGCTGCTACATTTTTGTGGGTTTTTTTTTTTGAAGGGGTGTTTTGTTACACAGCGGTGGATAACTAACACATGCACTAAACAGCTCACCTGCGTTCATTGTCACCACAACCCAAGGAGATAGATATCCCTATCCTGTCCCCCATTCTCATGCTGAGAACAATTACACAGGTGGTTTGCTTCGAAAATCCACTTCCTTCCAGCCACCCTCGAAATACTAGGGTGTGTGGTCCCACAGGATGGCAGAGAAGTGTTGAACTGCTAGTTACACAAAACATACCCTCAAAAACAGTATTCATCCACTCCCTCAACCAGACGTCCTGTGATACAGGTGGGGCGGGATGGTTCAGATGGAAAACTCTAGAGCCTGGACTGTCCACCTCCTCTAGCCTTCAACCTCAGTTCGGATCCTCAGTTCTCTGACCAATTACAACATCTTCCCCAAAAGCCAAATTGGATTCTTCCCTAGAAAAGAAACCGTAGGCTGCATCATTTCCCTGCAGATGCTTATTTTTTTTTAATATGGTAAAAAATGCTGACTGGGGAAAGGCTTTTGTCAGACTGCTGGCTTTAAAGAAGCATTTAATTCAATCTGGCAGCCCAGACGGAATGTAAATCTGCCGCAAAGTGAAGCTGACGGGCAAATATACGAGATGCTTCAGCCCAAGTATTTAATCCAAATACATCACACGATCAATCCATCAACCTTGAAATAAAAAAAAACGTGTAACAGATGTATTTAAGCAGGGAAGAAAAGACCAGCAGAATATCCGTCTCGCTCCTTTCTCAGTTCTGCATAACTAAAACTGACTCACTCGCCTGCTGTTCTGGAGAAAGCCACAAGTTTAGTGCTCATTGCAAAATGTTCCAGAAGTCTGTCGTCTGTTTTTTTGGTTCTCTTTGAGATGTTAGCATCTCAGGCCAGTCTCTTGGATCATTCCAAGTCATTAATAAATTAATTAGATGCAGAAAAATCTCATCACCAGAAAAGAAAGATGGCGATGCAATCTACCTTGAAATTTCACAGTGTGTTATCGTCTGTCGTTGTAGTTTAAAAATAAAGCAATTGCAGGGGCTCCTGGATGGCTCAGTTGGTTAGGCGTCCGCCTTCAGCTCAGGTCATAATCTCACAGTTCTTGAGTTCAAGACCGTCTTGAGTTCATGAGCCCGCTTTAGACCCTCTGTCTCCCTCTCTCTCTGCGTCCCCCACTCTTTCTCTCTCTCTTTCTCTCAAAAATAAGTAAACATTAAAAAAACAAATAAAGCAACTACAAAAATATATGAGATGAGCCCCCCCTAACACCAGCTATGTTTAAGTTTTAAATAAGTCCATCTATCAGGAAAAGAAGAAGTGCCCAGAAGCCTGTGCTATGAAGCACCGTGGTAGGTTAAAGATGGCCAAAGATTTTATGACAATTCCTATCAAGGTGTGAGGTCTGCATCCCCTCCCCTTGAATTAGGGGGGCTTCTGGGACTGTTTGGACCAAAAGAACACGGTGGCAGTGATGCCCCACCAGTTTCTGGGCACGGGCCCTTGGATACTGGCAACTTCCGCTACGTCTCTGGGAACCCAGCCAGCGAAGTGAGAAAGGCCCATGTAGAGAGGAACTGAGGCATCCAGCTGAGCTCCGAGCTAATAGCCAGGACCAGCTTGCAGCCATATGGGTGCGCCATATTGGAAATAGATCCTCCCGTCCCAGCGGGGCTCCCCATATGGAGCAGAGATTAGCAATCCCTGCGGAGCCCCACCCAAATGCCATACTTGTGAGGAAAATGATCCTTGTGCTAAGCCACTAAGTCTAGGGGTGGTTTGTTACACAGTAACAGATAACAGGGATAGTCACCACGGGGTGGCTATAATGTGGCTTCAGTGAAGGTACACTTATAAGAGCGGATATGATATTTGTATTAGCAATTGTTAATAAGCATCTTACAAAGATAGTTACAAAGCACATTCATCAAAAAACTGTTAGTAAACTATAGCTATGGTATTGCACCATTTAATATATATACACTGAGGGATCAATTAAAAAGAAGAGTGTAGGGGCGCCTGGATGGCTCAGTCGGTTAAGCGTCCAACTTCCCTCAGGTCATGATCTCACAATTAATGGGTTCGAGCCCCACGTCAGGCTCTATGCTGACAGCTCAGAGCCTTGAACCTGCTTCAGATTTTGTGTCTCCCTCTCTCTCTGACCACCTCCCCCCGCTCATGCTGTCTCTCTTGCTCTCTCTCAGAAATAAATAAAACATAATAAATACATACATACATACATAATGTATGTAAAAAAATAATTTTTTTTAAAAAGAGCATGCAGCTCTTGATCTCAGGGTCATGAGTTTGAGCCCAATGTTGGGCATAGAGATTACTAAAACAAACAAACAAATACCTTAAAAAATAATGGTTAAAAAAAATAAAAGTGAAGGAAAGAGAAGCACGAGCAAGTTAAATAAAAGAAGAGAGTCCTTGGAGACTCAGCCTTTGTTATGTGGTTGCCTGAAATTAACTGGTGGAAACTCAGGAGTCTGGTGTCTGTCTTTGCCTCAGTAAAACCACAAGCAGCCTACTAACTATCATACTTGTATGAAAGTCAGCCAAGACAAACCAGTATTTCACAGAGATCAAACGCTCTGCACTTGAAAGGGACTTTCACCGAGGCAAAACCAATCTGGCCCAGCACAACTTTCTTTGACCAAAGGACCCTCCTCCAGCCTCAACTTCTTCCCAACTTTATCAGACATGAATTGATCAAGAAGGGATATGGCAAATGGAAGGATTATTGGACTCGGGTCAAACAGCCCTTAATACCCGCATGTTTGTAATCCACACGCCTTCCTTTGGAGAACCCACTCAATGTCCACCAACGCTATAGGACCACCCATCACAGTGGAGGCAGGGAGTGGGGGCGGGGTCAGGCAGACATATAATGCGACTGGTCCATCGGAGATGCACCGCGGTTGGACAGTGACCCACACAGAGCCAATCAGAGTCTTTCCCGAGACTTGACGGTCGGAACCTGGGAGGGAGAGGGACTTTCCTGTTGTCAGACTGTCAATCCAAAGCAGGACTTCTTGTGACTGGTAGTAAACATCTTTCCCACTATATGGAACATGAAATCAACACAATGAAGAAACCCAAAGAAGCAACGCAACCCTCTGTGAGCCCTGATCCCACTGTAGCTGCATCCTGAACATGCCAGTTATAATGAGCTAATAAGTCCCTTTGCATGAGCTGGTTCGAGTTGGTGCCTGACGTTGCTGGGTGAACTGGGGTGGCTGAGGGGTCCTGGGGCCTCAACCCAGCCCCGCCCAAAGGAGTCGCCAAAAGTTCTTAGTCTTGTCACAAGAAGATTCAAAGACAGACACACAGAACAATGGAGAAGCAACACAAGCAGGCAAGTTTATTAAAAGGAAAAGTACACTATTGAGATGTGAGCTCCAGCAAGCTCAAGAGAGGGAGAGAGAGGAAAGAGAGAGAGAGCTGTGTCTATGGGCTTGGGTTTCTATCTTTTATCAGTAGTTGTGAACTAGGGGGCAAATTATTGATTACTTGGAGCAGAGAAGCAGGGCTTAGCCCTTTTTCTTCCTAATTTGGTCAGAGGTTTCCTATCATGGCACACGCCCGCCATCTTGGGCCTGTCTGGTTTGATCTGGCTTCTTGGGACGTGCTACCAGGGCAGGCCCCTGAGAGCTGGCCATGACTTCCTCCTTGCTGGCCTCCAGGTATCCGTTAGAACCTAACTGCTTACTATAACACTGACACTTGCCACGGAAGAGTCCTGACTAACCCAAGCCTCAAAGAGGGCCACTCTTGGGGACCAGATTAAGGGACTTCCATTCATACACCAAAACTGAAGCCACCTCTCACTTCATTCTTTACTCTCTCTCTGTCTTTTAACAAACATTTGCTGAGTGCCAACTATGTTCAGGCTCAGGGCTAAGTGGAGCGTGCAAATCTTGATCTCAGGGTTGTGAGTTCGAGCCCCATGTTGGATATAGAGATTACTTAAGAATAAGTAAAATCTTTTTTTTTAAGTAATAAAATCTTTTTTAAAAACTGTGCCAGGCATCTAGGGGTAAAATGGGGAATAAAAGAATCAGAATCCCTTTCCTCATGGAGTTCATAGTCCTAAAGAGAAAACAGACCTTAAACTTAAGCAGCAAGTCCTCAGGATATACAGAAAGTAGAGCAGTGCCAAGGGATTACATAAACGCCTTGTCCTGATCTACTTCCCTCTATTCCCACCTGTGATATTGTGACTTAAAATAAGAAAAATATATTTGGTCTTCATCTCCATTTCTGGCACAGAGCTCCTAAAACCCTTGGAATTTCCTAAGTGATAAAAGCAATAAAAGTGTCTTTTGCTATTCATAACAAGACCTGATGAGCCACACTGGGATTTATGAGGGGACTTTTGGAAAGCCCCTAAAGATGGGAGCTGGTTGCTGGGGAAGACATCCAGGTGACCAGAGGATTCAAACTTTCAGCCCCACCCCCTTACCTCCAGGGAAGGAGAGAGGGACCAGAGATTAAGTTCAGCCACCAATAGCCAGTGATTTCATCCATCATATCTATGTATTGAAAGTTTCACTGGGGCGCCTGGGTGGCTCAGTCAGTTGAGTGGCCAACTCTTGATCTCAGCTCGGGTCATGATCTCACAGTTCAGGAGAGCAAGTGGAGCTTGCTTGGATGCTCTGTCTCCCTCTCCCTGCCCTTACCACGTGCCCACACACACACACACTCACTCTCATTCATAAATAAATAAACATATTTTAAAAAGGAAATTTGTTGGGACGCCTGGGTGGCTCAGTAGGTTAAGCATCTGACTTTGGCTCAGGTCGTGATCTCATGGTTCATGGGTTCAAGCCCTGCGTCAGGCTCTGCTGACAGCCAGCTCAGAGCCTGGAGCCTGTTTCAGATTCTGTATCTCCTTCTCTCTCTGACCCTCCCCTGCTCACGCTGTCTCTCTCTCTCTCTCAGAAATAAATAAAAAAACATTAAACATTTTTTAAAAATAACAAAAAATAAAGGGGCACTTGGGTGGCTCAGTCCATTGTCTAACTTCGGCTCAGGTCTTGATCCCATGGTTTGGAGGTTAGAGTCCCTCATCGGGCTCTGCACTGACAGTAGGGAGCCTGCTTGGGATTCTCTTTCTCTCCCTCTCTCTGCCCCTTCTGTGTACTCTCTCTCTTTATCTCTAAATAAATAAATAAACTTTAAAAAAATAAATAAAATATTTAAAAATCAATCAAAAAAACTCTTTCAATAAGCATAAAATAAGAACTGTAAGTGGTGAGAAAAATGGTGGCACCGTGTAACAACCAACAGTTTTATTATTCTGGGTTCAATCAGAAAAACAGAAGCTACACAACGCATTTCGAATGAGGACGATTGATACAGAGAACTTGTTGGGGCACCTGGGTGGCTCAGTTGGTTAAGCATCCGGCTTCGGCTCAGGTCAACAGTTCATGGGTTCAAGCCCCGCATTGGGCTCTATGCTGACAGCTCAGAGCCTGGAGCCTGCTTCGGATTCTGTGTCTCCCTCTCTCTCTGCCACTCCCCGGCTCGGGCTCGCTCTCACTCACTCGTTCTCTCTCTATCTCAAAAATAAATAAAACATTTAATACATATATATGGAGAGAGAGAGAGGGAGGGAGAGAGAATTTGTAATACAGGCATTGAGGACTGAAAAGGCAAAGGGAACACAGAGATAACTCAAGGACAATATATGCAAACCCAGTACCACCCCCACCTCGGGCCGGAACCCAGACCTCTGAAAAGGAGGCACGGTTTGCCTAGTGCTGGTACCTCTCGAGACATATGACGAATCCGGTTCTGAGGTCCCGAAGAAAGCTGGAGGCAGGAGCCAATGGCTGTAGCCTGGGAGAGGAGCCAGTGCTCTGGACAGTAGTAAGAACAAGAAGCAAAGAGGAAGGGTTAAGTCCCTTGTCCACCCTCCCTCCCCCGCCCCCCCCAGTCTCCCTCCAATGACCCTTAGTGGCAGAAGCTGGCCTCCAGGCAAAGGCAAGCATAGCTCACTAGTTCCCAGTGCTGTCATCACAAACCACAATACAGCAGAGTGGGTCTGGAGCTCAGAAACAAAGCTTAATAATAACAGGCACAGCGGTGGTTTCATTTCTTAGTGACACATGAAATAATTGTGCAATTTGTATTTGATGGCCTCTTAGGGTCTATGAAATAAGGTGGCTAAGCTATTAATATGGCGGCCATTACGAGACCCAAACCACAAGTGATATAAAAAAGATATGTTTAGTCCTCCCGCAGGCGACAGTCGATATGAACAGTACAGAGCGGGTATGGGGCTCCACAGAGTGAGGGACTCAAACTCCTACCATTTTTCTCCGCCATTTTCCACAAAGGACTTGAACGCTGTGGTCCAAAGCAGTTACTCCAGCTCCAGCCAATGCATCCACATTCCAACCAGAGAGAAAGAAACGGCATGCCCCATCCTTTAATTATTTTTAACTAACTTATTTATTTTAAGTACTCTGTACACCCGACATGGAGCTCAAACTCACGACCCCAAATTCAAGAGTCGCACACTCCCCCAACTGAGCCAGCCAGGAGCCCCGGGACCCCATCCTTTTAAAGCAGAGGCTGGCCAAGCAGAGGTTGGTAGTAACTCACGGGCCAAATCTGGCCTACTGCCTGTTTGTGTTAATAAAGTTTTATTGAGACCCAGACATGCTTATTCATCTAGGTGTTGTCTATTTCTGCTTCGGCACTTTGAACAACAGAGCTGAGGAGTTGCAACAGAGGCCTTAGGGCCTGCAAAGCCTAAAGTATTTACCATCTGGACATTTAAAGAAAAAGTTTGCTGACCTTTACTTTAAAGGAACGGCCTGGAAGTTGAACAAATGACTTGCATTACCATAGCCTGTTTACACGGTCACAGAGGAGACTATAAGAGAGGCTGGGAAATGCAGTCTATAGCTGAAAAGCCTGGGCGCAATGTAAAATTTTATTACTATGTAAAACAAGTCTCCACCACCCAACCCTTCCATAAAGTTCTGCCTCTGGCTTTCATCTTTCTTGACCTTCCATCACCTGAACCATCAAGTGGTCTGAACTCCTTTGCTGATACTATTTTACTTTATTTTACTGCTTTCCATAAATTTCTATAGATTTTTAGAATTATACCAGCTACCTTGCCAGGAGCCATCCCCTCACCCCTAGCTGGCTAGCAGCTTCTTGATTTTGTTCAGAGCATATATAGCTGGAAGAGCTCAGGGAACAGGGGCCCATCTCCAGGGAACAAACCCTGACATTGGCCTAATTCATAGCCCTTGGCCACTTATTGCTTTAAAAGAAGCCATGTCACCCACCACTGGTCATGCAGAAGGAAGGAGGGTTTCAGGGAAAGATTGTCCTGTCTGATTTTTTAAAAATATTTTTAATGTTTATTTATTTTTGAGAGAGAGAGAAGCAGAGAGAGGGAGACACAGAATCTGAAGCAGGCTCCAGGTTCCAAGCTGTCAGCACAGAGCCTGATGTGGGGCTCAAACCCCACGAACTGTGAGATCATGACCTGAGCTGAAGCCAGACGCTCAACCGACTGAGCCACCCAGATGCCCCCTGCCTGATTTTTAAAAGCCACATCACATGGGATGAGAAATCCACTTGCTTTGGGAGGATATGATGCTTGCAGCCATGAGAGCCACCCTATGACCATGGAGGTGGGGGAAGGCCAGGGACATTGCAGAAAAACCAACCCGGTGCCCTAATGTCACTGAATCCTGAATTAATCACCCGAAACTATTTACCTTTAGACTTCTCATTTTATAGGGTAATAAATCTCTACCATTTAAGCCACTTTTGGGTCAGCATTCTGTTTCTTATAGCCAAGTGTATCCTTTCTGAAATGTCTTTGTGTGTGCCTACTATGCGCCAAGTATATTGGCATTCTTTTTTTTTATTTAAAAACAATTTTTTTTAATATTTTATTTATTTCTAGGAGAGAGAGAGAGACAGCGTGATCAGGGGAGGGTCAGAGAGAGAGGGAGTCACAGACTGAAACAGGCTCCAGGCTCTGAGCTGGCAGTCAGCACAGAGCCCGACGCGGGCCCGAACCCACGAACCACGAGATCATGACCTAAGCGAAAGTCGGACACTTAACCGACTAAGCCACCCAGGCGCCCCTAAAAACAATTTTTAATGTTTATTTATTTTTGAGAGACAGAGACAGAGCGTGGGCAGGGGAAGGGCAGAGAGAGAAGGAGACACAGAGTCCGAAGCAGCTGTCAGCACAGAGCCTGACGCAGGGCTCGAACTCACGAACCACGAGATCATGACCTGAGCTGAAGTCAGACGCTTAAGCGACTGAGCCACTCAGGCGCCCCTATTGGCATTTTTTAAAACAATAATTCAATTTTAATGTCTATTTATTTTTGAGAGAGAGAGAGACAGAGAGTGAGTGGGTGAGGGACAGGGAGAGAGGGAGACACAGAACCTCAAGTAGGCTCCAGGCTCCAAGCTATCAGCATAGAGCCTCAAGCAGGGCTCAAACCCACAAACTGCAAGATTATGACCTGAGCCAAAGTCAGATGCTCAACTGGCTGAGCCACCCAGGCGCCCCAACAATGTTGGGGTTTTAATGCTTACAATAGAATAAGATTTCAACTTTATACTCATCCTACACATTTAAAGAAACAAGGTCTAGGGACACCCAGGTGGCTCAGTTGGTTAAGCGTCTAACTTAGGCTCAGGTCGTGATCTCATAGTCTGTGAGTTCGAGCCCCATATCAGGCTCTGTGCTGACAGCTCAGAGCCTGTAGCCTGCTACATATTCTGTGTCTCCCTCCCTCCCTACCCCTCCCCTGCTCACGCTCTGTCTCTCAAAATAAATAAACGTTAAAAAATTAAAAAATTTATATATATATATGGTAGAGTTAGGATTTTTATTAAATCCAAAGGCTATTTTTATAGCATAGTCTCCTGGCTCAAAAACAGGAAAGGATGAAAATACATCAACCTAGAATTCCATATCCAATGAAAATATTCTTCAAGAATTAAGGCAGAGAGGGGAGGGGACTTGTTTTTCCAGTAATTGCTGGAAAGATGACAGAACACGAATCACAATGGAACACGAAACCAGCTTCTTTTTTTTTTTTTTAAGTTTATTTATTTATTTTGAGGGGCAGAGAGAAAGGGAGAGAGAGAATCCCAAGCAGGCTCTGCGCTGTCAGCACAGAGCCCCGTGTGGGTTTGATCTCACCAACTGTGAGATCATGACCTGAGCAGAGATCAAGAGTCAGATATTATTTTGTGGGTTTTTTGTTTGTTTTTTAAATTTTTTACGTTTATATATTTTTGAGAGAGAGAGAGAGAGAACAGGGGAGGAGCAGGGAGACAGAATCTGAAGCAGCCTCCAGGCTTCCAGCTTATCAGCACAAAGCCTGATGAGGGGCTCGAACCCACAAGTGTGAGATCATGACCTAAGCCAAAGTCAGATGCTTAACCAACTGAGCCATCCAGACACCTCGAAACCAGCTTCTTGAACTGCAAAACATTAAGTTAACAGTTCTAATTGTTCTGTAAAAGCATTCTTTAAAGAACACACAAGGGGTGCCTGGGTGGCTCAATCAGTTAAGTGTCCAACTTGGGTTCAGGTCATGATCTCACGGTTCATGAGTTCGAACCCCAATTTGGGCTCTGTGCTGATGGCTCAGAGCCTGGAGCCTGCTTCAGATTCTGTGTCTCCTTCTCTCTCTGCTCCTTCTCACTCACACTCTGTCTCTCAAAAATAAATGTAAATGTAAAATGCAAAAAAAAAAGTAAGAAATGTAAAAAAACACACAAAAAAAATTTTTAATAAAAAACACACAAGACATATAAAAATTACCATCAGGATGGAAACTGAAAACAAAGATAGCTCAGGAGAAATACCTCTTGGAAACTGAGCTTAGACTGTGCCCCACTACTTCTCTCTTCGTTGATTTTTTTCTAAGGTGCCTCCCTCCAGCTATGAAATCCCCAGACACATGGTCACTGAGATGCACCTGTCTCCCACACCTGTCCCCTGCCCTGTGGACCCGAGGGAGCCAGTGCCCCAGGGCTGTGCCCAGCTAGCCTGGTCCCCTGAGGAGACTGCGTGAACCACACTGCCACCATGTGGACACTTCTGCTAATGACCGCTGCTGAGAACCATTGCTGCCTGCTGCACTGGCCTGGGTTAGAGCCTCATGTTGCATTTTGATGGCCTAGACTGGCCAACTGGTATGTAGGGATCAGTGGGTGGGGAGAAGCAGCAGTCAAGGGTCAAATCAGACCCTTGCTAGGGGCAGTGTAGCACTTTTAAGCTTCTACCTCCTTAAAAAACAGCATCAGGTGTTGAGTGACTCCAGTGAAACAGCTTTCAAACCCTCTGACCATGACCTACAGTAAAAACACATTCTAAATCACAACCGAGGCCACACGGGCACAGACATGACACGACCAGCTGTCCCACGGAATAATACTTACAACACACAACATGCTCTGATAGTTCCAATTCCATTTGTTTCTTTTAAAGCTGATCACAACCCACTATATTGATTTCACAAACCCACCGATGGCGGCTCACATCCCGCAGCCTGAAAATCACTGCAATAAATATCAGCAAGGGGCGGCAGGAGAAGCTTCCCTTGTAGCTCAGGCTGCTAGCCCTGGCTCACTTCCCTTCCTTTCAACCTGTGCCCTGAGCCTGCCTGGCGACTGAGGCAGACCCAGCCCAGGTCGGCTCTGGCTGGGCAGACAAGCCTGCATGGAGCTGCGGAGCCCCTCCGTGGCCCACTGGGAATACAGGCTTGTCATAGGCTCTCTCCCTGCAGAGAGAGACTCGTCATCCATCAGGCGCTCACGTGCACCGGGCCCCATGCTCAGTCATTCCTGCGCTCTCCCAGCCCCCTGTAAGGAAGGCATAATTCTTCCCATTTCTCAGATGGGAACCCTGAGGCCGAGAGGTGAAGTAACTATGGAATGAGGATAAACAAGACTGGTCCTCCTTCGGACCTCAGAATGTGAATTGAGCAGGGGAAATGGGCCTTTCCGAAAGTGCAGTGGAAAGGATGAATAGGATTAATAGGCGCCTGGAAAAGAAAGTGCCAGAGCTACAGAAAAACAGAAATTAAAGAGGACAAGGGGGAAGCTCCCCCTGCCAGATGGCATCTGGAATTAGCAAAAACAGCTGCACCAAAGGATGCTGACCTCAGGGGCTCCCACCGTGGATTACGACTATTGGCTTCAGTCCTGGGCATGCGCAGAGGCGAAAGCGAGAGATCAGACGGGGCGGGGAGGGCCACGCCTGCCCATGCTCTCACCTGGTCTCCTGGCTGTGATGGACAGTCTATCGAGTGGAAGACTGACGCAGCCAGTGGTGCCCAGGGGCTGTGGGCCTATTCCAAAGATTCCCTGACCCACCCCGGAGGACGTGCATGCCAGGGGAGTGAGGGAGCAAACCTGTCAACTGCACAGAGAACAGACAGCGTGCTATGGCCGAGACAAGGTGGGAACAAAAAAACATGGCACTGATTTGGGAAGAGTATAATGGAGCCATGTGATATGACGGAGAAAATGTGATTTGGGATAAGAAGACTGTGCTATTGCCGTCTGTTCACGGGACAAATAATCAGTGAACACCTGCTTGGATGCACCAGGCCCTGAGATAAGCCGCAGAGAGACAGATGGACCCTTTGGGAGCTGACAGTACAGTGAGGAGTGAGGAATAAAGAAACAGACAATATGTTGTATTTTCCGCACCGGTAGCAAGATCCCCACGGCTCTGGTCTGTGATCACGGTGCTTTGAGGAACTGTGCCCCCCTCGGAGCCTTTCTCAGTGTCCGTGGTGGCTTTGTGAACTTCCCCAACCCCAGAGTGAGTTCTTCTGCCAAAATGAGTGAGGTTCTTGGTGCCTTCTAGACTTTTTGCACCTCCCAATGTGGGAGGATTTGTGAAACTTTCCACAAGACTGCCTCCCTGGGCTCCCCATCCTTCTGGTGTTGGTTTTTCTGGGTTTGACACAAGCCCACGAGATGTCCTCGAAAGCCTCTGACGGGCTACCCGTCTCCTCTCCAGCCCACTTTTAGTTAGACTGCGTCACGGTGAGGCCACCGGCCCTTTCGTCTGAAGTCTGTGAATCTTCACCTGGCCTCCCTGTGGGTGGAACCTGGATGGTACTGTCACCCTCTATCATCTCCCCCCACATCCTGGGCCCTGGCTGCTTTCTGTGAAACTGGTGGTCGTGGACAGGTTCGGCTTTGAACTGGCCCCAAGGAAATGGTCAGGGGTTGTGTGGGCAAGAAGGAAGAATGAGAGCCATTGGCAAACTAAGACTGAATTTTGTGTGTGTTTAAGAATTTTTATTTTCAAGTAATCACTACACCCATCTCTATCTCACAACCCTGCGATCAAGAGTCAACTTCTCCTCCAACTGAGCCAGCGGGGTGTCCTGAATTTTTTTAACATCTTTTTTTTAATCAGTAATAAATGCAGCAGAAACAAACAAAGAGACAGTAACAATACAGAGTGGTGAGTGTGGGGATTGATTGACAGAAGCACAGGGGCTGTGGAAACTCCGAGAAGGGCATCTCCCCCACGCCAGGAGGCTCAGGGAGGGGTTTCCAGAGATGATGCCTATTGTCTCCCTTGGAGAGTAGAGGGAAGCGCCTTCCGGTCCTAGAGAGTAGCAGCTGCCAAATCCAGGGCCCGGAGACCCATTTAAGCACACTCTGGAGCTGTAAGGGATTCCCGATGGCTGGAGTGGACTGAATTGTAGGTGTAAGGAGGGGCTGTACCAATTTACCTGCCTCGTGACCTTGGACACATCATGTAACCTTTCTATAAACCGCTCCCTGAGATACCCAAAGATGGTGTGTAATAAATATCTATTGGACATCCTCTGAGGCAGGCACTGGATGACTGGTGGGCATATGGAGTCAAGTAAAAGCTACAAATTCCTACTCTCAGGAAGCATAAAGTCTAGGGGAAGAGAAAGACACCATACAATGTGTTACATAAGAGTTATGAACAAAGCACTATAGAGAAGGAAGCAATTCATGTTGCTCAGGGAAGTGATGAGTAGGTGTTCCAAGTGGAGAGGGAAAAGAGCATTTCAAATTAAGCAAAGGCAAGGAGAAGGGAAAAGGCAGCGATGTATTCGTAGAATCACCAGGCCATGAGTGGTTGTAATGTAAGGGAGAGGGTTTAGGGGAGACAAGAGATGGCTGTGCCTCCAGCCTGTGCCACACAGACACTTAGACCCCTGTTGTCCAGGGCAGTGATGCTGGGTGCGAAAGAAGGTCTAGGCCCAAGCAAGTTCCCAGGTCCCCACACTTTATCCAGGGCCTCAAAGGCAGACCTTCCGAGCACCATGGCCACCTGACACCCTGTCCAAGCCCAGTTCCCCAGCAACTCCGGACACAGGCTTGAGCCACGCCAGCCTTTCATGTCACATACTGGGAAACCGAAGCCCCTCCGGGCCAGGGTGACTTGTCCAAAACCACAAGGCTGTACAGTTTCGTGTGACAGACAAGGGCCACAAAGCGTCCTCTTTACTCCCAGTCAGGGTCTATGCTCCTAACCAGCACTTCCGCCTTCAAGGAGCTTAGCTGCCTCGTCTGTAAAAAGGAGGAAAAGAATCTCCTGCACCCAGGGGCGCCTGGGTGGCTCAGGCTGTTAAGCGTGGGACTTCAGCTCAGGTCAAGGTCTCACGGTTTGTGAGTTCAAACCTCGCGTGGGGCTCTGTGCTAGCAGCTCAGAGCCCGGAACGTGCTTCAGATTCTGGGTCTCCCTCTCCCTCTCTCTCTGCTCGTGCTCTGTTTCTCTCTGTCTCTCAAAGATAAATAAAGGTTTAAAAAAAAAAAAAGAATCTCCTGCACCTGTAGTTTTTGGAAGACACTGAAACAAAGGGGGTAAGCGGTGAAGGGTTTGCATAACCCGGAACCACACCTCCCTCCCGCCCTTTTCGCCCTTGGGTAACTCCCTCACGCTCCCACCTCCTCCCTCCTCCTCTTCTTCCCGACCCTCCTCGAGAGCCCGCCTTCCTTTTCTGGCCCCTCCCCGAGGGCCACCTCCTCTTCCGGTCTCCGCCCCCCAAGACCCGCCCCACTTCCGGTCCCTTCCCCCGAGAGCCCGCCCCTTCTTCCGGTCCTTCCCCTCCAAGGGCCAGCCCCCTCTTCCGCTGTCTCTGCCGAGAACCCCTCCCTTCCCGTCCCTAACTGAGGCTCCACCCCTTCCTCCGTGCCGTCCCCCGCCTGCCCCATTGGTGGACGATGCAAGCCGTCCCTCGAGTTGCGGAGAGAAGTGCTCCGGGTTGCCTGTCCCCGGAAGTGATGCTCGAAAGGCCCTCCCTCGAGGAAGTGACGGCGGGAGTGCCCTTGGCTGGCGGGGCGGGCCTTGCCGTGCATCCCTCCGCTCGCGCTGCAGGGAGGTAGGAGGCTCGTGGGGGTGGCTCTAGGTGGTGTCGCGCGGAGACACGCTCCGGGTCTGTTCCTGCGTTTGGCCGGCGGCCGGCCGGGCGGAGACCTCGGGCTGGGTGGGGGAACCTGTCCTCCGGAGACCCAGTCCCCGGTCTCTCACGCATGTCCCTTCTTTTTTAGTACCCCCACACGCTCCGGGTCCTGAACCTCTTAGTTCCCCCCCTTGAATTGTTGCGATTCCTCTTTCTTGATCCTTTGATAACTCCCTTTTTCCTTGATTTCCCGTTAAAGCACCCATTAAAAAGAGTAATAAAGAATTTACAGACGGCCTTGGGTTCCAGTGTTGACTCTCATTTAATAGGTTACTTTGGGCGTGTCACAATTACCTAAGCCTCGGACTCCCTAGCTGATATGAGCAGTGCTGTAGAAACTTCGTTCTGGGTGATCTGGGAGAACTGTAATGTGTGTAAGGCACCTGGCCCTTAGCAGGTGCTCCATGAGAACAGTAGGTTCCTGCCTCCCTTCTGTTGCAATCTGGGGTATCCTGATTTCCCTTTTGTCATCAGTCCAGTTTTTCAGTCGTGGCATGTGACTCTGCTTTTTGATTCTCATTTCTCACCCTTCACTGACCTCTATTCTAGAAATCTTTTTCTTTCTTAAGTTTGTTTATTTTGAGAGAGAGAGCATGGGGGAGGGGCAGGGAGACAGCACCCCTCGCAGGCTCGGCCCTGTCAGCCTGGAGCCTGTCAGAGCTTGAACCCATGAACCGTGAGATCATGACCTGAGTGGAAACCAAGCATTGGTCACTTAAACACTGAGCCACCCAGGCGCCCGCTATTCTAGAAATCTTACATATTAGTTCCGGGCATTCTTCTTCAGTCCCAGAATTTTGAGCCCCCCCCCCCCCCAGATCTCCCCAAATACCTTTCTTTTCCTGAGGTGCTGACGTCTTGAACTGTTCTGCCTCTTTCCCTCACAGATGGCTCAGCGATTTCTCCTGAGGAGGTTCCTGGCCTCTGTCATCTCCAGGAAACCACCCCAGGGTCGGTGGGCACCCCTCACCTCCAGGGCCCTGCAGTGCAGTCCTGGTGACACCCGGACAGGAACACCCAACCAGGCCCGGTCAATATACACCACCAGAGTCTGCACAACGACCTTTAATATCCAGGATGGACCTGACTTTCAAGACCGAGTTGTCAACAGTGAAACACCAGTGGTTGTGGATTTTCATGCACAGTGAGTCCCCGGGGGGGGGGGTCAACAGAAGACGGGTGGTGCTGGGCCCGGTGTTGACCGAGTACCTGCCACGTCTCGGTACCACGTGTGAAGCCTCTCAGATGTAGTCTCGTTATAAGGACTGGGAAGATCCAGGCCTTGCTGAGATCGAGTGCCTTCTGGTAAGACACAGGCTAGTAAAACGCTCTTCGAAGCCCCCTGTCGTTAGTGCTGAGAAACACGTTCTGTATCTCACTGCTCCGGTGGCTCAGCGTCCCCTTCAGCTCGGACCAAAGCAAGAAAAACAGGACTATCACATCCTCTGGCTCGTGGTGTATTCCATCCCCTGGCCCTGCAGACAAGTTGATTTTGGAACGTCTTCCCACCAAACCTGGGAAGGGCTGGCACAAAGTTATCAGCGTCACCACAGTGAGATCCAAGCGGGCAGGGGATTGGCAGGGTTTTCTTTTCCGTGCTCTGCAAGTGGACCTTAGGGATTCTGACATCCTGCCTCTAGCCTCCTAATCATTAGCTTGGCCTTCTTCACTTCCAGGCTCCGGGTCCTGACCGGCCGCCAGGCTGCCAGAGAACTGGACAGACCTGGCCTAGCCTGGGTTCGAAGTTGGCAGGCCTTCCGGGCAGATGTCTGACAAGAGTGTTGTGCTTTCTTTCCCACTCTGTCTGACTCACCACAGGGCCTTGGGCAGGCCGTGCAACCTCGTGGGGCCTCCCCTTGTTCACTTACAACAGGAGATAAGGTCTTACAGACTGGGTTTTTAGGTGTCGTGAGTTCCTTAACTGAAATCTCTGAACGGAAAGGGTTTTCAAGGCTGAGAGTAAAATAGGGGTCACCGGCCAGGAGTTCGTGGAAGGCAGAGCTTTCTACCTCCCTGGTTTCGCAAGCCGTCCAGAGAGAGCACTTCCAAAGTAAATGGTTGATGCGCTGATGCGTCGTTTCCTCCGACGAGGAAGTAAGACGTGAGTTTGTTCATTCAGTGCCAGGCACTGTCCCTCGTGACCTGGAGACGCCAGCCCGTCCCCGAAGAGCTCTCCGCCCGGAGGGGAACAGCTGTGATGGGCGCGGTGCTAGCTGTCACCGCGGGGCCTGAGGCCGTCGCCGCGGGGCCTGCGGGATCACAGAATAACCAGGGCTGAAAGGAGACTTTTGAGACCTAACCTCAGGTTGCAGATGCGGTGTGCCATCCACCAGCCCCGGGACCGGGCACAGGTTCCTGACCTCGTAAGCTCCCCAGTGTCTTAGGAAGGTGTTTTCTTTTCCTTTGTGGGGTTGAGGGTCCTGGGCAGTAAAAGCTGAAAAGGTCCTGGCGCAGCGACTCGCCGGTTTTAGGTGCTCCCCCAGCCATTGGTCCATCCTCCCTGTAGCTGTGGGTCCGTGAAGTATCCAGAGTTACCCTGTGGCTGATAGCGCGTGTTTATGCACCATCGTCTTCGTGGATTTCTCCTCGCTGCTTGGAGAGGCACGATCTTCTTTCTCAAAAGAGGAAACCGAGGCCCCGGAACAGTCAACTGATAGGCGAGGAGTCTTTGAGCCCAAACCGTTTAACTTCGCATCTGGTATTTTTCTGTATGGCAGTGCATTTCTCTTACATCCATTGAAATAACCTTTATAAAAGCCTCCCGACAAAGACCATGTTCTAGAAGCCTGGGACCCCTGGACATCCCCCAGCCGCAGAGTTCTGGCTTTATCATTAGGCGTGTCGCCATCACAGGTTAATATTCAAACATGTAAACAGAGCTAATAAGGGCAAAAGGCCCCTCAGAAAGATGTGGGTCAAGGGAAGTTTTTCGGGAGACAGTAAATCGATGGCTGAGAGCTCTTGTGACCGGATGCCTCCTTTCTCCCCCTCTGAGGTGGTGTGGCCCGTGCAAGATCCTGGGGCCGAGGCTAGAGAAGGTGGTGGCCAAACAGCATGGAAAAGTGGTGATGGCCAAAGTGGATATTGACGACCACACAGACCTCGCCCTAGAATATGAGGTATGAATCGGCGGGGGGTTCCCACGGTGCCACTGGTGTGGGGGGCGTTGGGCCGCACGATAGCAGGTGCGAGACACATCTTAGGGGCCACCAGGCAGCCAGGAAGAGGTGTCTCGGGTTTTTCTAGAGCTCTTGGGAGTTCAGAGCACTTTGCACATGGGACTCTCTTGGCCCTCTGAGCCGCTTGTCTGTCTTGCTCACTTGTAGGACATGGAGCGTGTGGTCCAAAGCGCCAGGTTCTTGTCTGAGTGTCAGGGCACTGATGAACTCCGCGCATGTACTCAGCCACCCACATTTGGTCGGCAGTCACTTGGGAGCCCCACAGCGAGCCGGGCATCCGTGACTCTGGCACAAAGAAGGTGATCACCTTGTGTCCGGCACCCCTAGTTTAGGGGGAGAGCCATGGGTAGATGGTTTCAGCACACGGTGGTAGTGCTGACCGCATTGCTGCGCACAGGAAGAAGGGACTGATAGGTGGGGGAGGGGGAGGGAGTGCTCCCCTTTCGGGGGACCTCTGAGTGGGGCCATGAAGGAGGCACAGAGAAGAAAGGCCAAGAGCACAGCACACCCCAAGTCAGGGTAGTCTAATGCCTTTGGTTAGTCTGTGTGTGCATTTATCAGATGTGCGTTCAGAGTGTCTTAAATGCCAGGTGCTGTTACTTGGTTGTTGATAATGGCAGTGAACAAAGTTGGTACTCTTTTCCTCTAAAGGACCAGGTGGAACGTACTTGAAGCTTTTTCAGGGCACTGGTCTCTATTGCAAAAACTCAACTGCCATCTAAAGCGGCCAGGAACAGTATATAAACAAATGGGCATAGTTGTTTGCCAGTAAAACTTTATTTACACAAACAGGCAGCAGGCCGGGTCTGTCCCATGGGATCCCTGCTTTAAGTAATAAGTGCTGTGGAAATAAATCAGGAAGAGGAGATGGTGCTGGGGAGGGTTTCTTTTTTTTTCCTTTTTTTTTTTTTTTTTTTTTTTTTTTTTTTTTTAATGTTTATTCATTTTAGAGAGAGAGGCAGAGCAAGAGTTAGGGAGGGGCAGATAGAGGGGGGAGACCCAAAATCCAAAGCAGACTCCTGACTCTAAGCTGTCAGCACAGAGCCCGACGCAGGGCTCGACCCACAAGCCATGAGATCATGACCTCAGCTAAAGTCACACACTAAACCGACTAAGCCACCCAGGTGCCCCATAGGAGGGTTTCATTTTTAAAAGGGTTAGGGGGCACCTGGCTGGCTCAGTAGAATATGCAACCTTTGATCTTAGGGTTGTGAGTTCAAGCCTCATGTTGGGTTAGGATCTTACTTTTTAAAAAATAAATAATAATGAATAAGTAAATAAAAAATAAAATGGTAGGTTAGGGAAGGCCTCTCTGAGAAGCTGACATCTGAGCAAAGACCTGGAGAGAGGAAGGAAATGGAACAGCTCTTTGGAGGAGTAATCTAGACAGAGCAGACATCAAGTGCAAAGGCCCTGAGGTCAGGGTGAGCACAGGCTGCTCGCAGACTAGCAGGGCCTGTGTGCCTGGAGCAGGAAATGCATGGGGTGTGGGGGCCTCAGAGACGACAACAGCTGGAGAAAGGGGAGAGCTGCTTTGTGGCTGGTTGGACAGCATGGAGAACCAAGCAGAGTGAGAGCACGGGCCACTGGGGGCGGTGACTGTGGTCAGATGGAAGGGGTGCTGAGGAGCCTGTTACCACAGAGCCAAGGTTACACTTGGTGGCCTGTGGCCAAAGCTGGCGCTCCAGCACATTTGATCTGACCCTCGGGTTGGTTGGTTGGTTGGTTTTAAATACTGAACTAGATGCTGGTACCTGAAACAAGATTTCCCGTGAAAATCAGATTTCTGGTTCTCTTGACGTGCTCAGATGTGGTCAGAGAACCCTCATCCCATCCCTCCTCCATCCGTCCCTTCCCTTCTCCCTGAAAGAGGGGGTAAGTCCAGGCTCAGCTAGAGTAGAGATGCAGCCAGTCCCCAGGGGGACAGGGATGAGAGTAGGCGGGCCGCTGGGGTGCCCTGGGGTGGGAGTGATCACCTGCCAGGAGACCAGGCTGCCCCAGCCAGAGGCACAGGAAACAGATGCCGGGCAGGCCAAGCCCCCAGTGAGCACTGCAGATGAGTGAGGGGGTGTTACCCAAGTGAGACTGTGGCACTGGGTGACCGAGGGCCACTGACAAGGGCCAGAGCAGGGGAGGGGGGTGAGTTATTCTTGTGTTCTGTTTTGTCTTTCTTTTTTTAAAGTAAGCGATATCCCCATTGTGGGGCCCGAACTCACAACCCTAAGATCAAGAGTAGCGTGCTCTACGGACTGAGCCAGCCACGCACCCCAAGCTGCTGTTTTTTTAAAACTCTCTCACTGGTCCTTCAGTCAAGAGTCAAGGGGGTCCTTCCTGGCCAGCTCGATGCCCCTACCTTCCTCCTTGTCCATCCCTCCCCTGAGGCCCGCAGCAGCTGTGGGCTGGGGCTCCCAGGGCCTTCCCAGGGTCAAGGGCAGGCATAAGGTGTCATCGGCTAACTCCTGCCACCAGGCCAGTCGCCTCGGCCACTGGAACTTTCAGACACACCTGAGCACCAGCCACGTTCCAGGAACTGTGCTTAACTGGTGCAGATGTGAAGACGAATAACCCAGTTCCTGCCAACCGTGTGCCGCCCATCTCCCCCCCCCCCCCTGCCCCGGGGGGTGAGGTTCCTGAGACCGCCCGCACCTGCATTCCAGGTGGCGGTGCAGGGCGGGGCCCCAAGGTCCTGATTGTGCATTGGAAGTGGGTCTTGTAGGGTCTTCTAGCTCCTCCCCCATCCGCAGTCCAGATAGCATGGGTCACATCACCAGGTCCCAGCAGGATGGATGGCACTGTGGGGCTGAGGAAGCTCCAGCGGGGACTTTCCTCCCCCCCCCCCCCCCCCCCCCCCCCCCCCCCCCCCCCCCCCCCCCCCCCCCCCCCCCCCCCCCCCCCCCCCCCCCCCCCCCCGTCCCTTCCTTCCTTCCCTCACACCTGTTCTCCGGGACGAGAGCCAGAGGAGGCAGACATTCCGGCTGAGAGATCCGTGGCGCCTCCTGGGACAGCTTCCTCCTCTCCCGCGTGTTGGATGGACGTGAGATAGAAACCGCTTTGACCTGTGTTCGGGGAGGGGCGCCCGGCTGGCTCAGTCCATGGGGAATGCGGCTCTTCATCTCCGGGTCCTGAGTTCAAGCTCCACGTTGGGCATGGAGCCTACTTTAAAAAGGGGGAAAAGGGGCGCCTGGGTGGCTTAGTCGGTTAAGCGTCTGACTTTCGCTTAGGTCATGATCTCGCGGTTCGTGGGTTCGAGCCCCGCGTCGGGCTCTGTGCTGACTGCCAGCTCAGAGCCTGGAGCCTGTTTCAGTCTGTGACTCCCTCTCTCTCTGACCCTCCCCTGCTCATACTTTCTCTCTGTCTCTCTCTCTCTCCTAGAAATAAATAAAACATTAAAAAATTTAAAAAAATAAATAAATAAATAAATAAATAAAAAGGGGGAAAAATTGTTTTCAGGGAATTTGGTGCCTCTCTCCAGCCTTTCCTGAACCTTCCCTGGTGCCCAGCACACACCCTCAGGGCAGGTCTCCTCCGTCTCGCACCACACTTCTCCTCCGGGCAGCTGGCCACCCTGGAGTCCCACTGTCTCCCAAAGGACGGGGAAGGGAGAGGCTCAGGGCTTTGGTAGTTTTGGGGTGCCCTGGCCGCCGCCCAATCATGCACCACCCTGGCTTGGCCACACGGAAAGCTCTCTGCTCGCCGTCTCCTTGTCCCCGCTGAATGGCCAGGCATTCCGTGACCATAAAGACCTTGCCAGCCACTGGGGGCAAAGAGTGGCCCGAGCCGTGGACCCTCGAAGCTTTATGCGTTCCTCTGACTTCACACTTGGAGCTGTTATTCTTTTATTTTCTCCCCTTGCGGACAAGGCCCTTTTAAAAAGCAGTAGAAAAACAGCCAAGTAATTAATAAGGGGAAAAGTCCCCTGTCATCTTACTGTCCCAGATACAACCCCGTCACCATTTTGGGTAACTCGTGTAAGGGTTTATTTGAATTGTCTTCTTTTTAATGTTTCTCCTAACCCCGTAGACAGCTCCCGGAGTATTAATACTTAATATTATTATGAACATCTAGCTGGGAGCGATTGTCACCGTGCCTCCCCGCTGTGCACGCACTCTAAATCAGGGCTTCGCAAACACAAAGATGACCTGGGATATCGCTTAAAAGCAGATTATGATTCGGTAGGTCTAAGAAGAGCCCAAGATTCTGCTTTTCGGACCAGCTTCTAGGTGACCACTGCCAGCAGCCTGGCACCAAACATTGAGAAGCAGAAATTCCGGAGCCCGGTGCTGACCTGGTGGCGTGCGAGGGTGCCCACCTGACGCTGGGTTTTGACAAATGTCCAGCAACACGCGCCCGCCATTACAGTTGCGTACAGAGTAGTTGCACTGCCTCCCAGATCCCCAAGGGCTCCACCTTTTCATTTTCTTCCTTCCTCCCCTCGAGCCCCTGACACCCCCTGATCTTTGTACTGTCTTCATAGTCTTGCCTTTTCCAGAATGTCAGAGTTGGATGAGTTTTTCCATCATGGTTTTGTCCAAGAATCCTCTTGTGTCCAAAGGCTTCTCATTTGAAGCATGGAGTCCTAACGCCCCCTGCCTGTTCGCCCTCTCCCTGCTGGGACTCTGTCGCTCTTAGGCCGAGGCGTGGCACGGCCCAATGTCACAGCAAAGCCACACAGGTCTCGCGACAGATCCCAGCTCCAGCACTTCCTCATCCAGCATCTGTGCCTCTGTCTTCAGCTCTTTGTTTTTTTTTTTTTTTTTTTTAAATATTTTTATTTATTTCTAGGAGAGAGAGAGAGAGACAGCGTGAGCAGGGGAGGGTCAGAGAGAGAGGGAGTCACAGACTGAAACAGGCTCCAGGCTCTGAGCTGGCAGTCAGCACAGAGCCCGACGCGGGGCTCGAACCCACGAACTGCGAGATCATGACCTGAGCGAAAGTCGGACGTTTAACCGACTAAGCCACCCAGGCGCCCCATGTCTTCAGCTCTTTGAAGCGACCCCCGCCTCGAGGCAAGCATTTATGAGGTTGCGAATGCAAGTGGTGGGTGTCGTTCCTGACCCTTAAAGGAGCCCCCCGTATGTAGCAGCCTTGGTGACCGTGATCTTTTCCTTTGCATTAGTTCTGCCGTTAGCCGAGGAGGACGCCGCCCACCTACAGTGACCTGTAGCGTTGTGTCTGTCCCTTGGTAGGTCCTCCCAGATGGAGGAAGTTGGTGGGGGGAGACTGAGCAGGACAGCAAGCTCAGTGGCAGAGTGCGAGCCACTGAGCTGCAGGATCATAGGGACAGACCGCACGCACGCACGCATGCAAGCTCTTGAGCTGCAGGATCATAGGGGCAGACCACATACACACACACACACACACACACAGAGCTGCAGGATCATAGGGAGGGACACACACACCCACACACACAAGCACGCACACGCAAGCCGCTGAGCTACAGGATCATAGGGACAGACCACATACACACACACACACACACACACACCATGCTGAATTCTTGGGGCATCGGGTCCAGCCTGGGAGGCTCCCAGGGGTGTCACAGAGCAGGGGGAGGAGCAGCGCCTGTTCCTCTCTCTTCCCCCCACCCCCGCCCGGTCAGGCCTCAGAGCTGCCAGAGGTGAGCGGGAGGCAGCGCCCTCGCTCCCTCCACCAAGGCCCCTCTTCCACGCGGATCACGTTCCCCAGGCGCATGCCCAGGACCCGTGCGCTTCCATTTAAGGCTGTGTTTATAAGCACCAGCCCCTCCTGGTGTGCGAGCCAAACTCCGGAGCAGCAAAGCTGCATCCTCCTCCACGGGGGCAGGAAGTCCAGCCACCCCCCAGGTCCTCCAGCCGGGCCGGGACCGGCTGCCGCGTGCGCACATGCGATTCAGGCTCACGCTTTGCAAACACACCCCCATCAGTTGGGACCAGACCTTGGAATGTCTGCGGGAGTCCTGACTGCGGCATGGCTGGGGGTGTGCACGCATGCATGGGAACTCACGGGCGTGATCGTGGTGGGACTCGTGGGGTTCCGGAAGAACGAGTCCACTTGGGGCCACCTCAGGGGGCACCATCCCAACAGGACACATAAAAGCAGTTAGACCACCTCTCGTACAATGACACGCAGCTTTTTATTTACTTATTTATTTAGAGAGCAGGAGACAGAATCCCAAGCAGGCTCTGAGCTGCCAGCACAGAGCCGGATGTGAGGCTTGAACTCACAGACTGAGAGATCATGACAGGAGCCAAAGCCGGGAGGCAGATGATTAATGCACTGAGCCACCCAGCTGCCCCTGACATACAGCTTTTATGTCAGTTAAAGAAACAGAAGCAAAGGGGACACGGTTAGTGCTGGAGCTTGGTGCTTCTGGAGTGGCTGGATTTGAGGCACCCTAGCTGCTCTCACAGGCCACTAGAGGGCGCCTAAGAATGTAGCTCCGGGGGTGTCTGGCCGGCTCTGTCAGTGGTGTGTGACTTTTGATCTCTGAGGTTGTAAGTTCAAGCCCCCACATTGGGTGTAGAGAGTACTTAAAAAACATAAAATCCTGGGGCGCCTGGGTGGCTCAGTCATTGAGCATCCCAACTTCAGCTCAGGTCATGATCTAGCGGTTTGTGGATTTGAGCTCCACATCAGGCTCTCTTCTCTCAGCACGGAGCCCGCTTCGGGTCCTCTGTCCCCACCTCTCTCTGTCCCTCCCCTGCTCACCCTCTTTCAAAAATAAGCAGACATTTGGAGATACGTATTTTAAGTTAAATTAAAAGTAAAATCTTTTGGGGCACCTGGGTGGCTCAGTCGGTTAAGCGTCTGACTCTTGATCTCAGCTCAGGTGTTGATCTCAGCGTCGTGAGTTCAGGCCCTGCGTTGGGCTCCAGTCGGGGATGGAGCCTATGTGTTACCTGCGTGGCACGCATCCCCAAATGACTGGGGTGCAGTCCAGCCGGAGCAAGTTTCTCTGGGCGCTGCCTGTGCCTGTGCCTGGAGACAGAACGAGCCGCATGCCGGACACACGCGCGCCATGCCACCTCCCATGCCACGGTCGTAAACAGCAGCCGACGGGCCGTGGCACACATGGGGTCTGAGGGGCGTATCAGCTGCTGCCGCATCAGCCCCAGGACAGTGCTCGGAAGGGCCTGGAGGGACTCACAGGGGCCAGGACTGCCACGTTTGTCCACCTGGAGCCCCTGAGCGGAGGCCAGGGCCTGCCACACCGTCGGGAGCGAGCGGCGGCAGCGCCCGCGGTGTGAGGCCGGGCCCATGTGGCCTCCCGTTCCCTGCGCGGCATCACGGTTCTACCCGCGAAGCCTGGTTTCCCGAGGCGGCTCGTGAGCAACGGTCAGGACGCCCCAGAACCCTGAGGACGGGGGTGCTTGTGGGAATTGCTGTCGTCACCTTGTAGTTACACGTGTGCGCAGCGTCTGTTTATCTTGTTCTGTTTATCCATTTTTAAAAAATGTCTGCAAAGGTCAGGCTGCAGAAAATGCTAGAAGCCAGAGTGTGCAGCGGTTCTCATTTACATGCCGTGTAATGCGCACCAGTCCCCTGAGGGAACTTGGGAAAACGCTGCGCAGGCCAAGAATGTTGCCTCCAAACCCCCAACAAGTAAACATCAGGCGGTGCGTAGCCGAGCCCCTCCCCCCGCACTGTCCAGGATGAGTCGGTGAAATGTCGGGACCCTGCTAACCGTCCACGGCAGCCAGGTAGCATGGCTCATGCGGTAGACTTGTCTGCCATGCTGTCTGTAGCCACCATTTGCTGAGCGCCACTGCATACCCGGCCCCTGCCAGGTGCAGGGCGCTGTGTGAAGACATCGCATCATCTCATGCAGCCCCCAGACCTAGTCTGAATGCTCTCGGTGGCTCCGTTCTGGAACACAGACAGGGCGACAAGTGGCTTGCCCAGAGTGGCTGAATGTCGGGCCGGCCGCACCCAGGGCCCAAGCTCCTAACCGCTCAGCTTTGTATCAGGAGCCTTAATCTCTGTCCCGAACCTTCCAGGGAGATCCCGTCATGCCCGGTTTACAGAAGAGGGCACTGGGGCTGTGAAGGTGGTGTGGCCTTCTAGTGAGTGGCACAGCCAGGCCTCGGGCTCCCACACCTCGGGGGACTCTCCCCCTTGGGGAGCCTCTCCCCGCCCCCAGCCCCGGCCTGCAGCTGCACGGGTTATTTTCATCTCTCCCATCATTGCAGCCAAACCACTGGGCCAGTGAGTCAGCCGTGCGGTTGGGGGAGGAAGGGGACCGCTGGGAGCCCGCAGTGGAAAAGTCTCCCGGCCAGTGGACCTCCAGGCCCCGCAGGACCCCTGCACTGAGAGGAGGGGCCCCGCCCGCAGCCTGGGCAGGCCCCGCCCTGCGTGAGCCGCCGGCACTTCCCACAAAGGCTGCCGAGTGGCAGCGGAGAGGGGTTCACCGCCCTTTGTCTCCTCCACCCAGGTGTCCGCTGTGCCCACCGTGCTGGCCATCAAGAACGGGGATGTGGTGGACAAGTTCGTGGGCATCAAGGACGAGGACCAGCTGGAGGCCTTCCTGAAGAAGCTGATTGGCTGACAAGCAGGGAAGAGTCCTGGCTGCCCTCGGCCACCCGGGCCCCCGCTAGAGCTCCGACCTTCTATGTTGGCCCTTCCCGCCTCCTCCCTTCTGTCCGGCCCCCATGGACCCCTGCTTGGGAGACCAGGCCCCCAAACCTGGGAGCCTCCAGCTTCCGGGCCGGCTGACTGCCACTGACCCGGGGACAGCCGTCTTCCCACCCGCTGTCTTTCGTCTGCCCCCACCAGGGCTCGCCTGGGTCGCCCCAGGATGCTGGCAAGCGCCCCAGGCCGGCCAGCCCGCGGGGCCGGGGGGGGGCAGCAGCAGCGTCTCCCTGGCCCTGTCCGGTCTGCACCCCGGTGCCTAGCCCGTCTGCCTCCTGCAGTTTTTCTCTCCTGCTGCTATTCTGTGAAAAAGAAGGAAGAAAACAGAAATCCAAACAAGTGAGGGTAATATATAATTCTCTCATTTTTTGTAGGTCTGTAATAAAGAACTTTATGTGATCCCTTCTACCTCCTGCCGTGAAGAACGGACCCTGGGCCCCACACGAAATTACCCTGTAGCCTCCAACCCCCCCCCCCCCCCCAAAGAGCCACCTTCCTGCCTTCCCAGGCATGAGGGCAGAGAACACGCACTGGGGGTGGGGGCGGGGGGGGAGGCAGTCAGGCCGCTGCCTCCGGGAAGCCTCACTGTGAACAGACGGGACCAATAAAGCCAGGGTTTGCTCTGACGACAGCTTCTGTTCTGTCTGGGCTCCGGGAGCACCCGTGTCCCCTTCCCAGGTGGGGCTCCCGTCCCTGCTTCCTCCGACCCTCCAGCACCCTCCTGCCCTTGGCCAGCCTCCCCTGTTGCTAGTAGTGCTGTCAGTCGTGGCCACTGTCGCGGGGCCGCCTTCGCACACAAGGCGAGAGGGCGCTTTCTGTCCCTGTTGCGCAGAGAAGGACACAGGCTCGTGGGGTGCGGAGCCCGGGTTCGTATCCAGACACGGTTGCCTCTCAAGCCTGGGCTCCTACACCCGATCCCCTTGATGCTTCTAGGGCTTTCCTTCTCTGCCAGCCCGCACGTGGCCACGCTCACAGAAAGCCTGGCCCTGTGAGGACGCTGGGCTGACTGTCCCAGTGTGTGTGTGTGCGCGCGCACGCGCTCGCCGCAGGAACACCCCAGCCCCTCCCCGGCTCCACCCATTCTCATCACCCATTCTCATCCCTGGCCCCCCCTCCCCCCCGCCGTTGCCCATGGAGGAAGGTGCCAGCCAAGAATGCCTGCCCTCCATCTCCCTCCTGGGCCCAAACAGCTCAGTTGCCCAGCCCAGGTGCCAGCGTCCCAGGACCAGGGGTGCCCCACACCCTCGCCCTCGGCCCTGGGTGCCGCGGCCACTCCTGTGTGCCTCGTCCTTGATGGCTCTCGTGTTTCTCATAAACCGAGTGAGGCGCTCCAGGGCTTTGAAGCCCGGGGAAGCCTGCGGGGGCTCATGCAGGAGAGCCGGGCGGCCCCTGAGGGACCACAGACCCAGGACCTGTCACCAGCAGGCGGGGCCCAGGTAAACCAGCAGCTGGTGTTAGCGGAGGGAGGCCAGGGGCTAGGGGAAGATGGGCAAGAGCGGCCAGTGCTGGAGGGCGCTCACGGGGCGCTGGGCCTCGCTCTGGGCCCCGACGCCACATCCAAGTCCCCTTCTCCACGTGGGACCTGCTCAGAGGTTGAGGACCTTGTCCAAGATTACGAAACCCACAGGCCCCTGGACCAGGGTTCGAGGCTGAGCAGGCTGTACCTGCACCTCTGCTGTCATACTCCAGAATGGAGTGTCTGACCTCAGTCACGCAGCCAGCAGGACGAACGGGCCAAGCGGCGGCTCACTTTACAGAAGAGGTGCTGATGCAGACATTGAGTAACTTGCACAGACGCCCAGCGAAGGTGGGGGGGGGGTGCCGAGTTCAGGGTCGGGGCGCTGTGGCTCCTGAGCCCAGGCCCCTCCCAGCGAGCCCAGCTGCCACTCCTTAAAAGGTGCCCTCTGCCAACCGCCTTCTACACACGTTACCTCACTCCATTCCTCTCTCGTGAGGCAGGCATTGTTCCCAAATTGCAAGTGAAAAAACCAGTTCGGAGAAATTGACTTACCCAAGGTCATATCTGAAAAGGGATGATGCCAGATGTGAGCCCCAGGTGGGGTCTGGCCTCTACCACCCCCCCAGCAGGTGTGAAGGGTTGGCGAAGGCCTCAGGGCCGGGGGGTGGGGGGTGGGGAGTGGCGAGGCCTCTGCGCTACCTCGAACTCCCTCTCCTTAAAAGGTGCACAGCAGCGGGAGGTAAGCCGGTGGCCCCGGCCCTCCCGGGCTGGCAGACTCGGCCTGCACAGCTATTCAGGGCATGAGTCACTGCCTGTGAGCACAGAACCCTCCGGGTGAGCCCATTTGACTCATTCCACGGCGCTGACCTCACCGAGACGCTGCTGGCTCCGCAATGTGGCTCCACTCTTGCCCTCTGGGTGCCTCATCGGGCCCCTGGGCTCCTGGGATTGGCGACGCAGCAGGTGGTCCTGCTGCGGGGCAGGGGGGCCGGGCACCCGCCCCTCAGAAGCACATACACCCTCTAGGAAGAGGGGGCACAGCCATGTGCACTTGGTCCCCAAGACATCCCAGGGGTGGCGTCTATACATGCATTCTCTCGATGCCTGAAGACAGAATTCAGGGATGGAAGCTCATTTGCTGCGCTGTACATGTGTTCTCTGCTATGATCCCCTCTGCTCCCTGCCAGGCAGGAGTTCTCCCCATTTCTCAGAGGAGGAGACTGAGACCAGAGTGGCATTCGTGGAATGGCTGAGCAAGCAGGATTGCACGCCATCAGAGAGCACCCGCAGCATTTGGATGGGGAAGGAGACCCACCGTGCCCTCGAGAAGCTCGCGGGGCAACGGGCTGCGGGCCACTCCGGAAGGCTCCCTCAGAAGGGCACCGGGAGGGTGACTTGCCCAGGTCACAGCACATTTGTGATAGGGACTTGAGGCCAAGTGTCCTGACCTCAGCCAGCCCAAAAATGAAAATGAGTCAACCTTTTTCTTCCCTCGGCTTCGGGAGAGGTGGAGAGGATGGCCGTGTCTCTGAGGAGGCCCGTCTCTGGGGCCAGGACCTGTCGGGTCAAGGGGATGTTGGCCATGCTGCCAGGGCCCTTCCCAGCAGTCCCTGCCCAGGGCGAGGGGGCCGGGGGGCGGGGCTCAGCCTCTGTCCCAGTCGCCCGGGGAAAGTTTCTGCGGAAAGTGAAGGCAGTTCTGGCCAGGCTGCCGGAAATCCCTGATGTGTGGGCCCTGGCCTGGGAGGGTCCGGAGAACAATGTTGGGGCCTTGGTGCCCGGCAGGACGCTGCCCCAGTTCCTCTCGGCTGCCTGGAACACCGGCTGCAGGCGTGACCCCGAACCCAGGGCCCCAGCACTGGCTTCCATGGCCTGGCCAGAAACCCAGGCCACGGCTTGTTCCACGGAGTGTCACCCCTCCAGCCACCTCCCGATGGCCCCCTTGGGAGCTGAGGGCCAGCAGCAGCCACTCCACAGTGGCATAAGGAGGGTGGGAAGAATCAGATCTGGGTTCACGCCCTCACTCTGCCACCTACTAGTCGTGCGGCCTGGGGCCCAGACGCGACATCAGTACAATGAGGCGATGGTGGCTGGCTCTCTCTGAGTGCACGTTAACGTGTGTCACGTCACTGCGCCTGCTCGACGAGGCCAGGACTGCCATCGCCACTTTACAGATGAGGAAACCGAGGCCCAGAGCACTTAGGTGACTGGGCACTAACAGGTGTCCGTGCGGGGCTCTGAGCTCGGGTGTCTGATCCAAAGTCTCTGGGTCCGTCAGCTGCACTGCCTTCCCTTGGGGGCAAGGTTTTTCACCGTTTTGAGCCTCAGGGGCCCCCTCTGCAAGCGGGGCCAGTAACCGCGACTTCTGAATGAGGTCACGGTGAGGATGACATGGTGAGGCATGTAGAAGCATTCTGGTGCCCAGCTGGAGCTCCCAAAGTGTGGCTTTGCCTTCCCACTCCTCCGCCCACCCCCCCGCCTCTCCCAAGTCCCCCCCGCCCCCCCACATACACACAGTTCCATCTTAAACAGGAAGCACCAGGTTTCCTGAGATAAGGACCCAGCACCTCGCCGGGGGTGGGGCCCATCCTTGCATGGGGCTGTGTTCTGGCCCCGACCTGCTGCCACCCCCCTCCTGCTCCAGAGCTGGCTCAGCGCTGCCCCGGGCTCAAGCAGCCCCGAGGAGCTAGAGGCGGTGACCTCACTCCCAGAGAATGCCCACTGGAATTCACCCTGAGTCTGGTCCTCTGTGCTCCTGGCCTCCCGGCCTGACTCCCATCTGGCTTCCCTCTCGCTCCTGCCTCTAGGCCAGCGGGCCACACACAGCCACGTGTGAGCTGGGACCCCCACCTCCACCCCCCCACACACAGCTGCTAACTACAAATCGGGGCTGAGCTGGGCTCCTGCCTTCGGTCCGCTTACTGGGTAGCCCCAGGCAAGGAGCTGTCTCTCTCTGGTCTGCTACCTGCCTCGCCCTCCCAGCAAGGAGGAAGTCCAGCACTGATCCCTGGTGCCCCACGCTGCCCGGGGCTCCGCCCACATCTAACCCTCCTGACGCCCACCCGCCTACCCGAGGTCGCCACTGTTGTTTGCGTTTCCCATATAAGGAAACTGAGGCCCGGGAGAGGTGGTGCACCTTGCCCAAGACACACCCTAGGGAATGGGCCTGGGGTGGCCTGGCCTAATCCCCCATCCTCGCCCTCTGCCACACTGCTGTCCCCAGGAGGATCAAAGGATCCCTCTTCTTATGCCTGGAGTGGGGACTTGGAGCCTCTCTCTTTTATCTGCCTCTCCCCACCCCCCTCCACCCACTGGCCAGAGGCAGAAGATTCCCTTTCCTCAGGATCTACTCCTAAGGATGGAATAGTGTCTCCAGTCCCAACATGGCAATGTCACCCCAACCTCAGCCATCTGGTATCTGTGAGCACCTCTCTCGGCCTGGCGTGGAAGGCCCCAGAACATAAGGTGTGGAGTGACTGCAAGTCCTCATGGGGAGGAGGCGACATTCAGACACATTTTGTTTTTAAGAACTGAAGTTAGCCTGAAGAGGGAGCAGTGGGCGGAGCAGAGGGGAGAGCATGTGCAAAGGCACAGAGGTAGGAAGGTACCTGATCTGTCCAAAGAGGGAGGCTGGGATGCAGGGGGCTGGGTGGGGCCTCACTGAGGGGGGATGGAGCCACGCTTTGAATGAAGCTTGTAATCACATTGACATGGCTCCAATCCTAGCCCTCCACTCGAGAGCCAAACCTCAGTTTTCTTCATCTCTGAAATGGGAGGATAGTACTCTTCTCGTGGTTAAGAGAGCAGCATGAGGGGCGTCTGGGTGGCTCAGCGAATTAAACATCCGACTCTTGGGGCTCAGGTCATGATCTCACAGCCTCTGTGCTGACTCTCTCTCCCTCTCTCTTTCCCTCACTCCTACTCTTTCTCTCAAAATAAACTTTTTTAAAAAATGTTTAAAAAAACAGGCGCCTGGGATGCTCAGTTGGTTAAGCGTCCGACTTCAGCTCAAGTGGTGATCTCGTACTTCATGGGTTCAAGCCCTGCGTCAGGCTCTGTGCTGACAGCTCAGAGCCTGGAGCCTGCTTCGGGGTCTGTGTCTCCCTCTTTCACTGCCCCTCCCCATCTCGTGCTCTCTCTCTCTCTCACTCTCTCTCCAAAATAAATAAGCATTAAAAAAAAAACCAGAGAGATAGGCGGCATGAGATCATAAATGTAACGTTAGAGCACACGGCTGGGTTGTAAGCATCCTACTGAAGGTTCCTAGGCACGCTGCGTTGGTTGGTGGGCCTGCCGTGACAAGGTGCCAGTACTGGTGGGTATTAGACAACAGAAATGTGTTTCTCGCAGTTCTGGAAGCTGGGAGGCCGACATCAAGGTGTCGGCAGGTTTTACTTCTCCTGGGCTTGCAGGTGGCCACCTTCTCACTGTGTCCTCACATGGTCTTTATGCCCATAGATTCCTCATGTCTCTTTGTCCAAATTTCCCTTTCTTGCAAGGACGCCAGTCCAAATGGTCCAGGGCCTGCCTTAACGGCCTCATTTTAATTTGATCACCTCTGTAAAGACCCATCTCCAAACACAGTCACATTCTAAGGTCCTGGGGTTGGATCTACAACAGGTGAGTTTGTAACTAATATTATTTTAACTAGTTTAACAATAACGGACAACACGGAAGTTCCTGTGGCACTGTCCACATTAACTCCTTCAATGCTCACATAACCCTAGGAGGTGGGTTCTGGTATCAGCTGCAGTTTGTGAATAGGGAAACTGAGGCACAGAGGGCTTTAGTTATGGCCCCAGCTCACGCAGCCAGGAAGGAGCAGAGCCAGGATGTAGACCCCACAGTCTGACTGGGCACCCCCCTCTTCACCCTCCTAGAGCCTTGCCGGGACCTCAGAGCAGCAATCACTGCATCCCTACGACCTCCCCGGGCATCCCAGACCCCGGGAAGTCACTCAGCTAAGGTCACATCATTAGCCTTTCCCCCACTGTCTGATACTTGGGTATTTTCCGGTTAATATTTCCGTCCATTATTAATGAGACTGGAGCAAACAGATTTGAACGGCGAGCTTTTTCTTCTTTTGAGTTTTATAGATGTGGGACTCCCAGGGCAAAGGGAGCATGTGGCTGGCACTGAGGGCCTGGAAGCCAGGTCCCCAGGCCTGAAACCTGAGCTGGGTTCCCTCCACGCACCCACATCTCCTACCTGCTGGTTTACTTTGGGGGAGGGGAGGGCGAGCCGCAGGAATGTCAGAAGACCTGCCCCTCCTCCAGCTCCTTCTTTGTCCCGCCACCTCTGCCTTAGGAAGTTTCTGGCACCAGTCAGTTATACTTCCAGTAAAATAATAACAATAATAATAATAACGAAACTTCCAGGCCCCCGATTCTGGCGTTTCTGAGAACTCTAGTCCTTCCTGTAAGAATCAGGCTGTGGATGGGTCCTGGGTCTGGGGTGGGACCTGGGAATGTACATTTTTAAAGCCCTAGTAATTTGGATGCAGATGATCCTGGACTTTAAGAAAATGCCCTTCCTGGGTGCCTGGGTAGCCTCCGACTCAGGTCTTGATCTCAGGATCATGAGTTCAAGCCCCACAGTAGGCTCCGCTCTGGGCTCCATACTGGGCACCACGCTGGGTGTGAAGCCTACTTGAAAAAAAAGGAAAAAGAAAAGGGGCAGCCAGGTGGCTCAGTCAGTTAAGCGTTTGACTTCAGCTCAGGTCATGATCTCGCAGTCCCTGAGTTCGAGCCCCGTGTGGGGCTCTGTGCTGACAGCTCAGAGCCTAGAGCCTGCTTGCTGATTCTGTGTCTCCCTCTCTCTCTGCACCTCCTCTGCTCACACTCTCTCTCAAAAATGAACACTAAAAAGAGTAAAAATAAAATAAAAGGAAGAAAGAAAAAGAGAAAATGCCCTTCCTGTGACCGGAGCCCTCTCCAAGCCCATTCTAATGCACCTCTTCCTTGAGAGTCTTCCATGTCCCTTCTATGTCCCTTCCATGTCTCCCTTCCCAGGGGGCCAGGCACAGAGGAGGAGCACAGGAATCTGCAATGTGGATGAATGAATGAATGAATGAATGAAGTACATAACCTTACCAAGGAGTGGTTCTATGCCAGGCCCTGTTTCTTGCCTGGTCCCCAACCTTATCCCACGGCCCAGACCCCATTGCCAAGTTTCCCCCCTCTGCACCAAGGAGGCCTGGCTGGGCCCCAGCACCTCTGTCACCTTCCGTGTGACTTTGAGCATCACTCTGAGTCTCTGAGCCACCGTGCCCTCCCTTCCTATGAAACAAGCATATTCATGATTCCCATTTTCTTTCCCATATTCGCTTTTCCATCTAATGGGGGCCGAGTGATGTTGAGAGAAGGGAGGAAGGCCATCAGGTCTGGACGAGGAAAAGTAAATGGAAGCCCAGAGAGGGCAGAAGCCTTGCCTGGGGTCAACCAGCAAGCAAGAAGAGAGAAGAATCCAGACGTGGCTCTAGGTTCCCATTGCCAGGCCTGGGGCTGGGCTTTCCTGCGGCTGGCAGAGAGGTTGAGGGGGAGCAATTATTTCTAAAGGAGGTGATGGGGGCAGAAAATAGTCCCCAAGCGTCCCTTTCCCCTGCTCAGCCCCTGGACCCAGGAAACACCCTCCTCCCCTCCTACCTGTGCTTGTATGCCCAGCTCAGCACTCCACATGGCCCAGGAATGATTACACAGAACAGCGGCCGCGGTGGGACCAGCTGCCCAGAGGGCCTGGTATTTGCTCAGCACTTGGCCTTGACCACTGAGGCACAGCTAAGCCAACTTCAGGGCTGCAACGCTCTGGCCACAAGAGCAAGTCCCTTCCCCAGCAAAGGGAGGGAGCAGAGGCTCTCCCGGCCGGCCCCCACGGACTCTGGGGACCAGGCAGGGAACTGGCTTCTCTGGACAGCGGCCCAGCAGGATGAGATGCGCGGGGCCGGGGCAGCCTGGGAAGATGAAGCTGTTTGCACCCATGAGGCCCAGGCTCCCGCCCCCATCACTCGGGCGTGTTTGGCCTCTGCTACCTCCTCTCTGGAGGCTGCGTTTCCCAGAACTCCGCTCTCCCCATGTCAAGAACCTTGGGGCAAGAAGCCCCCAGAGACCAGTTTCCACCCCCGGCTTTAGAGACGAAGCCAGGCCAGGGGAGGAGGTAGGGGCCGGGAGGAGTGGCTAAATCAGGAGGGTCCTCAGAAACCCCACTGAGGCGTCCCTCCCTTCTCCAGCTGTCCATCAACCAGACTCTTGCTGTGTGTCAGCATCCTGTCTCCCCGCCCCCCCACCCCCCCTGCCAGGAGCAGGAGCCCTAGAGGGTGGGCTGGCCTTCTCCATCTCCAATCTGAACTCCTAGGCTCCTCCTCCCCACCCCCACCCCCATCTGTGTCCTTCTGATGCCCTGTCCCCCACCCCCCCATGCTGGGAGTCTGACTTTTGGGAAGTGCCTCCCAGCAGCCACGGGATGTGAGCGCTAACAGCGGGCCATGTCTGGACTCTGCTGCTCACTGGGTAACCGTGGCTAAGTCACCTCCCCTCTGCATGCCTCGGAAGTTTAGCTGGGAAACGAGGTCAAGAGCCACCCAACATCTCTCTCGTGAAGCTCCCAGAAGATTGTGGAGGGAAAGGTAGAATGTGGTGTTACCCCCCACAGCAGCTGTGGAGTTATTTTCTCACTGTTAGCGGTACCCCCCCCAGGGATCTCCTTCTCCCTCCCCCTACTTCCCGCTGCCTATTATTCACTCATTTCCTGCCAAAGGCTAACCAGCACCTACTATGTGCCAGGCACTGGATACCCAAGGGTGGAAAGGAAGCGCCCAGGCCTCATGAACTCAGAGCACACACAGTGGTAATAAAACACAGTAAGAGGAATTTGTTCCGCAGAAGATAGTCATGAGCAGCTACTATGTGCCGAGCATCCTCTGGGCTGACTTATGCTGGACACTTCTTTTTTTTTTTTTTTTAATTTTCAAAGTTTATTTATTTATTTATTTTAAGGGCGAGAGAGCGCGGGGAGGGGCAGAGAATCTCAAGCCGACTCTGCAATGCCAGCACAGAGACCCACCAGGGACTCGAACTCACTAACCGTAAGATCATGACCGGAGCCAAAACCAAGAGTCCGACACAGCCGATTGAGCCACCCAGACGCCCCTTGGACGTTTCCTATTAAAGTCTGTTCCTCCAAGGAGGGCTCAGTCAACCACACACTTCCGATGATCAATGGCTAATGTTTAGCCAGGTCCTGGGCTGAGCCTGGGGTTAGAGAGACTGTTTACGGCCAGTTAGGCAACCCACCATTTGACCGCAACGTCTGAGTGCCCCAAAGAGCAGTCACTAAAGGTCCTTCTCCCCCAGCTACGTACCTACTGTGGAAGAAGGTAGAAACCCGCCCACAGCCACAAGGCAAGTCGGTCTAAGCCGAGAGGTGCGGGGAGGGGGGGGAAGGGGGAGACCCCAAAGGGCCTCAGGGGACCTGGGGGCATCACTGGAGGGGCCTCGCCCAGGCAAGAAAAATCTACCCCGAGGTAGTCGGGGGCTCTGGGCGGGGCCAGCAGGATGGGCGCCCCGCCCCCGCCGCGCCCGGCCCCGCCCCCGCCGCGCCCGGCCCCGCCCCCGCCGCGCCCGGCCCCGCCCCCGCCGCGCCCGGCCCCGCCCCCGCCGCGCCCGGCCCCGCCCCCGCCGCGCCCGGCCCCGCCCCCGCCGCGCCCGGCCCCGCCCCCGCCGCGCCGAGCCTGCCCTTATAAGGCGAGTGTGGCGCCGCGCTCCCGCCTGGGGCGCTTGTCATCACCTGCGTCCGCCCGCTCCGCGCGGGAGCCCGCCCGCCCGGGGCAAGGGTCCAAGGCCGCGCCACCCTGCGTCTTCCTACCCGGAAGCGTCGCTCCCGAACCCGCCCTGCCCGCGCACCTGCGCGGTTCCCATCCAGCTGTGTCCGTTTATCCGAGTCCCCGCGCAGCGAGACGGGTGGTGGGGCCCGGAAAGTGGCGGTGGGGCCAGCCAGCGCTGGGCCACGCGCAAGCCGGGGTGCGGGCGGGAGGAAAATCAGCCTCTCTTCGGGACTCCCCAGCCCACCCGGTGCCAGCGACTCAACTTTTACAGTGAATCGCCCTGTCAGCTTGCCTCGTGTGGCTTTAGGAAGAGCCAGGGCTCGGCAACCACACGGCTCCGATTCCATTTACTAGGGTGCTTACTGGTCTTCTGGGCTGGGGGCGAGTTAAGCAGTTCTCCTGTGCCTCGGTTTTCTCATCTGGAAAATGGGGCTATAATGGCTCCTCCCTCGGGGTTAGGATGAACATCAGCTGTGTTCATGTAAGTTAGCAGTTTGCAGATAACCCGGAAGGGCTGCTTCTCAGATGGGAAACCCACACCGCCGGAAGTTCAGCCTCAGTCTTGGTCTTGTTTGCCAGGGTGAGGGGGCATAGGAGCAGTTTTTAGAAATACACAGGTATTAGGGCGTCTGGGTGGGTCAGTCGGGTAAGCCAATGACTCGATTTCGGCTCAGGTCATGATCTCATGGGTTGTGGGAGCCACGCCTACGTAGGGCTCTTCACTGAACAGCACCAAGCCTGCTTGGGATTCTCTCTCTCTCCCTCTCTCTCTCTCTCTCTCTCTCTCTCTCCCTCTCTCTCTCTCTCTCTCTCTGCCCCTCCCCCGCTCACACACGCTCTGTCTCAAAATGAATAAATAAACTTAAAAAAGTAAAAGACTGAGGTACTTATTTCTTACATTTCCTAAATCCTGGTTCAGTGCAAGGAGAATGCCTTTTGTTAGAATGTCCCTAATACCCCTTAGCAAAGGAGAGACAGGCCCAAGACCCGGAGGCAGAGATAGGAGCTGGTAAATTTCATAAAGTGACTTCGTTCTGGTGATTTCAGCGTTTCCATTGAGAGTTCAGAATTACTGTTTAACACGGCACTCGAGTTTCCATACATGGTAGTGGCATAAGACCCACTTTAATGTATGCAGTGTGAAAATGTGCAGAAATACAAGGGCAAAGATCCTTCAAATACTCATCTAAGGTTCATAAATAAATGTGTTAAAATAGGAGCTGGTTGTTAACAAGAAGAATAAGATAAGAGTATAAGGAGTACTCTCGAGCTTGCTAGCTGTGGCTGAAGGTTGGCAGGAACTGCCTGGGGACGGCACGGTGCCCCAGAAGGGGATGGTGGGGCGGCAGGAGTTGGAATCTCAGAGCCTGGCTCACTGGTGTCCCAGGGCACACCTGCAGCACGCAGTCTTCCGGACCCCCATGCCAGTGCGCCCCAGCCTGCTGCCTCTAGACTCAAGTCTCCTCGCCTGGGTTAGTTCTGCATTTGCTTTCTCAGCTGCCCACCTGGGCCACAGGCACCCACCCCACACACCAGGACTAGAGGAATTTTCTAGACCACTGAAACCCCTCCATGGCTTCCCCGGTGCCTGCAGCAGAAAGACCCAGACCTAGGCAGGGCTGGTGTGCCTTCCGTGGTCTGGGGCCCACAGACTGCTCAGCGCCTTTTCCTAGCACTTCCTTCCACTTTACTCTAAGGTCAACTTGAGCCATTTGCAGCTTCCTGAATATTCATTAAGTAAATATTTAATGCGTTAGGATGCGACAGCAGAAAGAGAGCTCCACAGTGGTGAGGTGCACAGCAGGCATGGTCCAGCCGTCTCTCCTGGCGTTCACTGGCGGCTGGGGGAGTTATGACACAGTGGTACCAGCAAGGTGGGGTCCTCTTGCATATGTCTTTATCTGGGGCTCTTCTGTTGGGGACCGTGAGCTCCTCAAGGGGAAGCCTTCTTATTCTGGTTGGTCGAGTGTCCCCAGTAGCTTGGGGGCGAGATGCCCAGTAGGTACACTGCAATTGTTGGATGACTCTTAAAGCAGCCAGCCTCCGCACCAGGACCCCCACCCCAGAGAGATCCAACCGGCCATCAATCATTCGTTCATTCATTTTAAGTGAACGATTTCATTCACGCACTGAATCAGAGTGTGCCGCGCCCCTGATGTAGGAGCAGATGACTGACACAGGGTGAGCACTGTGCTCCAGCAGACTGGGGGCCAGCCAGCGACGAAGGGGACCTTCTGCCTGGCCCCCTTTGGGACGATGGCCTGAGGAAGTGTCATTTCAACAGGGCCTCCTGGAGTGAAAGCAGGATTGGGTATAGGGCTGAAAGAAGAGAGAATCTGAAGGACAGAGAGGTGTGACCGTGACCCTGTGCAGTTGCTGGGGTGCGGCCCCCAGCAGGGAGTGGCCGGAGCCTTTGGTCGGGTGTGTGAGCAGGGAGCCCTGGCAGACAGGGAGGGCCTTCCGTGCCAGCTGCCTTGCCCCAGCTGGGGAACAAAGGGCGCATCCTCTGAGGCAGTGGCTTTTTAAGGTTTTCTGACCGCGACCAGCAGGAAGACACACGTAACATCACAACCTGGCACAAGGCACAAAATTCAAACAAGCTTTTCTCGAGACCGTTTACCACCCGAGACTCTCTGCTATGTTTCTCTTCTGCTTTTTTTTATCCTCCTCCTCATTATGAAATTCTGAGTATAACACACCAAATTAATTTCAAGAGCCACCTGCGCTTTGGAAAATATTGATCCAAGAGTCTTTCCAAAGGGTCTAGTAGTGGCTGCATCTGCGCTGACAGCATGGAGCCTGCTTGGGATTCTCTCTCTCACCTTTCTCTTTGCCCCTCCCCCACTCATGCACTCTCTGTCTCTCTCTCTCTCAAAATAAATAAAATAAACTTTAAAGAGAGAGAGAGAGAGAGAAGTCTCCACTTGGCATCCAGTTCTCCTGCAGGCTGGCTTTGGATGCCCGGGGCTGGGGTGGGGGAGGGCAGGGAGAAGGGGGTACTTGAGGCCCCCCCTGCGCTCCGGCCTGGGTGCCAGCACCAGGGGTCAATTCTCCCCTTTGTTCTCTTGCTGTGCCAACCACCTTGTGTGCGGGCGGCGCTCTGACTCAGCAGAGGGTGAATACAAGGACCAGAGCCCCACCCCCATGCAAGTTTCTGGCTACTTTCCTCTTCCATCTGGGATCTCTGGGGCCTCGGGGGAGATGGGGGGAAGCTGGGGGCAGGGCCGTGGCCCCAACGCATGACCTTGGCCCTCAGAACACCGGAGCCAGAGGAGACCGTCGAGATGGAGTCCAACCCCCCTGGTTTTATTTTTGTGGAAACCGAGGCCCCGAGAGGGGAGGGGACTCAGCTCAGTTTCCACAGGAGGCGGTCTCAGCATGAGTGTTGGAGGTTCGGGTCTCCTGGCTCCAACTCCAGGGCTCTTTCTTTTCACTGTGGCAGGTACAGGGTCTGCAGAAGGGCGGGAGTTTTGGAAAATGGCCTGTCTGAGACCTGCATCCTCGCTGTGACTCTGCCACCCGCTTCCGTGGGCTCCGGCCGAGGCGCTGCCCTATGATGAGGGGACAGGACCAGAGGAGGTCTCGGAGACCATCCAGCCCTGAGCCCAAGCTGCCTGCCTTCTCCCCTGTGTGTTGGAGGGGAGCCCTCCCTCCCCTGTCACGAGATACGAGACCCTCTCCCCCTCCTCTCCAGAGCCTGAGCTGCCTGGAGCAGTGACAGGGGAGATTAAAGCCTGTGGGAACCTGTCTTCTCCCAGGAACTTGCCGCTTCCCCTGGGGGCCTCAGGATTAGGGTGGTGGCTTCTAGTCCTTTCTTCCTGGAGACATTGGATATGGTCTGAAATCCAGGCAGAGGGGCCCTCCTCTCCCCAGGCTCGCTGGCTCCTTGGGCTCTCCGGAACGCATGATTTGCCTTCTCAGTTCACTTTCCTTTTCCATGTCGGCATCTGCTCTCTAACTGGACCCGTAGGATCTCACACCCTGTATCTGCAATCAAGAGATCTTACAGTGGGAGGGATTTGGACCCCTCTCCCTAGGGGAGGCAGCATGAGTACTGGGTATGATCTGGGGCTCCCCATGGAAAGTGCCTGGGTTCAAGTCCCAGCCCCCTGCTGGCCTGCTGGGTGGCCTTGGGGGCCTGCGGGGTGGCCCTGCAGGCATTCACTTAATGCCGCAGGGGTCTCTTAATCTAGTGTCACTCCACATGCTAGGAGCATCCCAGAGAGGAGAGAAGCCTGGGACTCCACGTTATCTCTTCGTGCCCCGCAGGGACCCTATAAGGTAAATAATATTCATGGCCTCCCCGAGGCTCAGGGAGCAAAGGGACTTGGTTAGGCTCCATGCCAGAAGGGAAGGAATCTAACTCACGCTCACTGAGGCTCCAGGGCTCTGGACCCTCCTTCCTGTTCATTCCCCAAGTGACTCCACAACACCTCCACCAGACGGCCTCCCAGCCGCCATGTCTTAGCACAGAGGCTGCTGTGCAGAATTCCCCAGACTGGGAGGCTAGAAATCCAAGGTCAGGGTGCAGGCAACGTTGGGGCCTTGGTGAGGACCTCTCCTTGGTTTACACACGGCTGTCTTCTCGTCTCCTCACTAGTACTCCCTTGCTTATTTGGGGGACCCTAACCCCATCATGGGGGCTCACCTCCCGAAGGCCCCCCCACCTCCAATCCCATCCCAGCCCATCCCATGCAGGCTTCAACACAAGAATCTGGAGGAACACGGGGCGCCCGGGTGGCTCAGTCGGTTAAGCGTCCGACTTCGGCTCAGGTCATGATCTCACGGTTTGTGGGTTCGAGCCCCGCGTCAGGCTCTGTGCTGACAGCTCAGAGCCTGGAGCCTGCTTCAGATTTTGTGTCTCCCTCTCTCTCTGACCCTCCCCTGATCACACTGTCTCTCTCTCTCTCAGAAATAACTTTAAAAAATTAAAAAAAAAAAAAAAGAATCTGGGGGAACATAAACCTCTCTTTTCTCAAGTCTCCAAGTAAAGAGGCTTACCCCAGCAGGACAGCTCTGATTCTTAGCTGGCTCCTCCTTCTAGAGACTGTAGGAGGCTGGGGTTCTTCAGTTTCAAGTCACAGAAACTGACTCTGAATAGCTAAGCAGAATGAACATGGAGGTGGAGGTAGTCATTGGGACACACTGGCCAAGCTTCTGCAATGGCGGAAAGGCTGGGTGCCCTCATCTCCGGGGGGTGCTTCTTGCCTGGAGACTTCTGCGCTTTCTGGCTGACGGTCCTGAAAGAGAGGACTCTGAGGTTAGGAGCATCTGAGCTCAGCCCCCGGAGTCTCACACCAGGGTTCTGGCCCACTTCCTCTTCACTGGTTGAGTTCATGGCCCACCTTTCCAGGATGTGGTCGTCAGCCACCCTCTCCCCCACCCCCTTGCCCCAGTGTCTCTCATTGGGGTTCAGACTGTGTTGCCTGGCTTGAGTCACAGCCCTGGCCCCTGGAGAGGAGGGGCAGGACCTTGTGACGGGCAGTCCTGCCATAACCAGATGGAACGAGGCAGGGGTGGACCCCCACCACCCCCACAAATGAAGGGATTGCTATGAACTGAACAAGGAGGGGAATCGGAAGCTCTCCACCCTGGGATTCTGCCCACTGGCCCTCATCCTGGCCTCCGGGAAACAGATTCCTCTTTCCCGGCTTCCCCTCCCTCCTTCTTCCCTCTCTCCCTCCCTCCTTCAAACATTGAGTGAGTGCTTGCTTTGTTTCAGGGCACTCAGGAATAAAACGATGAACCAGATCCAGGGCCAACCTGAGGGAACCCATCTAATCCAGATGAGCATACAATGCTGTTCAGCCAGGTCAAGGCCACGTCAGGCATTACCAATGGACCGCAGCACGCTTTCCCGGGAGCCTGGGCTCGGCCTTGCTGCTCCGCACAGAGCCCCAGGCAGCCAGTTCTCACCAACTGGAGTTCCATACTAGGGAAGCTCTTCGCTGTGCCTGGCCCCAAACTTCCCACTTTCCCATAACAATTCCAGCATTTAAAAACAGCAGAATTCCCCTCTGGTCATCCCTGGGGTCATTTCTTCTTCACGGTGGGGGGTGGGGAGAGAATGGCGTTGGCGGCTTCAGCTCCTGACCCCAGTTGGCTGTTGAGTCAACCTTGCGGTTAGGAGGCTGAGCACAGTTCCTGTAGACAGCAAGACCACATTTGAGTCTCATCACTGCCCCCTTCCGAGCCTCTGCTTCGGGATGAATTTTCTATGACTCCCATAACAAACGACCACAGATGTAGTGGCATAAAATAAGCCGAATTCGTTATCTCGCACTTACGAAGGTCAGAAGTTCAAAATGAATCTGACGGAGCTAAAATCCAAGCGTTGGGGGCACCTGGGTGACTCTGTCGGTTAAGCGTCTGACTTCGGCTCAGGTCGTGATCTCACAGTGCGTGAGTTCGAGCCCCCCCCCCCCCCCGCATGAAACAGCGGGGGGCTGTTGGCGTTGAGCCTGCTTCGGATCCTCTGTCCCTCTGTGTCTCTGCTCCTCCCCTGTTTGTTCCCTCTCTCTCAAAAAGAAACGTTTTTTGAAAAGTTAACATCAAAGCATCAGCAGAGTTGTAATCTTTCTGAAGGCTCCGAGTGGGAATTAATTTCCTTGCCTTTTCAGGCTCCTGGAGGCCATTCCCACACCTCGGCAGCCCCGCTCTTCATCCTTCCAATCTCTGCTTCCATTTTGCCTCTGACTCTCTGACTGCTGTGGTCTGAAATTTCTGTCCCCCTCAAAATCATACGTGGCATTGCTAACCCCCAAAGATGATGGTTTTTGGAGGCAGGGCCTTTGCAAGGTGGTACTTAGGTCATGAAGCCAGAGCCCTCGTGAAGAAAGGGATCAGCCTCCTTATAAAAGAGGCTCCTGAGAGCTCCCGGGCCCCGCCCTTCCAGCCAGGTGAGGACAGAGAGAAAGTTGCAATTGTGAATCAGGAAGAGGAACCGCAGCAGAAAGTGAAAGTGCCAGCACCTTGCCCTTAGACTTCCAGCTGCCAGAACTATGAGGGGGAAAAAATTGCTGTTGTTTATGAGCCACTCAGTATCTGGTGTTTGGTTATAGCAGCCTGACTAGATGAAGACATTGACCTTCTAGCTCCCTGTTATTAGGGCCTTAGTGATTACTTCAGGCTGGCTTGGATAATCCAAGAAAATGTCCCCATCTAGAGATCTGTATCAACATCACATCCACAGTGTCCCTCTTGCCGTGTAAGATAATGCTCCGAGCTCCTGAGGCTTGGAGTGTGGACACCTCCGGGGGCCATCATTCTGTCCACCACAGGTTCCTGACCTGTGATGTGAGATATCAATAACCTACCTCGCTGACCCGTGGGAGAAGATTATGTGAGACAATTCGTGTGGGGAGCTGGGCAGAGTGCCTGGCATAAAAAAAAGCACTTGCCACCCTGCACTTACTGGGAGAAATTGACATTGACATTCCCAGAAGCAGCCGCTGGAGAGAGCCCAGCATCCTGACCCCTGACCTTGGCCCCATATTCCCCCTCTGCTCTTCCTTCAGGGCCCCCTCTGTCCAGACGTGACCAGGGGGTCATGAAATCCCTGCAAAATGTCAAGTTTGTACTTCGCATCTTTCTGAGGCTCTGCTCTGTATCAGCCCCCGCCCCCCACCCCCCCATCTCTAGGCTTTCAGAGCGATCGCCTGCTTTTTATATAGAAGTGGTACCAGCACAGGCAGCAGCAGAAGTACAGAACTTGTTAGGGTAGTTAGTTAGTTAGTTAGTTTCCGGCCCAGACTAAAGCAGAAAGTCTGGGGTGGGGCCGTGTACTCTGGGTTTTTGGGGGCCCCGCAAAGGATGCCAATGCCTCCTTAAGTTTGAGAACCCTGGGCTGGAGCATTTCAAGTACCCACACCTGCAAGGTGGATACAAGGTAGCCCCGCGGCACAGGTGTGGTTGCGGCTCAGGGAGGTGAGTGGGAGGATCAGCCCGTGCAGGTAGGAGGAGGTAGAGCACAGGTCAGAACCTGAGTGGAGCTGGTGCTCTTTCTACATCACTGTACACCTCCACCCTCACAGTGGCCCTGGACTCAGGGCCACCCCACGCCCAAGGTGCTCCAGGGAAAGCTTCACCCAGCCGCTCCCAGGGCACAGCCCAAGCCCAGGGACCTCTCTCTCTTCGCCTGTTGTGTGTTATTTTGGGCAGGGCCCTGCGTTCAGCTCCAGTCTCAGATGCTGATAACTTATACTCGAGTGTAAATGACTGATAGCGCCGTCGGGGTTTACATGCTCCTTTTCAGGGGCTGCCTGTGGTAACCAGGAAGGAAGAGAGTTCATGGTGGGATTTCACTGGGCTGGGCCTGTCTGGAGGAACCGTGTGTGTTTGGGTGGGAGGGCTATGGACTTCCCAAGTGCAGGCAGAATGGTCTTGTGGGAACAGCACAGGGCACTGCTATGGCTAGGTCATGGTCAGCACCGCCTCGTGACCTTGGGTAAATCATTTCATTCCCTACGCTATCATTTTCTTTCCTGGAAACGGGCATGATTCCTGCATGGAATTCCATGGAGATAACTTGAATCAGGGCACCCTTTCCTCTCTAGAGTGTTCTGGTAGGCTGCCGTGAGCTGGGCCCAACCGGGCAGAGTTGTCACACCTTACAAAGTAGGCAGGCCCCTTCCTGGGACAACTCCTTGTGCCCATACATCCATGTCACCTGCCAGAGGAATGGCCGGGGTCACAGTGCCTAGCATCCCTGCTTCTGGAAGGCTTCTCTGATGCCAGCCTGAGCCCTGAGCTCTGGTTGCGTAGAGCGCCCTGCGCTGGCAGTCAGGAGCCCAGGGTCTGGTCCTGGCTTCGCAGCTGACTCACTGTGTGACCTGCCTGGTTCCCTGTCCCTCTCTGGGTCTGTGGCCTTGCCTGGAGGATGAACGGGATGTGCAAAGGCCTGGAACCCACCCTTGCTCAGTTACCATCCCCTGGATCCCTTAGCAGCCATGCCTGTCCTCCGGGATGCGGCAACGCAGGACAGCCTGCTGAGGTGCTCCCACAGCCTTGTGCGAGACGTGCGGTGCTCTCCCCTGCGTGACTGTTCTTCGGGGGAAGGGCCCTGTGTTTGAGCCTCCTCGTGCTTCCTTCAGCCTTGCACTTAGCACTGAGCTCTGTGTCCTATCGTGCTCAGGAAAGACCTGCTGATAAATCCCCAAAGCCCTTGGCTTTGCCCTGTTATTTTGAGAGAGAGAGAGAGAGAGAGAGAGCAAGCAGGTGAGGGGCAGAGAGAGAGGGAGACGGACCACAAGCAGGCTCTGCACTGTCCTCATGGAGCCTGATGTGGGGCTCAAACCCACGAACCGTGACAGCATGACCTGAGCCGAAATCAAGAGTGAGACACCTGACCGACGGAGCCACCCTAGACGCCCCCAGGAGAGTCCTTTTCTTTCGAGGTGCCATCTCCTCCAGGAAGCCTTCCCAGATGCCACATGCCTACCATTGCGCCTCTCACCCTTTTCCCCTGGCTCCAGTCACCCCTCCCTTTCAGATTCATTCCTAGAACCGTGCCTGGCACACCCAATAAATGGGGGGTTGAATTCACTGGGATTATGGTCTAAGGGGAGAGAGATGAAGAGAGAGGCCAGAGTCTTTGCAGGGATGGGGGACACAGCTGGAAGGGGGTCTGCCTCAGGAAGGCCTGCAGATGGCAAACAGCTGGCCGGGGGTGGCCGTGACTCACCCCTCCCCTGCACGCTGGGGGTGCTGCCGACAGGCTGCGACGAGTCCAAAGGCCTAGAGGAATTTTGATAAGGGTAACAGAAGCCCTGGAGTATTTCTAGAATGCATGAGGTTAAGGGTGTGGGGAGCAGAGTCAGGGCAAAACTGCCCGATTATGTTACTCATTTATTTATTATTATTATTATGGTTTATTTTTTTTTTTTTTGGCCTCGATAAAAAATTCACATGGTACAAAATTCAAAAGGTACAAAGGGGACACAGTGAAAAGTCATCTTCCCCTTCCTGCCACCCAGCCAGAAGGCCTGTGTTTTCCAGTGGCTTCTGCATTCTGGTCTTTTCTTCCCTTTCTCATACAGGGACGCATGTCAGCCACACTTTCCTTTATTCCTTCACGTGGCCTTGAAAGGATTTCATATTGACACACAAAAAACTTCCTCGTTTTTTTTTAACACTCGTCTGTGTTTAGGGTTGTTACATAAAGTGCCGGAGGCTCAGCTGGATTTGAATTATTGGATCTTCAGAGAAAGAACAAATCACTTTAGTATAAGTTTGTCTTATGCAACATTTGGGACATACTTATACTAAAAGAAACAACAACCACCCTATTTGTTTTCTAATCTGAAATTCACATTTAACCAGGAATCCCATGGTTTCATTTGCCAAATCTCGCTGTATTTCATGAGGATTCCTTACAATTAAGTCTTTGGAAACTTCAGGAATCTGGGACCTGGTGGGCATCCACTCCCTGGCCTTTGGGTCCCGCGCTAGATTTTCATCTCCAGTCTCCCTTACCAAGATAAGAAATGAAAGCCTCTTTGAATCATCTGATCCACCTCCACTTGTCTGAGGCCCAGAGAGGGAAATGACTCACACACGATCACACAGCCAGTCAGGGCGGAATGGGGCTCAGCCATTCCCGTCTCCCCCAGCCGGTTTTTTTCTCATGCTGCTCAGTGTGGTATACTTGTGGGGGTCGTGAGTTGTAAGCCTAAGCTTTTGGAACATGCACAGACACTCAGGGAGCCAGAGACCAAGGGCTCCACGTTCACAGAGCACTGTTGAGCCCTGCTCCCCGGCAGGGAGAATTTCCAGTATGGGCCTGATCCCCACAACACCTGGCTAATGGTAATAATGATAATATTAATAATAATGGCTATCACTGTCAGGTACCTACTGTGCTGGGTGTTCAACCAGTTTGTCCCTTTTGAGCCCTATAGTAGCCAGGCGTGAGGAGTCAGAGAAGTCCTGTTCACCCAGCTGGACACTAAGGCCCAGAAAAGGTAAGTAATTTCATCAGTCGCCAAGATCCCCCAACCACGAAGTGGCAGTGCTAGGGTTTTAACCCAGATATGTTTTTTAATTTTTTTAATGTTTTATTTATTTTTGAGAAAGAGACAGAGCATGCGTGGGGGAGGGGCAGAGAGCGAGGGAGACACAGAATCTGAAGCAAGTTCCAGGCTCTGAGCTGTCAGCGCAGAGCCGGACGCGGGGCTCGAACCCAGGAACTGAGAGATCATGGCCTGAGCCGAAGTCAGCTGCTTAACCGACTGAGCCACCCAGGCGCCCCAACCCAGATATATTTGACTCTGAGGCTCAAACCCTTTACACTGGGACTGTGAACACTCATCAATGTATTTGTGCCATTTTTTTTTTCAGGTGAGAAAACGAGAGTACGTGGGACAAGCCCTCTCCCTGAGGCCACTTTGGTTTTACAAGGGCCCACAAGATGAAGGCCAAACTCTCACTGGTCCCTTGCTTGACCTTTGATGATGGCCATGAGCCTGCCCGGGCCTGTTTCTCCAGGCTTACCCCCTGAGGTCTGGCTACCTCCCCTTCCTTGCCTCTAGTACTTCCACGCTTTGACGCTGTGGTCAAGCGGGAAAAGTCAGGTGGAAGAACTGGGTACTTCACTTACTAGTAGTTACCTGCTGTGTGACCTTGGGCAAGTCACTTATCGTCTCTGAGTCTCCCTTTCCTCAGCCATAAAGTGAAGACAGTCATGCCTAAGTCTCAGCCTCAGGCCTGCCCACCTCCCTGGAGATTAATGTGCATTGTTGGAAGGAAGAAAGGGGGTACTTACTGTGTCCCCACCTTAGGCTAGACGCTGTATGAAACACTGGGGACACGGGGGAAGGGCAGGCACCGTCGCCGCTTTCCTGGAGATTTTTCTCCAAGGGCTGCGGATGTGATTGATTGCAGCAGGAGGTTAAGTAGCTGGGGCTTTGTCACCAAGGGCAGGATTTTCCCCAAGCCTGTGGCCCTTGGTCAGGAAGGAGGGCAGGGAGTTACCCTAATCTGACCAGAGAGGAAAGGAGACTTGCCCCCTGTCCTGTCGCTCAGCTTCAAGGGTCGGAGCCTGGCTTTGGCCCCAGGGTCTGCTTTTCCAGGCCACCCGGCTCTCTCTTAGCACTTCGCAGTCAGAGAGAGAGAGCGCTCAGGAAGGTGAGACGGAGACCGGAGACTTGCAGAAGGAGGGAGGGCGGGGGTGGGAGGGGGAGGAGGCGGGGGGCGGGGCCTAGGCCTCACTCGGCCCCCGCCCGGTGCTCAGGTGCGCTGGGCCTCTCCCCTCCCAGGTCTGGGGGATGCATGACGGAGCACGCAGCCCGGTACCTAGTCCGGCCCCAGCTCCGCCCTGCCGGCCTCTCACACACAGTACAGCGCCCAGGACAGCCGCCGCCCTCAGGGAGCAGAAGCGGGAAGCGGGCGGGCGGCGGGAGGGGAAGGCGGGTCAGAGACCTGAACCAGCGGCCCATTCCTTCCAGCCTCCATTGTTTTCTTAAGAAACCTTGTGAATTGTGCATTCCACTCCCTAGCAGATCTGTGTTTTAATATAACGTGATTCCGGGGGCGCCTGGGTGGCTTAGTCGGTTAAGCGTCCGACTTTCGCTTAGGTCATGATCTCGCGGTTCGTGGGTTCGAGCCCCGCGTCGGGCTCTGTGCTGACTGTCAGCTCGGAGCCTGGAGCCTGTTTCAGTCTGTGACTCCCTCTCTCTCTGACCCTCCCCTGCTCACGCTGTCTCTCTCTCTCTCTCTCTCCTAGAAATAAATAAAGCATTTAAAAAAAATTATAAATATATATATATATATATATAACGTGATTCTGACCCCCCAGTGGGGGGAATATATACATATATATAAAATCATGATATATATATATGTATAATCGTGATATGTACGTCATGATTCCCTCTTCCTCACAGGAAGGCCACAGTGAATGTGACTGCAGAGAGCATACCGTTCCTGACTGTGGCCCAGAAGTGTCCCCACCAACCCCCACACAAGACACTCATCCCTGCGCACAGACTTCCCCTCCACCCCTCTCGAGCCTGACCCTACCAAGTCCCCAGAACCACAACCATCTATTTCTGAGGCTGCCTCGGTTTATGACAGCTGCCTCTGTGGCCCCAGGCCCCAGCCCAGGCTCAGGCCAGTGTGTTGACCACCTAGAAAACTGAGATCAGGAAGGAATGGGCAGGTGGCCTTGTGGGTGGGGCCGGGGGCTGTGGTGAGCAGAATACTGGCCTCCCAGTGAAGGCCACATCCTAATCCCGGACACCTGTGAATACATTACCTTAAATGGGCAAAAGGAACTTCCACAGGTGTGGGTGAGTTCAGGCTCCGGAGATGGGGAAACGTCAAGTCACACCTGCCCTTCCCGACGGCCTGCCTTGCAGATTTCGGACTTGCCTAGCCAGCTCCTACCATTGCATAAGCCTTACAATCAATCGATTGTGAGTTCCTTACAATCGGTCAACTAATTAATATATATGTGCCCTACTGGTTCCCTTTCTCTAGTTGAATCCCGAGGCCAACGGGAGCTAAGCAAACACAGGAGTTGGGGGCTGGGGGGTGGGGCAGCAGAGCTGAGGAATGAGGGGGGCAGGGGAGAGAAGAACAAGGCCTGGTACAGAGCTGGGAGGAGGTCAAGGTCTCAGGGGAGCAAGCAGGCCTACACGTAGGGGCTGGGAGAGAAAGGCCAGGCTGTGCAGCCACCCTGGGGCCTGGGGATGCAGCAGGAGGTCAGGCGCAGACCCTTCCCTCCTGGGGCGCACTGCCTCCCCCTCCCCGGGGTGCTGGCAAGCGCAGTGTCTGGCTCCTAATAGTCACTGAGCAAATAAGAGGAGACCAGGCCCGGCCAACAGGGGCCCCTAGATGAGGCATTTGACAAAGAAGATCTGAGAACAGAGAACGGGAGGGAAGGCGGGGCAGCCCACCCACACGCCTCATCCACACCCCTCGGTAGCCACTGTGGCCCTGGGAGGGCGAGCTCTGTCCCTGCCTTCCCCCCCCCCCCCCGCCCCCCATAACTTGCCTTTTTAAGGGCAGGCCCCTCCTCCCCGTAGGGTAATCAGAGCCAGGATATCTGCCCCGGGTGGAGACCTCCATTTCCCCTCAGACCTCTCCTGGACTGTGGTTTTAGCAAACAATTTGGATCCTTCCAGAGCCTGGGATAGGAGGCCTTGACCCCTTCCTTCTCAGTGGGGCTAAGAAACGCTCCAGATTCCTGAGTCAAGAGGCCGGGCCATTCCTCTCCCTTAGCCCAGGGGCAGCGGCCCAGAGGAGCAAAATTAAGTCTGAACGCAGACACCCCTCGCGGGCTCCCAGCTCCTGCGGCTGCCAGCGCCCGCGGACGTGCTGTCCCACAGCCACGTACATCTGCACAGTCCCGTCTGCGGGCCAGTGGGCTGACGCCCCACTCCTTAGGCCCCGGGGGCAGGAATGTAGAACAAATTCCTGGGGCTTCCCGCCCTGAAGGCTGGGCTCCTGTCTTCAGAGCTGCCCAGAGGAGGGCCCTGCCTGATTCCTGGGAGTCTCCCCAGGAGACTCTCCGTTCGGATTTCTTCTTGGCGGAGGGAGAGCAGGACAGGACAGGGGGGCGACACGTAGGGCATCTGAGAAGGTCTCCGTGAGGGGCCACACCTGCGTGGTGAATAGGGCACTTGGAGACTGTGCCCTGGGGAGCCAGCGATGTGAGCTGGTATTCACTCCTCAGTAACCTTACAACTAGACTCTGATCACACGCTTATGTCACAGATGAGATGGCTGAAGCCCAGAGAGGGCAAGGAACTTGTCCAAGGCCACACAGCAGATACGTGCAGGGGCTAGTTTTGGGACTTCAGAGTCCTGCTGGTAAACAGTAGGTACACCGCCTCACGGGAGGGGGGAGGAGAAAGAAAGGCCCAGAAGGGGAAGCGAACTCCTTAAGTACTTTAGGAAAACAACCTCTGTCTCCCGAAACTGTGGAACACCGGGAAGACGGGAGGCTGGACAGGTCGGCAGGGGCCAGGTCAGGACGGACCTCAGAGGCCAGAGTGAGGAGTTTCCACTCCATTATGTCCTGTCTATTGGGCTTCCAGGGAGAGTTTGCTTGGAGAAAAGTTTTGCTACTAATAAATATATCGGAAACCACAGGATTAGCCCACTTCCAAAGCCCTCCGATGGCAGTAAGGTAGCGCTAAGGACCCTGGCATATCCTCATGTAGCACATCCTAATCAGCCCCCAAGAAGTCATTCCTCCCTCCTCTTCCCCTGTCTCTCCCTCCACTCCCCTCTCTGCTTTGGGGTATGGTGCGCCCTGCCCCCTCCACTCCCCTAGATTAAAAATCCCCAAGAAGGTAGAGCTCACATCTAAATCCTCTGCATGTCCCTCCAGAGCACTAACTCCATGTTGGCGTGATCTTGACCTCAGTCTCCTTATCTGTAAAATGGGTTAACAACACTAACACCCTCCCCCACCCCAAGATTGTTGGGGAGATTAAATGAGATAGGGGCATGTTAAACCCCATGGTAAACAGAAAAACGCCCCCCTAAGATGGTCATTAGGATATTCCAATCCCTGGAACCTGTAAACAGTTGGGCTGCCTGCAAAGGGAAATTCAAGTTGCAGATGAGTTAAGGTGGCTCATGAGTTGACCTTAAAACAGGGAGATTATCCTGGGTTACCCAGTGCAATCCCTTAACCGAGAGGGAGACATCCTAATTGTTGTTGCAGTGGATGCTGGTCAGAGAAGGTGGAGGGAGGGGCCGCGAGCCAAGGGGTGTGAGCAGCCTCCAAAACTTGGAAGGAGGCAAAGAAAAGCCGTCCCCCCAGAGCCTCCAGAAGGAACAGAGCCCTGCGGACACCTAGCCGCTGTGCAGGGAGGTCAGGGCTGGACTTGTGACCCCTGCAGCTGTGAGATAATCCACGTGTGTGGTTTGAAGCCGGGCTCCTGGTCCAGGACTGGTCCTTTCCTGTCTCCTGGGTCTTTAGTCCCCCATCCTCTGTGTCTCTGCAGTAAGCAGGACTTTTACACCCATTTCATTCAAGATGAAACGGGCTGGGAGGGGTCACGTGACATGTCCAAGGTCACGCATGCAGCAGGGTGGACATGGAACCAGAAATCAGGCCTCTGGCTCTGACCCCTGGGTGCCGATGCACCACATTTTCTCTCCAAAGCGTTGCCCAGTAGATGTAAAAATGGAGTAATTGTCGTGTAAATCCTTGGGGGGTGGTTCTTATCCTCCGGGCTGCCCAGGAAGCCCCTGGCTCTCCCCCCCCCGCACCCCCCCCCAGCAAACTTCAGTTCTTGCCAGTCCCCAGCCCTCAGCTCCTTGCCCTGTGTCCTTCTGTCTTTCCGGAAAGAGATTGGACTGTGGCCTTTGACACTTCTCTCCAGCTCCCCCCCCCACCTTTGCAGCTGGCACTCCAACGCCCAGGAACAGCGAACACGGGGGTCCCCTTTCCTGCTCCCCAGGCCACAGCCCAGCCCCCTACCCTCTACCCCCCCCACCAAAGGCTGTTCTCAGAGCTCCTCAAAAGTGGGATACTCTATCCAGCACAGGCTGCCCGAGCGGACAGAGTGGGAGGGAAGCTGTGTCCCCGGCAGCCAGCTGACGGGTCAGAGGGGAAACTGCACTTCCTGCTGGGCCCCTGGGAAGCTTGCGTCTCCCAGAGGCCAGCTGGGTCCTTGCTTGAACTCCAGGGAGATGAGAAGGCAGGGAAAGGAGGGGGGAGGCAGGGAGAGGAGGAAGGACGGGCAAAGGGGAGAGAGGCAGTGGGAGATGGGAGAGAGAGCCAGAGACAGAAAGTAGCAGAAGAGAGAGGGTCAGATGCACAGAGAAAGAAGCAAGAGAAAAGCGCCAGAGAAACAGGAGAGGGGGAGCAAGTTAGACCCCCCAGAGACAAAATGGTAAGTGCGAGAGTTCGAGAAAGAGGCCCAGACAAACCACCCGGGATACCTGGACCTTGCAGACCTTCTCTGGGTTTTCTGTGTGTCTGGGGCGGGAAGGCTGTGAAGCTCTGGGGAATTGCCGGGACAGCCTATTTGAAAGTTCCTGGCACATCTAGGGGCCCAGCGCAGGGTGGTGAACCTCTTTCCTTTTGGCCACTTCTCAACCAACTTGCTTTTTGTTTTGTTTTGTTTTGTTTTTTTATTTCTAGGAGAGAGAGAGAGACAGCGTGAGCAGGGGAGGGTCAGAGAGAGAGGGAGTGACAGACTCTGAAACAGGCTCCAGGCTCTGAGCTGGCAGTCAGCACAGAGCCCGACGCGGGGCTCGAACCCACGAACCGCGAGATCATGACCTAAGCGAAAGTCGGACGCTTAACCGACTAAGCCACCCAGGCGCCCCATCTACCAACTTGCTTTTTGATCCAAAAGAATCCTTGCCTTCATTTGTTTGTTTGTTTGTTTGTTTGGATCTGACAGCGCAGAGCCTGCTTAGGATTCTCCCTCCCTCCCTGTGGCTCTGCTCCCCACGCTCCCCCCCTCAATACAATTTTTAAATAAGTAAAGTACTCCAATCTTGCTCGAGTATCACAACTCACATTCAAGATACTAAAGAACAATGGGAGAGAATAAAATCAAAGACAAAGTTGGGAGAGTGGTGTAGCAGGCAGAAGCCATTTGGTGTGGGTAGGGAAGGCTTTCTTGAGGGAAGTTACTGAATTTCACCTGTAAAGATGAGTGTATTCATTGAGACGTTCTCTTTTGCAAGTGACAGGGACCCAACTCAGTTGGCTTAAAGAAATAACAAGATACAATTGATTGACTCACATGAGTGGAATGTCCAGGGGTGGATGACCAGTTTCAGGCATGGCTGGATCCAGGTGCTCAAGTGAGCAAGATCATGAAGGCTCTGTCTCCATCCATCTCTGTTTTCCTCCTATCGGGTCCATCCCAAAGTGGGTCCTTTCTGCACAGTGACACCAATTGTCCCCAAAGCTAAAGTATCAGTGTAGCGAACTCAGTAAAGTCTAGAGCGAACTCCAAATCCACCATCTTGGGACACATGTTTGTCCTTGAACCTATTGCCTATGGGCACACAAATGGAGGATTCTGATTGGCTGGATTCAGGGTCATTTTTCATACTCTGGAGCCAACCTCATGTGAATGAAATAGACCAACAGTGAGATGGAGATGGCTCCCCCCAAGGAAACTGGGTTGTGTTATCAGGGGATGAAGAAGGGGATTCTGGGAAGGGAAAAAGCAACATGCACCTGCTTCCCCTGGGGGAATAAGAAGAGGGCATTTCAGGAGGAAAGAAGGATGTACTGCTGCATAACATAACACAAACTCACAAACTGACATAACATAACACAACGCACATTTATGGGGTGTCTGGGTGGCTCAGATGGTTAAGCACCGACTGCGGCTCAGATCACAGTCTCACAGTTCGGGTGTTCAAGCCCCGCATCAGGCTCTGCACTGAGCTCAGAGCCTGGAACCTGCTTTGATTCTGGGTCTTCATCGCTCTCTACCCCTCCCCCACTTGCACTCTCTGTCTTTCTCTCTCTAAAATGAAATAAATGCTTAGAAAAAGAGCAAAAAACAATTCCTTTTAAACACACACACATAGGGGCACCTGGGTGGCTTAGTCGGTTAGGCGTCCGACTTTTGCTTGGGTCATGATCTCGCGGTTTGTGGGTTCGAGCCCCACGTCGGGCTCTGTGCTGACTGCCAGCTCAGAGCCTGGAGCCTGTTTCAGTCTGTGACTCCCTCTCTCTCTGACCCTCCCCTGCTCACGCTGTCTCTCTCTCTCCTAGAAATAAATAAAAAATATTAAAAAAAAATATTAAAAATACACATTCACACACATTGGGGTGCCTGGGTGGCTCAGTCAGTTAAGCATCCGACTTCAGCTCAGGTCATGATATCATGGCTCACGAGTTCAAGCCCCGCATCGGGCTCTGTGCTGACAGCTTGGAGCCCGGAGCCTGCTTCGGATTCTGTGTCTCCCTCTCTCTGCCCCTCCTCCACTTGCGCTCTGCCTTTCTCTCTCAAAAATAAATTACAATTTAAACACACACACACATTATGAACTTACAGTTTCTATGGGTCAGGAGTATGGGCACGGCTTCAATAGCAGCCCAAGGTCTCACAAGGTGACAAAATGTTGGCTGGAGCTACAGTCTCATCCTGGCCTTGAGTGGGGAAGAGTCCACTTCAAAGTTCCCACAATTGCTGGCAGAATTCAGTTCCTCGCTGTTCTCAGACCAAGGGCCTCGTTTCTCTACTACTTGTCCCCAGGAAGCCTCCCTTGGTTCCTCCCTGAGCCTGACTCTCCGCCTCGTCAAAGCCAGCAAGGACGGAGCCTCTTCACCAGAAGGCTGTGTGTAATGGAGTCACATACGCGTGGTCACGTACACACCTTGGCACATTTGCCACAGTCGGTTGGTTAGAAGCAAACCGTAGCCCTATCCACCCTCAGGGGGAGGGGATCACACAAGAGTGTGAACTCCAGGAGGAAGGATCGTGGGGCTGCCCTAGAGTTCTGCCGCCACAGACGTGGAGCAGTGGCCTAGGGTTGAGACTCAAGGTCAGCAGGCAGAGGATACTCAGGAAGACACACACGGGCCCTGACAACAGGTGGCTCTGCTCTTATACCATAAGCTCTGAAGGGTAGGAAATCGCGTCTTGTTATCTGTGATTTTCCCACCCAGCTCCTGGCCCATAGTAGGGCCTTAGCGATACCATGTTGGATTGAATTGTTGAGCTGAATGATGTGTCCAGACTCTCAAGCATTCATTCACCAACCCATTAATCCAGCCGGCGTTTATGAGCTCCTCACGGGCACCAGGCCCTGTGTCAGGGCTGGGACACAGGGTGGAAAAGGGACAGAGCTTTGCCCCCACTGGAAGGATCCCATTGGTTATGGTTTGTAGCCTGTGAGGACATTCACATCCCCTGTGTGTGGTCCTGGTATGTGGATGTTGAAGAGACTGAGGTTCAGAAAGATAAAGACTACATGCATGGCCTCTGGACTCCCTCTCCAGTGCTCACTCCTGGGACCATGCTACCTGGCTTCTGTTGGGCCCACTGCTCAGGACATGTTCCTTTGTCTAGCTCAGAGTTTGAGAGGTGCCCAGGGGTGGCCTCTCGTGGGACTGGGGTGTCCTCCCTGGAGAAGTGGCTTGGGGCCACAGGAGCTGGGGAGGGGTCTGACGTGGGTCCTCCACCCCCGCCACAGGCCCGATAAGAAAGTGACCACAATCCTTTTTGGGTCGTTTTCTCGGTCAAAACAGGAACATGGTCTTGAGTGAAAAGGAAAGATATGGAGAGAACGGCCACCAAGTGACTTGGTCCACACGGAGGCTGGGGACAGCAAGTTATCGTCTCAGGCTCCCTCCTGGGGTCTCGGTTCATGAGGTTTCCTCTCCAGCTGTGCTCCTGTGTTTACTCCCTTCCTTTTCAAAGTACACTTATGGCTCGAGGGAGGCCCCGCACGGCCCAGCTCTTACCTGCCTGCCTCCCGGGCCCAGGGCTTATTTATTTGGTATTTGGGGATTCTCGCTCTATTGGAATTCTGAGATGATGATTTGAATACAAGTCATTTGTTTGGATAAAGTTCCCAGGCAAATTAGAGAAGGGGAGAGGGGACGGTGAGACCAGGAAGGCATAACAAGGACAAACTGGGTGCTGTCAAATGGGCTTCCACTGGGGGCCCCTGGGAACCCATGCAGAATGCACACAGCCCAGCCATTCTGCCCAAGGGGCGAAGGCGCCCGGTCGCTTCCCTACCAGCTCGGATCAGAGGGTGTTTGTTTCTCAGCACTTCCGGCCTCCCCTGACCTCAGGTAGAGCCCTCCAGGGAGGGGATGCGGATGCTGTCACCTGCAGGAGTCATCCCACCGGGGCCACAGCACCCCTGCTAATCGTGTCTGTGTCAGGGTGAGTTTGGGGAACAAAAGATTTCGCTGTGAAACATAAAACTTGGAAAACCCATGATACAAGCCAAAACCCCTGTGTCACAGGTGGGCTGATGGAGTCCTAGTGATGGCCAGGGATTCGCTGCCGAGTTAAGGAGAGAACCAGAACTAGAGCCCAGGATCCAGGTCTCCAGTCTGGGAGTCCAGCATTGTTTTTTAAAGTAATCTTTACACGGAACATGGGGCTCGAACCCACAACCCTGAGATCGAGAGTTGCATGTTCAACTGACTAAGCCAGCCAGGTGCCCCCACCCCTTTTTTACTTCTAACATTTTAAGTTTATTTATTTATTTATTTTGAGAGAGAGAGAGAACATGAGTAGGGAAGGGGCAGAGAGAGAGAGGAAGAGAAACAATCCCAAGCAGGCTCCATGCTGTCAGTGCAGAGCCCGACACAGGGCTTGAATTCACAAACCATGAGATCATGACCTGAGCCGAGATCAAGAGTTGGACACCCAACCAACTGAGCCACCCAAGTGCCCCTTAACTTTTAATTTAAAAACATTTTTTTAACATTTGTTTATTTTTGAGAGGGGGGAGCGCATGCGCGTACACACACACACACACACACACACACACACACACACGAGTGGAGGAGGGGCAGAGAGACAGGGAGACACAGAATCCTAACAGGCTCCAGGCTCTGAGCTGTCAACACAGAGCCCGACGTGGGACTTGAACTCACAGACTGAGATATCATGGCCTGAGCCAAAGTCGGACACTCAACCGACTGAGCCACCCAAGCGCCCCAACTTTTAATTTTTGAAATAATTATAGATTCCCCCAACTTCTCCCCTGTTAACATCTTGCATCACTAAAGTTCAATATCAAAATAAGGAAATCGACATGAGTGGCATCCACAAAGCTTATCGGGATATTACCAGTGATACATGCATTCGTGTGCTTGTGCACGGGGAGCTTTATGCAATTTTATCACACGTGGAGCTTCATGTAACCACAACTGTAATCAAGACACTTAATGGTACCATCATCATGTGATGGCCCTTATGGCCACCCCCTGCTGCCCCTCACTGGCCCCTGGTAGCTTCTGAGCTCCACCTATACAATGATGCTCACTCACAGACATTGTATAAGTGGAATCACTCAGCATGTAACCTCTTGAAATTGGCTTTTTTTTCCCCACTCAGAATAATTTTCCTGAGGTTTAGCCGAGTTGTGTGTATTAATAGTTCATTTCTTTTTATTGCTGAATCATATTCCAGGGTGTGGATGTACTAGAGTTTTTGTAACCATTCACCCATCGAAGGATATTTGGCCATTTTTTGGGCTCCTATGAATGAAGCGCTGTGAACATTCACGTAGAAGCTACTGAGTTGTGGCAGACAGGATAATGGCCCCCGAAGGTGTCCACCTCCTGTTCCCTGCAACCTGTGAATACGGTACCTTACATGGCAAAAGGGACTTTGCAGATGCGATTAAGGGCCTGAGTCCCTGAAGTTTTAGCCCGGGACATAGCTGCCCAACCAAAGACTACATTTCCCAGACTCCCTTGCAGCTACACGTGGTCACGTGGCTGGGTTGAGGCCAATAGATTTAAATAAATCTGCCGAGTGCCTTAGGAGGGTGGCCTGTCTTAGTGACCTAGTATTGAGTAACAAATGGCCCACAGCTTAGCAGCTTAAAAAAAAACAGGCGTTTGGGGCTTCATGCATTTCCAGTGGGGCAGGAATCTAGGAATCGCTGAGCTGAGTGGTTCTGGCTCAGCGTCTCTTAGGAAGTTGCGGTCAAGATGTCCGAGGGGTCTGCGGGTGTCTGGATCCTGTACTGTCGCTGGAAGATCCTCTTCCAAGGTGGCCCCTTCACGTGGCCGGTGGTGGGAGGCCTCAGCTCCCTGTGTGGACCTCTCCACGGGGCACGCATGCTCTCATGACACGGCAGCTGGCGTCCCCCAGAGCACGTGCCCCATGAGAGAGCAAGGCGGAAGCGTCAATGTCTTTTATGACCTAGCCTCAGAAGTCACACTGGTCTTCTCCCACATATCCCATTGGTCACACAGTCATTCCCGTTCAGTGTGGGAAGGGGGTGGGGGCGGGGCAGGGATCATGGGGCACAGCCTTGGAGGCTGGCTACCACATGTCCTTAATAGGAAAGGAATGTGTCAGCCCTTTCTCTCTCTCTCTCTTCTCCCGCTGCCTGGAATGACAAGCGGATTGCAGTTTTGTGGCTTAGGGCATGTGAGTAAGAGGGAAGACCGAGCTGTGGAATGAAAGGGGCCTGGCTGCTCGGCACAGGGGAGTTATAATGCCAGCACTGGACCACCTCCCTGGACTGTTAGGTGACAGAGAAATATGTCTCTGTCTCATTGAAGCAACGATATTTTCCACTCTGTTATAGCAGCATTGTCTGCCTCTAACCAACACTGTCCCCCTGCTGAAGCAGTGAGATTTAAAATAAATTCTTTCTAATGTTTATTTTTGAGAGAGAGAGAGAGAGAGAGACAGAGCATGAGTGGGGGAGGGGCAGGGAGAGAGGGAGACATGGAATCCGAAGCAAGCTCCAGGCTCCGAGCCATCAGCCCAGAGCCCGACGCGGGGCTTCGACCCACAAACCGTGAGACCATGACCTGAGCCAAAGTCAGTCACTTAACTGACTGAGCCCCCCAGGTGCCCCGATAGCAGTGAGATTTTGAGCTTGGCGTCCCCACCCTTTCAGGTCCTTGACACCTGGGAAGTTAGGCGGGGTGAAGACAGTGGTTGGATTCCATCTGCTCCTGCCCCCCACCCTCCCATGTCTCAGATCCTGGTGGTCTAGAAAGCTGGATAAGCCACCAAATTTCCACCCATCCCTCCCCTGCCAACTGCCCCCATCTCTCTTCCTACTCAAAGGATGGGCTAAGAGCATCATTCCTTTATTTGGAAATTTCTTAAAACCATAGGTTTTTGCGCTGCCCTGGAGAAAGAGCCCACTGACCATTAGCAGCACTCTGTAAGTGGGTCCTGTTTCCTAATATAGTCCTGGCCATCTGTTTAGATGCACTTGGCAATCTAGAAAGTTCTTTCCCATCAATCCCTTTTCTCACTTGAACGTGAAAACAACCCTGTGAGTCTCATTTTGTAGGGAAAAAAAGCAAGGCTCAGAGCTGGAAGGGACAGCGAGGAGAGGCTGGGGGTGGGGGTGGGGGGTGGAGGTCTGTCTTTCCCTCATTACAGCCTCACTGCTCCGCCCAGTGTCTGCAGACCCCTGGAGGGTTGGGGCTGTGTCCTCCATGCTGCTTTAGGAGTTTGTTGAATGACTGAATGAGGGTGTGTGGATACCCAAGTCACAAAAGGGTCCTACAGGAACCAGAAAAGGGAGGTCATTGGAAGGCTCGGCTGCCTCTCCCTGACCGTGTGCTCATTGGCCCTCATTAGCTCCAAGCCTGTGAGAAAGTCTGTCAAAGCCCGTGTTTGCCAAGCACTTTCTACCTGCTGGGCAGGGAGATGGGCACCATTATTGTCCCCACTGTACAGATGAGGAAACTGAGGCTGCCAACAGAAGAGCATGTCTGAGACCCTTGACAGCCGGTGGTTCTGTGCAAACCCCACTCAGAGACTTTTGGTCGAAATAGTTCAGAGGCATGTGGCTTTCATTTTATCCCAGATTTGAATAATCATCACTAAAATAACATGTGAGCAAGGCCCCTTCGGTCCGACTACCTGGCAGGAAATCTATTCTTCCCCTTTGATATTCAGGTTTGCCTCTGGGGATTCTGCCTGGCAGTTCCTGGATATCCAGGGTCTTCCCATATCTCAACACAGCTCTTTTTTCTAGATGAGCACAGACAGCAGTCTGCAACCCAGTGGCTTTCCCTGGCTCTGTGGGAACATCCACGCCTTACATTCCCTCCAGCTGTGTCTAGAAGTCCCTAAGGAACGCCCCTTGACCAGTGACCGTCTTCTTTTTTATTTTCTTAAGTTTATTTATTTATTTTGAGAGAGACAGCGAGCATGAGCAGGGAAGGGGCAGAGACAGTGGGAAGGAGTGAGAATCCCAAGCAGGCTGTGCACAGACTGATGGGGCTCGAACTCACGAACCACGAGATCATGACCCGAGCCGAGACCAAGAGTCGGACGCTTAACCAGCTGAGCCACCCAGGCGCTCCGGCCAGTGTCTTTCAGAGGCTTTAGTGAATCAGCTCTCCCATTTTTGCTCACTCGTGACCATGTCTCTTCTCCCCAGGAGTCAAGCTTGAGCTCAGAATGGGGGCTCTCGAGAGTAATTTGCTCATCCCTTTGAAGGTACAAATTGAAATACCTGGTGTGGCAGGCACTGAGCAGAACATTAAGGACACACACATGCCTTCTACATGGAACTGCCAACCCTCATAGACTCACAATCCAGCGGGGAAGGCAGCCATTAACAATGATTAAAACAGTGAGATACCACCTTACACCCATCACAAATTAGAAAGGTCAGTATTGTCAAGTGTGGGTGACAAAATGTCACAGATCCGTGCTAGGGACATTGGAGCCTCCACGAGGAATAACAAGATGTGCATAGCAGCAATGCAGAAAGAGAGAGAGAGATCTCAAAGTAGTAAGCAGAACAAGATTTCAGTTGCGAAAATCAAAACACATAAAAACTTTTTTACAAGAGTCATGCATGTTTGCAGAAGGTGAATGGGAACCAAGGAAGGAGGAGAGCGTAAAATAAATAAGAAAGGGATCTTGTATAAACTACCAAAGATCCTTGCTATACCCCAAAGTATGTCTACTCAACAGTTTGTAGCTGGAGTTTTCTCAGAAGCTGAAAAAGAATAAATAATGCTCCTAAACAAAGAACAGAAGGGTAGGGGAGATAATCTGATAGTCATGCCTCAGGCTGCTCTGCTCTGTGTTCAAAAGACTCCCCTTGGACTCTCTGTTACCTCCCAGCTCTTTCCCAGAAGTCTCCTCGGCCCCATGCAGAGAGACCATGCTTGATGTCCCAGGAGCTCCATTCTTACCTGAATTACAGGTGAACACTGCTTATGTCTCAGAGGATGCCAGAACTGTACCAAGATCATGGACCCCTTCATGCCCCCATTTTATAATCGTCTCTATTGAGTGCCTGCTTGCTACGGGGCACAGGAGCGCAAAGAGGAAAGACAGTAGTAAAAGCCCTCTACTTTGCATGTATAGTGGCAGCCTTCATTCTAGTGCTTTGTGTACATCGACCCACTTCAATCTGTCTAAAATCACAGAGACTGATGACATTGGCTAGTCGATCCTGGCGTCCCTGGAAAAGAAATGGGTGGAGAGTCTATTGAATTCTTACTTCGTCTATGTAAATGGAAGAATTCTCCATCAAGTGAACAGAAACTAACTTGAGTCGCCAAAACAAAGTCACCCCCTTCAATCAGTTCTTGCACTTGACCCAGGACACCTTGAATAAAGGGGAGCTGGTTCTCCTGGAGCAGGGAGCCCACTATACCGCCAAAAAGTCACACTCTTCACCCCATGCTTATAGCAGCATTATTACAATAGACAAACTATGGAAGAAGCCCAAGTGTCCACTGATAGATGAGCAGATAAAGAAGATGTGGGCAGCCAGGGCACCTGGGTGGCTCAGTCAGTTAAGGGCCCGACTTCGGCTCAGGTCATGATCTCGTGGTCCGTGGTTTTAAGCCCCGTGTCGGGCTCTGTGCTGTCAGCTGGTGCCTGGAGCCTACTTCTTTGGATTCTGTGTCTCCCTCTCTCTCTGCCCTTCCCCTGCTTGCACTCTGTTTTTCTCCCTCTCAAAAATAAACATTAAAAAAAGAAGATGTGGTATATCTATACAATGGAATATTACGTAGCCATGAAAACGAATGAAATCTTGCCATTTGCAACAACATGGGTGGAGCTAGAAAATATATGCTAAGTGAAATAAGTTAGAGAAAGACAAATGATTTCACTCAAGTGGAAACAAAACAAAGAAAAAAAGAGAGACAAACTGAAATATAGACTCTTAACTATAGAAACAAACTGATGGTTACCAGAGGGGAGGGGAGTTGGGAGATGGCTGAAATAGGTGGAGGGGAGTAAGAATACACTTACCATGATGAGCACTGAGTAATGTATGGAAGTGCTGAATCACTATATTATGCAACTGAAACAAATATAACACTGGATGTTAACTATACTGGAATTTAAATTTTAAAAGTAACAGAAAAGATCAATGTAAAAAAAAAACCAAAAACGTGAGACATTTAAAATTGGGCTTGCCATTTCCCTGGCAGAAAAGAAATGTAGCCAATTTAGAACTAAAAAGAAAAATGGGCACTCCACGCATATATCAAATGGAAAGTAAAAAAGAAATAAAGTAACCAAGTCCAAGGATTTCAAAGAGAGCTCAGTGAAACAAGAGGGAGAAAAGAGAGACAGATTAAAAAAGAAAGTTACATTCTAACTCTTTCTCCCAGCCTTCCCCAAGGGCACTCCCGCCTTCTATCAGGGTGAGTGTGCATTAGGGAAAGGAAATAATCAGACTTTTCTGGCTCTGAACTGACATGAACTGCGGGAGACCCAGAACATCACGATGGTCCACCCGTCAGAGCAAAGGCTTCTGGAGAGATCAGTGATCAACGGAGCATCAGCTCAGGACTGTCTCACACTTGGCCAAATGGGTCCCCCCAAACTCATCCCATGGTTACTTCCCCAGTTCTAGAATGCATAATGGAAATAGACATACTCAACAACTGGCAGAATCCCCGTAAGGCAGATGCTGGTACTGTCCCTATCTCACAGGGGGAATACTAAAGCACAAGAGATTCATTCATTCACCCAAGGTCACACAGCTGGGAAGCCGGATTCAAACCAGGGCAGTTTGGTTCCAAATCCACGTCCTTAACAGTATACCGCCCTTAAGTGTTTGCAGCTTCATAGGGGTGAGGAACAAGTACATGGCTACCTGATATGCCTCATAGAATCGTAGAATTGTAGTGATAGGGAAGGGTGTAGGGGTTATGAGGATCTGGCGGTGGGGTGGGGTGGGGTCAGCAAGGGTTCCCAGCAGAGGTGGTGTCTACACACAGTTTTGAAGGATGAGTTGAAGTTCATGAGACTAAGAGGTTGGGGGGCAAAGGCACTCCAGGTGGGCAGAAGGACCCCCCTCCCCCCAGGAGGCCTCAGAGGCAGGAACAGCTGGTGGGCAGCCACAGGGGGCGGGTGTATGGGTGGCTCAGGCTGTGGGAGGTGGGGTGTGAGAGATCATGGAACCATGGGCGTGAAGGTGCCAGGGTGCCTGGGGGAGGGGGGGCTGCCATGGGTGGTGCACGGGGGAGTCCTGGTCCTGCCTCCTGGACCCCAGCCCAGCCTACCTTTCTTGAACCACTGTAGCTTGTGACATTCCAGAGCATCCCCAACATGTGGTTTCTGTACACAAGTCCTTGTGGTCAGTGTTTAGCAATGTACTTTCATCTCAGAGTAAACACTTTGGTTTTGTTTTTGCTTCCTCTTTATTTATCGCCCTGAGCATCTTCTTGACCCCCATCCGAGGCCCTAAAAGGAAGACAAAAGCTCTTTCAAAAACCTTGGAGGGCTGGTGGCCTTTCATGAATGACCCTTATCCTGGTCACCTGGACCGAAGCAGCGGTCCTCGGCAACAGCCCTTCTCCGGTCCTTTGCCAACCAGCAACAGCCTGGGAAGTGAGGGAGTAGGTGCCCTGGCCACGGTCTAAGGTCTACTGGAACAAGAAAGGGATGGGTATGGGGGGGGGGTGCCTATGGGGGCCAGACCTGAGCGCTTCCGTTTTCTCTTAATCCTCACTCCCACCTGTGAGATAGAGTAGCTCACCTGTTTTGTGGATGAGGAAGATCTGGCACAGGGAGGTAAGTGAATTGGCCCGGAGCTGCACAGGAGCGCTTGGAGGGGCTGAGGGGAAGGCTTGCCCTGGGTGCCTGGGACACGCGTCTTTTCCATGAGCCCCCCCCCCCCCCCATGGCTTTAAGCAGGGACAGTTCCATGTCTTTAGGTTGGTGGAACTTAGGGAAAGAGACTGAGAAGCTAGAGAAGAAAGACTCATTCGTGTCCTCCTCTGGCCCCAAGTGACGAGTATGGAAATGCTACTTGCCAGCGCCATGGAGAGTATATTTGATTCCAGCCAAATTTGATTCCACGTTATGGGTATGAAGGCATGGAAACCTCACCATACTTCTATTGGCCTTGTTTATTTGTTTTAAAGTTTATTTTGAGAGAGAGTGAGTGAAAGTAGGGGAGGGGCGGAGAGAGAGAGGGAGAGAGAGAATCCCAAGCAGGCTCTGCGCGGTCAGCACAGAGCCCGATGCGGGGCTCGAACTCACCAACTTTGAGATCGTGATCTGAGCCAAAGTCAGATGCTTAGCCGACTGAGCCACCCAGGCGCCCCCTACTCTTTTTATTTTTATAAATGAGGAAACTGAGGCACAGAAAGGGAAAGAAACTTGCCTAAGGTCACAAGGCTCGTGAGTGATAGAGTTAGGATTTGAAACGAAGCTGTCACTTAAAAAAAAAAAAGACTACTCTTTGTAATTAATTAATTAGTTAATTAAACATGTCTTTTAAATGTCTATTTATTTTTGAGAGAAACAGAGTGCCAGCGGAGGAGTGGAGAGTGAGGGAGACACAGAATCTGAGGCAGGCTCCAGGCTCTGAGCTGTCAGTACAGAGCCCGACCCTGGAGCTCAAACCCACGAACTGTGAGATCATGACCTGAGTCAAAGTTGGACGCTTAACAGACTGAGCCACCTAGGTGCTCCTAATTAGTTAATTTTTAATTGTGGTGAAATATAACATAAAATTTACCATTTAACCATCTTTAAGTGAATAGTTCAGTCACATTAAGCACATTCGTGCTGTGGTAAAGCCACCACAGTCCATCTCCAGAACGTTGTCCATTTGCAAAACAAGGTCTGTGCCCATCGAACACGGACTCTCCATTTTACCCTGCCTGAGGCCCCTGGCAAGCGTCTGTCTCTACGAAGTCGACTCCTCTAAGTACCCCATGTACGTGGAATCATAAAACACGTGTCCCTTTGCGAGTGGCGTAGTTCACTAAGTAGGACGTTTGTCTTCTGGATTCATCCATGCTATTGCCCGGGTCAGAATGTCCTTCATCTTTAAGGCTGAAAGATATACCCGCTGTGCACATACCACATCTCGTTTATTCATTCGTCTGTCGATGGGCACTGGGCTGCTTCACCTTTTGGCCACTGTGAATCTCGCTGCTATAAAAAGCAATGTGCAGATGTCTCTTCAAGCCCCTGCTTTCAGTTCCGTGGGGTGTGCAGAAGTCCAGAGAGCACTCCCAACCACATTTCCTACCTCTTAGCAGAAACCCCACCAGCTTTGCCGGCTGTTCTGTGAGGCCTCCTTGCAGTGACTCGGGCCAGAGGCCATGTCAGGCAGGGTGCTCCTGTCCACCCTGCATCACCCCACACGGAGACCGGTTTCTTTCCAGCCACTCGCATCAGGTTGAAAAGCTCCTGTCTACCTCGATGTAGAATAACATGGAGTGCGTGACCATCCGGCCACAAATAGCTTGAGAACTAGGCTCTCTGGGCCGGAATCTGCCCTTGATGCTGTCCGGCCTTGTGGCCTCGGTCAAGTTCCTGAGCTGCCAGGTGCCTCCTTTGTTCAACTGTAAGATGCGGGTTGTCATCCCCATAAGACCCTCTCAGTGTCTTGTGTAAGGACCACGGGAGCAAACCACGGAAGGTGCTCACAACAGTGCCTGGCCCGTGACAGGCACTCAGCCAATGTGGGCCATACTTCCAGGCAGACAGAGCCCCTCAGGAAGAGCCCAAGGGAGGACCAGGGACTCTGGCTGTCAGTTGAAACACCTGGGCTAAGTCTCAGCATTGTCACTTCCTGTGTGACCGTGGCCAAGTGACCTTATCTCTCTGAGCTTGGCTTTCTTCACCATTCTGAGATGGTCACGCTTCCCCTACTCAGCTCCCAGGGAGGAGAGCAAAGGAGACTCGGGTGTGTGTGAGGCCCTTCTAGAACACTGTCTTGGGCAGCACGCGCTCTGCCTGTGTGTTGGCCCTGAGTCTCCAGCTCACGAGGGGCAGGGTCAGCATCTCACACTTGACACTCAATGTGTGTCTCTCAATAGACGCTCTTCGCCTGACCGATGGCACTACTGGACCCTGGTGCTGTCCCTGGCTGCATTCAGGTGTAAGGGCAGACGCCAACCTCAGGGAACCAAGCAGGAATGTATTCGCTCACACAGAGAAGAGGTGAGAGCCAGATGCAGGTAGCGGATGACGCTCTCAGGTCCCTCTCGCTGTCCCTCAGCCCTGCTTTCCTACGTTCAGGGCTTATTTTCAGGTGGGCGCTCCCCAGCCACCAGCTGTCCAGGCTCACATCAGACCAGTTCGCAATCTCAGTGGAAAGAGAGCTTCTATCTCTATGTCCTTCCAATAAACATCCGGAGGCTACTTCCACCTCCCAGATCTGATCTCACCACCATCTCGGAAACACATCCTGGGATTCTGATTGGTCAGTTGGAGTCACGTGGCCACTCCAGACTGGGGAAGTGGGTCAGCCCCATTTGAACCATGGGCACTGAGAAAGGGCGACGGGCATCTCCCCAAAGGAGAATTGAGGTGCTGTTATCAGAAGCCGGGGCAGGGGCGCCTGGGTGGCTTAGTCGGTTAAGCGTCCGACTTTCGCTTAGGTCACGATCTCGCGGTTCGTGGGTTCGAGCCCCGCGTCGGGCTCTGTGCTGACTGCCGGCTCAGAGCCTGGAGCCTGTTTCAACCTGTGACTCCCTCTCTCTCTGACCCTCCCCTGCTCAAGCTGTCTCTCTCTCTCTCTCCTAGAAATAAATAAAACATTAAAAAAATTTTTTTTTAAATAATAAAAAAAAAAAAAAAAAAAAGAAGCCGGGGCAAGCAGAGACAGGGGTTAAGGGCCCCAGCCCAGAAGCCTTTAGCCCAAGCTCTATCATTCATTCCCAGGGTGGCTCTGAGAAAGTCACTGTCCCTTTCTGAGCCTCAGTTTCCTCATTTCTAAAAGAGGATTAGACCCCATCAGTGGGTCACAAACCTGGCTGCTGCTAGAATTACCTGGTAAGCTTTTTATTTTTTGCAATTTTTGTTTATTTTTTTATTTTTGAGAGAGAGAGAGAGAGAGAGAGAGCATGAGCAGGGGAGGGGCAGAGACAGAGGGAAACACAGAATCTGAAGTGGGCTCCAGGCTCTGAGCTGTCAGAGCTCGACACAGGGCTCGAACTCACAGTCAGATCATGACCTGAGCCAAAGTCGGCACTCAACCAACTGAGCCACCCAGGCGCCTCCCTGGTAAGCTTTTTAAAAATATAGACTCCCTGGCACCAGCTTAGACTGTTCTGAGTCAGAAGTTCTGGGGTAGAACCAAGGACTCTGCATTTTTGACATCAGCCCAAAGGTGCTGATGTTTCTACTTTCAGGCGTCACTGGATGACATGGCCTCTGGGGTCCCTCCCACTCTCATGTCCCCTGGTTCTAAAGTTAATTCATGTCGGGGCACCTTGGTGGCTCAGTCTGTTAAGCATCTGACTAAGGCTCAGGTCATGATCTCACCGTTTGTGGGTTCAAGCCCCGCGTCGGGCTCTGTGCTGACAGCTCAGAGCCTGGAGCCCGCTTCCGATTCTGTGTCTCCCTCTCTCTCTCTGCCCCTCCCCCACTCATGCTCTATCTCTCTCTGTCTCAAAAATATATAAACATTAAAAAAAATTTTAAGTTAATTAATGTTGGTCTAAAGGCTGAGCAGAAAGATTGTGGCCGACAGAGCAACGCTCACTGAATATTCCAATGACTCCCCTGCACTGGCCCGCACCCTTTCACTTGGTCAGGGCCTGTGATGGCTTCCGGCCAACAAGATGTGAGTGAAAATGGCACGTGTCCCTACCACGATGAAACAGGTAAAAGTCTATGCCCTCTCTGCTGCCTTGATGAATAATCTGAAAAACAGAATCTGAACTTCAGGGTCACTGCCATACACAGTAAAGATGTCACAGCGGACACTAGAGGGAAGGTGGGCTTGGGACTTGGTGTCCTTTCCTTCCTGCCTTCCTCGGGCTGAATAGGAGCTTCCAGGGTAGAGTGGTGTCGGTCAGTTCAGACCTTGGCCTCCAGAGGAGGAAGAACAGGAAGGCTGTCCAAGACCAGAGGCATCTCAGGACAGTTGGAGGAGTCTGGCCATGGATTGGCTGGACGACCCGTGGCTAGTTGATACCCATGTAAGGCTAGGGAGACACTAAAACTGCATAATGAGGCATTTATCCTTATTGGGGTTAGAGGGCAAGCCCCGTGGGGAGGAGTGACTCACCCTGAGTCCTGAATACCTCTGATGCTGAGGGAAATCCATCCCAAAGGCTTCCTAGTCCAGGTCATCTCTTTCCATAGAAAATGACTTCAGAGTGGCTTTGAGAATGTTTACACCAATGGGTGGTCAGTCCCTGCAGAGATGACCCCTTGTTGGGGGTTGGGGATTTTTCCATTGATCTTAGAAAAAAAAAGCTTGACTCTGGCTTTCCATGGTAAAGTCTGGCATTTGGGGACACAAGGTTATTCTTTGAATTTGGGCTTTTTCTTATCCCGGACGAGACTACTCTACCCATGAAATTAAAAATTAGTTTTAGGGGCGACTGGGTGGCTCAGTCGGTTAAGCACCTGACTCTTGGTTTGGGCTCAGATCATGCTCTCATGGTGTGTGAGTTTGAGCCCTGCATCAGGCTCTGTGCTGATGGTGCCTGCTTGGGATTATCTCTTCCTCTCTCTGCCCCTCCCCCACTTGCTTTCTCTGTCTCTCTCTCTCAAAATAAATAAGGGGCGCCTGGGTGGCTCAGTCGGTTGAGCATCCGACTTCGGCTCAGGTCATGATCTCGCCGTTCATGAATCCAAGCCCCAGGTCAGACTCTGTGCTGACAGCTTGGGGCCTGGAGCCTGCTTCAGATTCTGTGTGTGTGTGTGTCTCTCTCTCTGCTCCTCTCCTGCTCACACTCTGTCTCCCTCTCAAAAATAAATAAAGATTTAAACATTTTTTAATAAATAAATAAACTTTAAAAAGTAAAAATAAGAAATATAAAAATTAGTTTTAAATTTTATTATGTTTTGATTTTTATTATTTATTATGTTTATATAATCTGGTGTATTTCAATTTTTAATTTACACTTTATATATTAAAAAAATAATACATTCCCATAATACAAGTCAAAAGATACAGGAGGATGTACAGTGAGAAGCAAAGTCTTGTTCTTACCCTTATCTCTCAGTCCCTCAGTTCTGGAAATAGAATCTAGGGATATTTAAAAAAAAAAACTTGCTGATAATAATAGGTACTGTTTATTGAAATTTGTCATGTGCTGGGCATAGAGGAGGCATTTTCCACACACCATTTTACCAATGTCCACAATGGCCCTATATACTTGGTATATTACGGGAGAGGAAATTGACCCTTGGACAGAAAAAATAACATATCCAAGGTCACACAGAGAATAAAAGGCAGAGTCAGGGCCAACATCACACTTTTCCCAGTGTGCTGGCTGACTTGCACATCACTAATTAACATTGGTATAATGTTTTTCTATTTATAAACTGTGTCACAAGACATTTAAGGCTCATGACTATCCTTTGGGGAGGCAGGGCAGACATTATTGCTGTATCCAGAATACAGATGATGAGACTGAAGGTCCAGAAAGACCTATGGTTCTAAGCACATGTAGCTTGGCCTTGTGCCAAGTGCCCTATGAACCTTAACACATTTAATCCCAACAACAGCCATTGACATTTTTTACTTTAGAGTTGAAGAAAGCAAGAGTCAGAAAGGTAAAGTGACCTGCCCAAGGTCACAGCACAGGTAAAACACCAGGAATGGGTCACCTGGTGTGTCTAACCTCAAAGTGATGATCTTTTAATTACCAAGTACTATAGCTTGCAGAGATCAAAAGCTGTGGCGTTTTCATCTGACCAGCCCATCAATCCCAACATCGGACGGATCCAGGAGGGTAGTGTTATTATTCCCATTTTCCAGATGGCAAAGCTGAGGGCTTAGTAAAGTGGCGCCAATTGTCCAAAGTCACACAGCTAACAATGGTAGAGGCAGGATTTGAACCTGCTTCTGAGTCTCTCTGGGGTTTCCCCCCACACCCAGGCCTTGGATCTGCTTCTGCTAAAGTCACGTCCGGCTTTCACATCAGCCTGGTGGTGCCTGATGGTAGTGGCTTCACCAGAGGTGGTGTGAGCACCTGGCTGGAGGGCCGCGGAGGGAGGGAGACGGTCAGCCGGGGATCCAGGCGGAATGGCCTCCAGCAGCCCAAGCTTCAGTGTCCGTCCCACCTCAGCCTTCCCTTCACGTCCCGCGCTTAGTCTCCAGCTCCCGCAGTCGCCAAGTTCTTCTTGCCCGGAAAGAAATTTTACAGATTTCGCGCAGAGAAGGGGAACCCGGGGGACCTGTGGCTGCACCTCCTCCACCATTGGTTGTAGCGGTTTGAGACTCAATTTGCATATCGTGCTCGATTGGCTCAAGCGACCGAAGTGGGCGGGCTCAGTCAAATCTACCTGTCAGAGGGTGGAGCATGCAGAGCTTCCAGGGGGGAGAAGGGGGAAGGGCCACCTGGCAGCGGTGAATGAGGCTGGGAGTCCTCTTGATGGACGCGAGGCTGGAAAGGTCCACACCCCACAGAGCCGTTTCGCACGCACGACCTCGTGCAAACGTGCATCTGCTGGAGCAACACAAAGTACAGTAACACTGATTACTTCCGTGGGACTTGCTTGGGGAGGGGATGAGGCGAGGAAGGGCAGGAACTGGAGGGAGATTTTTCACCTTAAAGCCTTTTATGCCCAAACTGTGAAACCTGGGGGTTTATCAAAACCTAACTTTAAAAAATATATATATGTTATATATATGTTATATATATACGTATATATATATACGTACTTATATACACATATACATATATGTGTATGTTTGTATACATGTATATATATGTATATGTACGTATATGTATAGGTGTGTATATATGTGTATATATATGTTGGCTCAGTCAGTAGAGCATGCGACTCTTGATCTTGGGATCCTAGTCCCAACCCCACATTGGGGGGTAGAGAGTACATTAACAATAATTTAAAAATCCCCAAAATGATATAAAAAATAAAAAGTATATATTATTTTGCATTCTATATTTAATTTTAATTTAATTTAAAATTTAAATTTAATTAAAAATCTTACATATGTGAATGCTATTTATTATTTTTTTTTATTTTGAGAGAGAGAGAGAGCAGGGGAGGGGGAGCAGAGAAAGGGAGACAGAATCTTTAGCAAGCTCCATGCTCCGCGCTGAGGCCAATTGAGGGCTAGATCCACAACCCTGGGATCATGACCTGAGCCAAGATCAAAGTCAGTTGCTCAACCGACTGAGCCACCCACCACCCCTAAATTTTACGTTGTAATAGGTTCTCATGGTGTGTGCATATATAAATGTGCTCGACATGTGTGTGTAGATATAGATCTATAAATACGGGTATAGATAGATGGATAGATCTTCTTAGGACCCTGTCAGAGAGTTATAAATGCCAAACTTTTCAGCCTGGCATTCAAAGCCCTCTACAACCTGCCCTAGCCTCTTCCCACCTGCCCATCAACCTTGAACCCAAAGCTACTGCCCCCCAGATTGGTCTCTGCCCAACCCAGCTTTCTACCCTGCTTTGCCCCGACTTTGTCCGCGCCTTTGCCTCCACACAGACACTCTCTCTCCTTACAGCTCCATCTTTGACGTTCCACCCAGCCTCTGGGACCATCAGCCCCTCCCTGATCCACAGTTAGAGTTGATTTCTGTGCTTCCAGGCACTTGGTTTGTACTTGGCTAAGTGTATTTGTCAGAATATCCACCCACACAGCTCCCCATGGCCCCCATCGTTTCATCAGCCCACCTCCCCAGCTTTGGCCCAGTGTCATTTATTGATTCAGCAAACATTGAGCACCTACTCTGTGCTCCGCTGTTCTAGGTACAGGGGATAGAGCAGGGACCAACCCTCCAAGCCCCGCTTTCCTGGAGTTTATGTTTTATTTTATTTATTCTTTTAATTGTTTTAAATGTTTTATTTATTTCTGAGAGAGAGAGAGACAGTGTGAGCAGGGGAGGGTCAGAGAGAGAGGGAGACATAGAATCTGAAACAGGCTCCAGGCTCTGAGCTGGTTGTCAGCACAGAGCCCCACACGAGCTCGAACCCACGAACCGTGAGATCATGACCTGAGCCAAAGTTGGACACTTAACTGACTGAGCCACCCAGGCACCCCTGGAGTTTATGTTTTAGTGAAGATGAAGAGTTAATGGATAACCCAACGCGGTGTATAATTTGTCAGGTAGTAACAACCGCGTGAAGAAAACTAAGCAGGGAAAAGGGCCTACCCTATACAGGGATATTGATTATCATTTGGATTAGGGGTTTAGGGATGGTTGTGTGGAGGTGACATTTTAGGAGCAATCTGAATGAAGTAAGGAGGGAACCAGGGGTCTCTGGGGAGTTACAGGCTGAGGAAGAGAAAGAAGGAATTTAGTGCGCAGCAAGTGGACGTTGAATTAAATTGGACAATGGAGGAATGCCTGGCCGGCTTATTCGGTGGAGCAGGTGATTCTTGATCTCGGGTTTGTGGGTTCGAGCCCCATGATGAGTGTAGAGATCACTTAAAAATAGTAAGAAATAAAATAAAATAAAATAAAATAAAATAAAATAAAATAAAATAAAATAAATTGGACAATGGAGAGGGGGAGAGAAGAATGTCACTGGCCCAGGAGAGCATGCAGACAGCTTCTTATATTTTCCAGGAGTGGCGAACCTGGCCTCTACCCAAATGACTGAGCTGTAACCAGTAGCACAACCTTGGGAAGCCACACCCAGCAAGTTCGGCTTCTCAGAGAGTCAGCTTGGAATTGTGGGAAGGAGTACCTGACTCCAGGTTCAACCCTGGTTTGGGCCCTTATCGATGTTAAAGATCTTGTGTTAAACTTTTCATATACCTTATCTCAGCACTCGGAACAACATTTTAAGGCATGCCTGGTGGCCTACAGAGGTCCGGTGACTTGCCAAAAGATGCATTGTCAATAAAATTCCTTTATTATGCCATGAAGCCAATGTCATGACCAGCATTTAACAGAATGAAATAGGGGCACCTGGGTGGCTCAGTTGGGTAAGCATCTGATTTCGGTTTAGGTCATGGCCTGGCGGTTTGTGAGTTCGAGCCCCACATCGGGCTCTGTGCTAACAGCTCAGAGCCTGGAGCCAGCTTTGGATTCTGTCTCCCTCTCTTTCTGCCCCTCTCCCGCTCGCACTCTGTCTCTGTCTCTGTCTCTCTCAAAAATAAATAAACATTAAAAAATTTAAAAAAAAGAAATAGATGAGAAGGTATCAGAGTATTTGGGGACCCTGTTTCACTTATGTGAGTGGATTTGCATGATAAAATATATCCCTTATAGTGGTGTGAAGGTAAAAAACCCAAAAACTTTAAGAACACTGTTTTGGATGCTGCCATGGGGAAAGCACCTATTTTAGCATCCAGCATTTACTGGTTTACAATGAGGGCCATTACTGGAGCCTTAATCAGGCAGAACAGCTGAAATTACTCAGTGACCCTGGTTCACCAGACCTCTGTGCTAGACTGATGCGAGGAACAAACTTCTGGATTGGTAGCCTTCCTCCTCCTCCTCCTCCTCCTCCTTCTAGTCCTAAAAGATCTAGCCCTGATCTCTCTGCTACGTGGCTCTCAGGCCAGCCTCCAAACAACCATCTCCATCTCCAAGCTAAAAACAAAAAAACAAAAAAAAACAGTAAAAGCAAAAACTTTTGTCCAAACAAAATTCTGCCCACAGATGTTCATAGCAACCTTATTCATAATTGTCAAAAGCTGGAAGCAACCATGATGTCCTTTAGTAAGTGAATGGATACCCAGTGGTACATCCAGATAATGGAAGATTATTTAGCCCTAAAAAAGAAATGTACTATCAGGGCACCTGAGTGGCTCAGTCGGTTAAGCATCTGACTCTTGACTTCAGCTCAGGTCATGATCTCATGGTTCGTGAGTTTGAGCCCCGCATCGGACTCTGCGTTGGCAGCGTGGAGCCTGCTTGGGATTCTCTCTCTCCCTCTCTCTGTCCCTCCCTGCACTCCCCCTTCTCTCTCTCAAATAAATAAACATTTAAAAGAAAAAAAAAAGAATTGTGCTATCAAGCCATGAAAAGACATGGAAGAACTTGAAACGCCTATTAAGTAAAAGAGGCCAATCTGAAGAGGTGACATACATTCTGTATGATCCAGCTCTATGACAACTGGGAAAAAGCACAACTATGGAGGTGGTAAAAAAAAAAAAATCAGTAGTTTCAAGGTAGGGGTGGGGGCAGAGGAAGAAAGGCTAAATAGGCAGAGCACATAGGACGTTTAAGGCAATGAGAATACTCTGTAGAATGTACAATGCTAAGAGTGAACCCATAATATAAACTATGGACTTTGGGTGATTATGATGTGTCAATATAGGTTCATCACTTGTAACAAATGTACCACTAATAAGGGTTCTGGTCGCCAGTTCTGGTATGTGGTGGCAGGGAGTTGGGGGAGGGGGGACAGGGGATGTCCCCACACCAACAAGCAATGCCCCAGACAACAGCCGAGGGCCCTACAGTTCAATTCAATCCAGACGCTTCTACCTGGAGATAGGGTCAGATCCCACAGGTACAGGGCTCAGTCCTACAAGGCTGCCCCCCACCCCTACTTCAGATGCCTGTTCACAAGGCCAGGTTGTCACCAGTCCTGACCCACAGCTGTAGATCGGAAGTTCCAAAGATCCACCCCCATGGGTCCTGTTAATTTGCTAAAGGTGCCCACAGACTCAGGACACCTGTTTATTCACTAGATCACTGGTTTATTATAAAAGCCTATAACGCAGGAACAGCCAGACGGGAGAGATGCATGGGGCAAGGTGTGGAGAGAGGGCCTGGAGCTTTCATATCACTTTCAGGTGTTCACCAACCAGAAGTTGAATCCCATCCTCTTGCAGTTTTACGGAAGCTTCATGACAAAGGTGCAATTGATGAAATCATTAGCCATTAGCCATCCACTCAACCTCAAGGGCTCCTCACTTCCCTGAAGGTCAGGGGGGCGGGACTGAAAGTTCCAAACCTCTCTGCACTCAGTTGGCTCCACTGGCAACAAGCCCCCATCCTTAGGTGCTTTCCAAAAGTCACCTCATTCATGTAATAAAAGACATTTCTGTTCCTATTATCACTTAAGAAATTCCAATGGTCTTAAGAGCTGTGAGCTCGGAACCTTGACCAAGATCAAATATGAGAGATATATTTTGTAGCCTAATTAACCAAGTATATATGTATATTTTTATATGTTATATTTTATATAACAATGGATGTGTAGTTAAATAACAATATCACAACCACTCTGTTGGGAGATGTTAGCAATGGGGAGACTATGTATCTATGGGGCCAGGGCATATATGGGAAATCTCTCCAGTTTTTCTGTGAACTTAAAACTGCTCTAAATAAGACAATCTTTTTAAAAATGCTGTAGACATGTTGCTCAGAGAGGTGCCCTGGAGCCAGCTGTCCTGGGCTTGAAGCCCAACTCCACCACTTAATAGCTCTGTGGTGCTGGGCTCGGTCACTCAACCTCCCTGTGCTTCAATAGCCTCATTTGTACCATTGGGGATTGAAAGAGACCTACCTCGCAGGGCTGTCGTGAGGATTTGAGGAGTGAGTAGGCAGAACTGTTCTCAGAAGATGCCTGGCTCCTTCTGTGTGCCGGCCACCAATAGAGGAGGTATAAGTAGAGGAGGAATTTCTAGCCCCCTGAAGACCAGCTAAATCGGACACAGGCATTTATGGGAGGGCTGCCTGGGTCCTCTGCACTCAGGCTTCTGCAGCTTCATACCTTTGCCCTGTTTATCAGGAGCGTGTCCCCCCCCTCCCCCCAAGCCTGCCCCTCACCTTTGCACGTATCTCCCTATCTTGCCCGAGGGCACTTTGTGATTTTGTCCCTTTGTGGAGAGGGTTCTGGTAGGCGAGAGCAGAGCTTCCTCAGTCACTCATCTCTGCTTACCAGGGTCCCCTTTGTCTGATGCTTCCGCATTGCTTCAGAACCTCTTATCTCCAGAATCTTGCAAGTCACTCTGTCTCTACATTGGCCAAGATAACTGTGCACACACACAGCCCTCGCAGTTTTAAAGCATCTTCCCACACATTTTATCGGATGAACTTCATCAAACCAATCTTGTTAGAAGGGGCATGGAAATACGAAGGTCCAGAGTGGTCAAGTGACCAGCGTATGATCACACAGCCAGGAAGTGGCGGAGTTGGGAACCTCAGTCCAGCCCTCTTTATACATAACAATAAAACACTGTAACATCTGTGTGGGAAATCCTAGTGTGCCAGGTTTCCACCTACATGTCTCATTCAGCTCTTTCCAGTGCTTCTCAAGTTTTACCTTCTGTGAATCCCCTGGGCTGGATGTTAAGATGTAGAGTCTAGGGGTCGCCTGGGGGGCTCAGTCAGTTGAGCATCCATCTCTTGATTTCAGCTCAGGTCATGATTTCATGGTGATCAGACTGAGCCCCCCCCCCTCCCCCATCAGGCTCCCTGCTGAGCATGGAGCCTGCTTGGGATTCTCTCTCTTTCTGCCCTTCCCCGATGCATGCACTCTCTCAAAAATAAATTTTAAAAAAATAACAAAGAAGATGTAGATTCTGATTTCACAGGCCAAGTTTAGGGCCCGAGACTGCATTTCTAACAAGCTCCCAGAGGATACTGAGGCTGCTGGGCTCTCCGGATTCCAGTTGGGAGAGCCAGGAACCTCTCAGCATCCTATGAAGTTGACATCAGCACCCTCCTTTTTCAAGTGAGCAAATGGAGGCTCCAGGCAGTTAAGAGAATGTTCAAGACCACGTAGCTGGTAAAGTGGCAGAGCAGAGACTCAAACTCAGATGTTTGGGGGGTCAGATCCTGGGGGTTTGACTTTCTGTTTCAGCTGCTTTAGTACTGGAGGGTCCAAGCTGCATTTGCTCCAAATGGCATCCTGTGATGTCACCCTCACTCCACCACCACCCAACTGAGCTGGGCTGCTAAGATGGGTCCTGTATCTCGGAATGGATGTCTGACTACCCAGCAAGGAATACATTAACTAAAAAGTCCTTTGCCACACAGAAGTGATATGAGGCCAAATGTTAAAAACACACCCTCGAAGGGAAGAGAGGCTGGGAGACACTCCCACAAGTCAAACATGCCAAGGTTGGCTGTTGGAGCCTTGGTTTGTGCTCAGAGGAGGCCATGCTCTGTCACAGCAGGGGCGTGAGATGAATTCACCAGCTGGTGGGTCTCACCTTCGAATACCTGTTTCCACGGGGCTGGAAAAGACAAAGGTCATTTCATTTTTATTTTTTTAAATAACAGCTTTATTGATGTAGAATTCACATACCATAAGATTCACCCTTTTAAAGTGTACCATTCAGTGGTTTTTAGTATAGTCACCGACTCATGCAATCACCTCCACTGTCAAATTCCAGAACATTTTTGTCATCTCCATACCCATTATCAGTTACTCCCCATTCCGTCCCCCCCACCCCAGCCCCTGGTAACCACTGAGGTACTTCCTGAATCCATAGATTTGCCTCTTCTGGACATTTCATATAAATCGAATTGTACGATACATGGTCTTTTGTGACGGGCTTCTTTCACTTAGTATAGTGCTCTCATTACACTATGTTGTAACATATACTATTTTTTAAAATTTATTATTTTTAAAATTTACATCCAAGTTAGTTAGCATCTAGTGCAATAATGATTTCAGGAATAGAATCCAGTGATTCATCCTCTATGTATAACACCCAGTGCTCATCCCAGCAAGTGTCCTCCTTAATGTCCCGGGCCCATTTAGCCCATCCCCCCCAACCCCTCAGGCAACCCTCTGTTTGTTCTCTATATCTAAGAGTCTCTTATGTTTCATCCCCCTCCCTGTTTTTATATTATTTTTGCTTCCCTTCCCTCATGTTCATCTGTTTTGCATCTTAAATTCCACATATGAGTGAAGTCATATGATATTTGTCTTTCTCTGGCTAATTTCACTTAGCATAATGCCCTCTAGTTCCATCCATGTAGTTGCAAATGGCAGGATTTCATTCTTTTTGATTGCTGAGTGATACTCCATTGTATATATTCACCACATTTTTATCTATTCAACCGTTGATGGACATTTGGGCTCTTTCCATTCTCTGGCTATTGTTGATAGCACAGCCATAAACATTGGGGTGCATGTGCCCCTTTGAAACAGCATACCTGTATCCCTTGGATAAATACCTAGCAGTGCAATTGCTGGGTCATAGGGTAGCTCTATTTTTTAACTTTTTAAGGAACCTCCGTACTGTTTTCTAGAGTGGCTGCACCAGTTTGCATTCCCACTGGCAGTGTAAAAGGGTTCCTCTTTCTCCAAATCCTCGCCGTCATCTGTCATTGCCTGAATTGTTAATTTTAGCCATTCTGACAGGTGTGAGGTAGTATCCTGTTGTGGTTTGTATTTTATTTCTGAGTAATGTTGAGCATTTTTTCTTGTGTCGGTTGGCCATCCAGATGTCTTCTTAGGATAAGTTCATGTCTTTTTCTCATTTCTTCATGGAATTGTTCAGGATTTTGTTTTTGGTTTTTGGTTTTTTGGGTTTTTTTTTTGGTATTGAGTTTGATAAGTTCTTTATAGATTTTGGATACTAACCCTTTATCTGATATGTGATTTGCAAATATCTTTCTCTCATTCTGCCAGTTGCCTTTTAGTTTTGCTGATTGTCTCCCTTGCTGCACAGAAGCTTTTTATCTTGATGAGGTCCCAATAGTTCATTTTTGCTTTTGTTTCCCTTGCCTCAGGAAACATATTGAGTAAGAAGTTGCCTGGTCCGGCCGAGGTCAAAGAGGTTTTTGCCTGTTTTCTCCTACAGGGTTTTGATGGCTTCCTGTCTTATGTTTAGGTCTTTCATCCATTTTGAGTTTATTTTTGTGTGTGGTGTAAGAAAGTGGTCCAGGTTCATTTTTCTGCATGTCACTGTCTAGTTTGCCCAACATCATTTGCTGGAGAGACTGTCTTTATTCCATTGGATATTCTTTCCTGCTTTGTCAAAGATTAGCTGGATACATTTGTGGGTCCATTTCTGGGTTCTTTATTCTGTTCCATTGACCAGAGTGCTTGTTTTTGTGCCAGTACCATACTGTCTTGATAATTACAGCTTTGTAATACACGTTGAAATCCGGGATTGTGATGCCTCCAGCTTTGGTTTTCTTTTTCAGGATTGCTTTAGCTATTCGGGGTCTTTTCTGGTTCCATACAAATTTTAAGATTGTTTGTTCTAGCTCTGTGAAGAATGCTGGTGTTATTTTGATAGAGATTGCATTGAATATGTAGACTGTTTTGGGTAGTATCGACATTTTACCAATGTTTATTCTTCCAATCCAGGAGCATGGAATACTTTTTGAGTCTTCTTCAATTTCTTTCACAAGCTTTCTATAGTTTTCAGCGTATAGAGTTTTCACCTCTTGGGTTAGATTTATTCCTAGGTATTTTATGGCTTTTGGTGCAATTGTAAATGGATCGATTCCTCAATTTCTCTTTCTGCTGCTTCATTGTTGGTGTATAAAAATGCAACCGATTTCTGTACATTGACTTTATATCCTGTGACTTTGCTGAATTCATGGATCAATTCTAGCACGGTTTTTTTGTGGAATCTTTTGGATTTCCCATATAGAGTATCATGTTGTCTGCAAAGAGTTGGTAACATGTACTATTGTCAAATAACATCCCATTGTATGGACGTGCCACACTTTGCTTATCCGTTCATCTGTTTGTGGACATTTGAGTTGTTTGTGTGTGTGTGTGTGTGTGTGTGGCTGTGACAAAAACGCTGCTGCTGTGGACATTCAGGTACATTCACGCACAAGTGTTTGTGTGGGCATATGTTTTCATTTCTCCTGGGTAGATAACTCGGAATGGAATTTCTAGATCAGATGATATCTCTGTTACCAAACAGAATTTGAGGAACTGCCATGCTGTTTTGCAAAGTGGTTGCACCTTCTTACGATCCCACCAGCAATGTAGGAGGGTTCTGATTTCTCCACAACTTGAATGTATTCCTTTACTACTTTTAAAGCTGCTCAGTGGAAACCGAAACTTCCGCCTAAGCAATGCCAAGTGGAACAGATAATCAGTGACTGTGGTATAATGATGCAAGCCTGCCCTTGGAAACAGGCAGGCCTGGCCTTGAGTGCTGTTTCTCCCACTGAGTCGTGTGTATCCCCTCTGAGCTGATTTCTCTCTTGGGACCTGAACTATGAGCTCGTAATAGAGATCACAGGAGAGTAGAATTTGAGAAGCTTTGGGCAACCAGGTCCTCCTTTTTAAAAATTTTAAAAATTTTATTTTATTATTATTTTTTAAATCATCCACTCCTGAAGGCCTGATTCTAAATTCCCACTTGCCCTATGAGGGGACCCACGGGTGGTGAAGAGCAGCATATTGGGAGACAAGTCGTTCTAGACTTAAATCCCAGGTCTGTCTCTTGCTATCTATGACCTTGGGCCAGTCAACTTTACCTTTTCTGAGAAAAGGAGATTAGATAGCACATCAAAGTGTTGCTTTGGATAAAAACGTCTTGTGCTAAGCATGCAATAGATCATAGGCACTATTATTATCTTTATTAATCTCTACACCAAACCTGGGGCTCACACTCAAGACCCTGAGATCAAGAGTCACATGCTCTACCGACTGAGCCAGCCTGGTGCCCCTTGTAGGGCTATTCTTAACACATGGAAAGATCCATCCATTCCACACCAATACTAGCTGTTCCTACCAAGTGTCAGTTTCTGTGATACAGAGATGATTAAGACCCTTTACGTCTGGAGCTCACAGATCTGGGGGAGCAGACATGAAACACATTGTGCCCCCGTGTGATAAGAGCTGTTAAGATTCTCTGCGGCTGGGGGCACCTGGGTGGCTTAGGTCATGATCTCACAGTTCATGGGTTCGAGCCCCGCGTCAGGCTCTGTGCTGACAGCCAGCTCAGAACCTGGAGCCTGCTTCAGATTCTGTGTCCCCTTCTCTCTCTGACCCTCCCCTGCTCACACTGTCTCTCTCTCTCTCTCTCAGAAACAAATAAAACATTAAAAAAATTAAAAAAAAAAAAAGATTCCCTGCGGCTGGGGAGGGAGGGGCGTGGCAAGCAGAAGGAAGTGGCCACTGGAAGGTCTGGGCAACACTGGGTGTGAGAGGGGTGAGAGGTGTGAGAGGCCCCCGTTACGCAGGGTGGACAGCGAGGTGAAGGACTCCTGGAGCACAGTCTCCTCTGGGTATGTCCTCACCACCCGCACCCAGAACCGAGAAACGGCCTCTCTGCTCGGGGGCTGGAAACAAGCACAGGCTTTTGGCTTATAAACCCAGATGAGATAGAGGCTTACCACCCTTCCTGGGCACACACCCAAGCTTCAGTGTGTCCAGAGCCCTAGTGGCCCAGTGTGCCCCGTGGCTATAGGGCACTGTGGACACCATGAAGAGTGGGTTTATGAGGGGAAAAGAGACATGTAATAGAAACTGGATTGTGGAGGGAGACGGAATGGCCCAGAGAAAAAGGGCTTTGAGTTATGACTGCCATTTGATGGCCTGTGGTCTCTGGCAAGTGACAACAGCTCACTCTAGCCTCACTTTACACATCTGCAAAATGGGGATAAACACCACCCTTCTGAAATGGTAAATGTCAAGATGCAGGGAGATGGTATGAAAATGTTGCTGCGGAAACTAAATGCTATCTACTTGCATGACATTTGGTAACTGTCATCTGAGGAACGGAGAAACAAAGTGTGGTGTGTCACTCACCAATAGGAAGGAATGGGGTACTGACTCATCCTGAAGCATTCATGACCCTTGAAAACTCGTGCTAAGTGAAAGAGGCCAGACACACAAAAACCCACATACTGTATGATTCCATTTATATGACATGTGCAGAACAGGGAAAGATATAAAGACGGGGGATGCGTGGTGGTGTAGGGCTGGGGGAGAAGGTAAGGGGGAGACGGGGACTGACCTCCGGTGGATGTGGGATTCCTTTGCAGTGAGGAAAATGTTCTGGAATTAAATAGCAGTGATGATTGCACAACTCTGTGAATATACTAAAAAGCACTGAACGAACTGTACACTTTAAATGAGTGAAATGCATGGTATGTGAATTACATCTCAGTAAAGCTGTCAGAAAAAACCAGAAGCGTGGTTATTTATTCTCCAGCACCCATCTGTGCTAAGATACCATGGGGTGCGTGCGCACGCGCGCGCACACACACGCGCACACACACACACACACACAGGAAATAATTGCATTTCCTAGCTTTGGTGTGCTTCTTTCACACATATCCTTATTTTAATTGTGTTAGCTTGCCTGTGTGTTCATTCAGTCTGCAAACATTTAATCACGCCAGGTCCTGGGGATGTAAGCACAAACAAAGCGCTGGTCTGTCCTTCGGAAGCACCTGGCCTCCTTGTACGGGGGCAGGCAAGCTTCACGGGGTGAATGAAGTTACTGTGACCGAGGGAAGTCCAGGTCGTGGTGGGAGCACTGAGGACCCAGCTGCACCAAGCGGTCTGGGAGGCCTCCTGAAGGACTCACCACCCTCAAAGACTCAAGAGAAAGGGGGTGGAGGGCATGTTTGAGTGATGGCCTGGAGACCCAGTGGACCCGAGATAGAAGGTGTAAATTGGGTATGACACTGCACTAGATTCACGGAATAATGGTCACCGGGTGCATATTAGAGACAGGGCCCTGAGTGCCATTCCAGGGAAGAAGACATGTTCTTAGTCATAGCGTACACGTGGGTGGTACTTGGTTAGCATTTGCTGGTTGGATAACGAATTTATACAACAGAGGTGCTCAGGATGCTTCTCCTGAGACACTGATTTAGTTAAAATGTCACCAGAGATTCTAATATCTGATGGAGTGCAACTCCTTAGGAGGCCCACAGTATGCCTCCTGATTGAGCCCAGTGTTTGTCACACTTCATTTTATTTTTTTTTAAATGCTTATTTATTTATTTTGAGAGAGAAAGAGAGTGTGTGCGTGCATGGAAGGAGGGGCAGGAAGAGAGAGGATCCCAAGCAGTTTCTGCGCGGATAGCACAGAGCCCGACGCGGGGCTCGAACTCATGAACCCTGAGATCATGACCTGAGCTGAGATCAAGAGTTGATTGCTTAACCGACTGAGCCACCCAGGTGCCCCCTGTCTCACTTTAAGATGATGTGAAACACCCAGGGAGCTTGTTAAATTGCCGATTTGAGCTTGGTGGGTTTGGGCTGGGTACTGAGACCCTGCATTTAACAAGCTCCCAGGGGTGCCTGGGTGGCTCCGTCGGTTGAGCATCAGACTTGGACTCAGGTCATGATCTCATGGCTCATGAGTTCAAGCCCCGCGTTGGGCTCTGTGCTGACAACTCAGAGCCAGGAGCCTGCTTCAGATTCTGTGTCTCCCCCTCTCTCTGCCCCTCCCCTACTCACACTCCATCTCTCTCTCTTTCTCTCTCTCTCAAAAAGAAATAAACATTTTTAAAAATTTTAAAAATGAATTGATATTATTTTATATGTATATTTTCATTTGTAGCATATGTTTTCATGTTTAAATTTGATGTATAAATAGATCATACATGCAGATGAGTCTAAATGTAAGAGATATGGAAGGGTTTTTCAGTGAAAATTCTCCCACCGCAATTTCCCAGCCACCCACTTCTGAGAACAATCCATGTCACTCCTTGTATATTCTTCCTAAGGTATTCTATCTAGTCTAAGATATATTCTGTTAGCATTAAAGAATAAAGTTGATGGGTGCCTGGGTGGCTCAGTGGTTGATTTCAGTTAGGACTATGATCTTGTGGCCTGTGTTGGGATCTGAGCTGAGCACGGAGGCTTCTTGGGATTCTCTCTCTCCCTCTCCCTCTGCCCCTCCCCTGCTCATGCTCTCTCTCTCTCTCTCAAAATAAATAAATAAACTTAAAAAAAATATTGATTGGGGCGCCTGGGTGGCAGAGTCGGTAGAACACATTTAGTGTCTAATGATGAACTCCCACTGGAGTGTAGCCGGGATATCTGGGTTCAAATCTCAGCCTTCCCACCTATGTGCCCAAGGACTTTGATCCAGAAACACTGTCTTGAATAAGCAGATGCACCCCAAACCTGTGCATTCTAGCCGACTGTCGTGATCATGGAAGAACAAAGAAGGTGACCCGTCCCTCTGGGAAGTTTCTAGAAAGTCTGTGTTGGTAGGAGGGGACGTTGATGAGTTTCCAGTGCTGTCTAGGCAGGCAAGACCTGGGTGAGGCGCTCAGCTTGCTGACTTCCGAAGAGCTGTGTAGAGAGGGTAGGGGCTGAAGGTGAACGAGAAAGGTGAGGGATCTGAGGGGCTGATGTAGACCACTCATTCTCTGGAGAAATCTGCAGTGATAGGGAGGGAAGACTGTGGAGCGAATTCACCACTGGAGTAGTAGAGTATTTTCACTGCCCCTAAGGATACTCTCTGGGCTGTCTATTCATCCCCCTTTTCCTACCCCAGCCGCTGGCAACCACTGATGTTTTTATTATTTCCTCAGTTTTGCCTTTTTCAGAATGTCATATAGTTGGGATCCTATAGTATGAAGCCTTTTCAGACCGGCTTCGTTCAACTAGTGATGTGCATTTCAGCTTCCTCCATGTCTCTTCACGGCTCGCTAGCTCATTTCTTTTTAGTGATGAATAATATTCCGTTGTCTGGATGGACCGTGGTCTCTCCTTTCACCTACATATTGGTTATTTCCAGGTTTTGGCAATTATGAGTAAGACTGCTGTAAACATCTGCATGCAGGATTTTGTGTGGATGCCAGTTTTCAATGCCTTTGAGTAAATGCCAAGGAGCGCAGTTGCGGGACTGCATGGTAACAGTGTGTTTAGTTTTTTAACAACCTGCCACACTGTCTTCCAGAGCAGTTTTGTGTTCCCACCAGCCATCAGTGAGCATTCTTTTTTTTAATTTTTTTAAAATATTTTTTATTTATTTCTAGGAGAGAGAGAGAGAGACAGCGTGAGCAGGGGAGGGTCAGAGAGAGAGGGGGAGTCACAGACTGAAACAGGCTCCAGGCTCTGAGCTGGCAGTCAGCACAGAGCCCGACGCGGGGCTCGAACCCACGAACCGCGAGATCATGACCCAAGCGAAAGTCGGACGCTTAACCGACTACGCCACCCAGGCGCCCCAAATTATCAGTGAGCATTCTTGTTGAACTACATGCTCGCCAGCATTTGGTGTTATAAGTGTTCTGGATTTTGACCATTCTAAAAAAATTTTTTTAGGGGGCACCTGGGTGTCTCAGTCGGTTGAGCGTCTGACTTTGGCTCAGGTCACGATATCATGGTTTGTGGGTTCCAGCCCTGCGTCGGGCTCTGTGCTTGACAGCTAGCTCAGAGCCTTGAGCCTGCTTCGGATTCTGTGTCTCCCTCTCTCTCTCTGACCCTCCCCTGCTCACGCTGTCTGTCTCTCTCAAAAAAAAAATAAAACATTAAAAAATAAATAAATAAAAAATTTTTAATGCGTATTTACTTTTGAGAGAGAGAGAGAGAGAGCACACATGAACGAGTTGGGGAGGGGCAGAGAGAAAGAGACACAGAATCTGAAGCACGCTCCAGGCTCGGAGATGTCAGCACAGAGCCTAACGCAGGGCCTAACCCATGGACCCCGAGATCATGACCTAGGCTGGAATCAGACGCTCAGCCAACTGAGCCACCCAGTCGCCCTGGATTTAGGCCATTCTAATAGGTGGGTAGTAATATCTCCTCTTGACATTCATTGCTCTAATAACAAGATGTGGAACATTTTTCATTGGCTTATTTCCTACCTGTATTTCTTTGGTGAGGTGCACATTAAGGTCTTTGACCCATTTTGGGGCACCTGGGTGTCTCTGTCGGTTAATTGTCCGACTTCAGCTCAGGTCATGATCTCATGGTTTGTGGGTTTGAGCCTGGCATTGGACTCCGTGCTGACAGCTGGGAGCCTGGAGTCTGTTTCAGATTCTGTGTCTCCCTCTCTCTCTGTGCCTGCCCTGCTCACACTTGTCTCTCTCTCTTTCTTTCAAAAACAAATAAACATTACAAAATTAAAAAAAAATTAAGAAGGTCTTTGGCCCATTTTTAAAATCACATTGTTTTCTTATTTATTTATTTATTTATTTATTTATTTATTTATTTAGAGATGAAGGTGGGGAGAGAGAATCCGAAGCACACTCTGCCACAGTGCGGATCCCAACGAGGGGCCGGAACCCGCAAACCGTGAGATCATGACCTGAGCTGAGATCAAGAGTCGGATGCTTAAGTGGCTGAGCTGCCCAGGTGCCCCTGTTATTGTTGAGTTTCTTTTGTTTTTCATTTTTTAAATCTTTTTAATATTTCTGAGAGAGAGAGAGACAGCGTGAGCAGGGGAGGGTCAGAGAGAGAGGGAGACACAGAATCTGAAGCAGGTTCCAGGCTCTGAGCTGTCAGCACAGAGCCAGACACGGGACTTGAACCCACGAACTGTGAGATCATGACCTGAGCCGAAGTCGGACGCGTAACCAACTGAACCACCCAGGTGCCCCTGTTGTTGAGTTTTATGAGTTGTTTTGTGTATTTTAGGTAACAGTCCATTTTCTGGTTTGTTTTTAAGACAGGGAAATCCAAAGTCTGTGTATAGGCAGGTGAATTGCCAAGATGCTGAAGAGAAAAATAATTAGCGGGAATCCAAAAACATACATAGAAAGAGTAGAATTAAAATTGTTATTCTTTCTTTATGTTATTTGTAACTTTTAACTTTAAGGAATTAAAAAACTTAGAGAAAATTGCAAGAATAGCACAAAGGACTCTCATGTACCCTTTATCCATCTTCACCAATTATTTATATATATATTTTAAACATTTTTTAAAACCTTTATTTATTTTTTGAGAGACAGAGACAGTGCGTGAGTGGGGGAGGGGCAGAGAGAGAAGGAGGCACAGAATCTGACGCAGGCTCCAGGCTCTGAGCTGTCAGCACAGAGCCCGACGCGGGGCTTGAACTCACAAACCTCAAGATCATGACCTGAGTCAAAAATGGATGCTCAACCAACTGAGCCACCCAGGCACTCCACCAATTATTTATATTTTGCTCCAAGTTTATTTTATTACTTTCCTTATTATTGAGGTATCGTTTATAATAAGCATAGCACACGAGTTTTAAGTGCACAAATCAATAAATTTTACATATGTACACCCAGACTAACCACCAACCAGATCAAGACATAGAACATTCCAGTACTCCAGAAGGCTCCTGTGGGCCTCCTCGAACTCTCTTCAAACAGAACCTCCATTCCAGCTTCTGTCACCAGAGATGGATTTCGCCTGCATTAGAACTTCACATAAGAGGATTTATACAGTTCCCACTTTTCTTTGTATCTAAGCTCTTTCACTCAAACACTATTTCTTTTTTTTTTAATGTTTTATTTATTTCTAGGAGAGAGAGAGACAGTGTGAGCAGGGGAGGGTCAGAGAGAGAGGGAGTGACAGACTCTGAAACAGGCTCCAGGCTCTGAGCTGGCAGTCAGCACAGAGCCCGACGCGGGGCTCGAACCCGCGAACCGCGAGATCATGACCCAAGCGAAAGTTGGACTCTTAACTGACTAAGCCACCCAGGCGCCCCACTCAAACACTATTTCTGAGAGATTTATTGATTTCAAACAGAACAAAACAACAGCTTAAGTGAGATATGTCACATATACCATAAAGTTTATCCTTTTTTGAAAAAAGTAAGTTTTCTTTTTTTAAAATGTTTTATTATATTGTATTTTTGAGAGAGAGAGAAACAGAGCACAAGCGGGGAAGGGGCAGAGAGAGAGACACACACACACACAGATAATCCGAAGCAGCCTCCAGGCTCTGAGCCGTCAGCACAGAGCCCAACACGGGGCTCGAACTCACGGACCACGAGATCATGACCCAAGCTGAAGTCAGACACCCAACTGACTGAGCCACCCAGGCGCCCCAAGTTTATCGTTTTTAAAGTATACAATTCCCCAAAAATCTGGCGGGGGGAGGGAGTCTCCCTGGCTCAGTTGGTAGAACAGGTGATTCCTGATCTCTGGGTTGTGAGTTCGAGCCCCATGTTGGATGTAGAGCTTACTTAAAAATAAATAAATAAATACGTAAATACATAAAAACATAAAGCAGCCAGTTCCTTAGGCTTTTAGTATATTCACAGAGTTGCATAACCCTCACCACAATCCGATTTCAGAACATTTTCATTGCCTCAAAAAAGGAAAAAAAAAAAAGCCCAACCCTCTTAGCCATTAGCACTAACTTCTCATTTCTTCCTTTCTCCCCAGCCTCTGGCAAACACTAATCTGTTTTCCGTCTCTATCGATTTGCCTATCCTGGAAATTTCATATACATGGAATTATATAATATGGGTGCTTTTTTGTGGTTGGCTACCTTGACTTAGCGTAATGTTTTTAAGGAACATCTGTGTTGTAGCCTGGTCAGTATTTCACTCCTTTTTATCACTGACTTTATTCCATTGTACGAAGATGCCACGTTTTGTTTATGCATTCATCAATTTACAGACGCTTAAGTCTTTGTGTGTGTGTTTTAAGTCTTTGTGCTTTTTTAAATTTTTTAATGTTTATTTATTTTTGAGAGAGAGAGAGAGAGAACGTGAGCGGGGGAGGGGCAGAGAGAGAGAATCTGAAGTAGGCTCCAGGCTCCGAGCTGTTAGCACAGAGCCTGACGCGGGGCTTGAACCCATTAATTGTGAGATCATGACCTGAACCGTAGTCGGACGCTTAACTGGCTGAACCCCTCCAGACACCCCAAGTCTATGTTTTTTACATTAACCCTAGTTTGCTCTTTTTCCTTCCTTTGTATCAGCGCACTGTATGAAACTACTCCATGTATTCATTTTACCCTCCGTATACTTTTCTCCTCTTGGTTTTTGGCTATTTTCAACTGCGACAGACACTTTTGTACACACGTTTGTTGGGCCTAAGCTCATTTCTCTTTGGTGTATACTTAAGAGTGGACTTGCTGGGGGCGCCTGGGTGGTGCAGCGGGTTAAGCGTCCGACTTTGGCTCAGGCATGATCTCACAATTCATGGGTTCAAGCCCTGCATCAGGCTGAGCCTGTACGTAGCCTGGTTCGGATTCTGTGTCTCCCTCTCTCTGCCCCTGCTAAGCTTGTGCTCTGTCTCTCTCTCAAAAATGAATAATCGTTAAGAAGAAATTTTAAAGAGTGGACTTGCTGGATCATAGGGTATACATGTATATTCAACTTTAGTAGATACAGCCAACATTTTCCCAAAGTGGTTGTAGAAAACTTGCACTCACTCCCACAAGTAATTCATGAGAGTTTCATTAGCTCCCATCCTTGCCAACTTTTCCTAGCTTCATTTTTGGCAATGCAGGGTGGGGTTAGTGCTCTCTCATTGTGATTTTAATTTGCATTCTGTTATAATTAATGATGTTTACACCCTTTTATTTGTTTCCTGGATAATTAGATATCCTCTTTTATATAGTGGCCCATTCAGATCTTTGCCCATTGAGGAAAAAATTGGGTTGTCTGTCTTTTCTTTCTTATTTTTTTTACATGAACTCTACCCTCAATGTGGGGCTCGAACTCCTAACCCCAGATCAAGAGTCAAATGCTCTACCAGTTGAGCCATCCAGGTGCCCTGTCTGTTGTTTTCTTAACATAGATTTTTTTTTTTTTTTGAGAGAGAGAGAGAGAGAGAGAGAATGCCTGCACAGGAGACAGGCAGAGGCAGAAGAAGAGAGAATCTTAAGCAGGCTCCACTCCATGCCCAGGGCAGAGCCCAGTGCAGAACTTGATTTCATGACCTTGAGATCATGACCTGAGCTGAAATCAAGAGTTGGAAGCATAACCAACTGAGCCACCCAGGCATCCCTAGATGTTCATGATAACTTTGGAATACAGCTCCTTTGACGTATATGCATTGTAATTATTTTCTCCCAGTCTGTGATTTGAATTTTACTCTTTTTTTAATTTTCTTTTTTTACTCTCTTTAATGTGTCTTTTGGTGAACAGAAGTTCTTAATTTTAATTAAGTTGAATTTAACAATCTTATGGTTTATCCTTTTTGATCTTTTTTTTTTTTTTTTTTTTTTTTTTT